>NW_028270164.1:42646391-42992225 GCF_037043375.1 Chiloscyllium plagiosum
GGATTTATAATCCTCTAGAAAAGAATAATTTGATTAGGGATAGTCAGCACAGTTTTGTGAAGGGTAGGTCATGCCTCACAAACCTTACTGAGTTCTTTGAGAAGGTGACTAAACAGGTAGATGAGGGTAAACCGGTTGATGTGGTGTATATGGATTTCAGCAAGGCGTTCGATAAGGTTCCCCACAGTAGGTTACTGTACAAAATGCAGAGGAATGGGATTGTGGGAGATATAGCAGTTTGGATCAGTAATTGGCTTGCTGAAGGATGACAGAGGGTGCTGGTTGATGGGAAATGTTCATCCTGAAGTCCAGTTACCAGTGGTGTACTGCAAGGATCGGTGTTGGGTCCACTGCTGTTCGTCATTTTTATAAACGACCTGGATGAGGGCATAGAAGGGTGGGTTAGTAAATTTGCAGACGACACTAAGGTCGGTGGAGTTGTGGATAGTGACGAAGGATGTTTTAGGTTACAGAGAGACATAGATAAGCTGCAGAGCTGGGCTGAGAGGTGGAAAATGGAGTTTAATGCAGACAAATATGAGGTGATTCACTTTGGTCGGAGTAACCGGAATGCAAAGTACTGGACTAATGGTAAGATTCTTGGTAGTGTAGATGGGCAGAGAGATCTCGGTGTCCAGGTACACAGATCCTTGAAAGTTGCCACCCAGATTGACAGGGTTGTCAAGAAGGCATACAGTGTCTTAGCTTTTATTAATAGAGGGATTGAGTTCCGGAACCATGAGGTTATGCTACAGCTGTACAAAACTCTAGTGCGGCCGCACTTGGAATACAGTTCTGGTTACCGCATTATAAGAAGAATGTGGAAGCTTTGGAAAAGATGCAGAGGAGATTTACTAGGATGCTGCCTGGTATGGAGGGAAGGTCTTACGAGGAAAGGCTGAGGGACTTGAGGTTGTTTTCGTTAGAGAGAAGGTTGAGAGGTGACTTAATAGACATGATTCGGAGATGCCGGTGTTGGACTGGGGTGTACAAAGTTAAAAATCACACAACACCAGGTTATAGTCCAACAGGTTTAATTGGAAGCACACTAGCTTTCGGAGCGACGCTCCTTCATCAGGTGATTGTCACCTGAAGGAGCGTCGCTCCGAAAGCTAGTGTGCTTCCAATTAAACCTGTTGGACTATAACCTGGTGTTGTGTGATTGTTAACTTTGACTTAATAGAGACATCCAAGATAACCAGAGGGTTAGATAGGGTGGACAGGGAGAGCCTTTTTCCAAGAATGGCGACGGCGAGCATGAGGGGGCTTGGCTTTAAATTGAGGGGTGATAGATATAGGACAGATGTCAGAGGTAGTTTCTTTACTCAGTAGTAAGGGTATGGAATGCTTTGCCTGCAACGGTAGTAAATTCACTTAATGTTGGCGAATCTAAGTCGTCATTGGACAAGCATATGGACGTACATGGAATAGTGTAGGTTAGATGGGCTTCAGATTGGTATGACAGGTCGCGCAACATCAAGGGCCAAAAGGGCCTGTACTGCGCTGTAATGTTCTATGTCCTATGAACCTCTTGAAATCCAATGCCAGGACAACCTTTCTCAATTAAGACGACTAGAATTGGACACAGTATTGCAGGTGCAGCCTCAGCAATACCCTGTACAACTTCCTTATATTTCAACTCTAAACCCCAAAGCCAGTGGCAAGACTATTCGACCAATGGTGAAACAGCCAAAGGAAGCCAGGATGTGCCAACTGCATCTAACTAAGCAGTCCAAGAAATCAATCTTTTTACAGACATTTTAGTTCATTCGCCACATTTTACTCCACTCTCTTAAGGTGGCTTCAAAAGGTATACAGATTATGTCCTCTTCAGACTTTAACTGCTAATCTGGTTCAAAGCTAAATATGGCCAAGTTTACGCAACAGTCCAGGAACCACATCAATTAGGAAAAAGGAAATACAAGTTATCCATCACTCGAGTCATGCTTATCAATAGGTACAAAATTAATCACACTGGCCTTGCACCTAATTTTTTTTTTTTTAAAAACTAGCAAAAAAAAAAAATTCTACCTTTCCAGAACTGAAAAAAAAAGCAGTCTAGAGTCAGATGTACAGCACGGAAACAGAACCTTCGGTCAAACCCGTCCATGCCGACCAGATATCCCAACCCAATCTAGTCCCATCTGCCAGCACCTGGCCCATATCCCACCAAACCCTTCCTATTCATATACCCATCCTATGCTTTTTAAATGTTGCAGTTTTATTAGCCTCCACTACTTCCCCTGGCAGCTCATTCCATATACGTGCCACCCTCTGCGTGAAAACGTTGCCCCTTAGGCCTCTTTTATATCTTTCCCCTCTCACCCCAAACTTATGCCCTCTAGTTCTGGATTCCACCCACCAGAGGGAAAAGACTTTGCCTGTTTATCCCATCCATGCCCCTCAATTTTATAAATTTATGAGGTCACCCCTCAGGCTCTAACACGCCAGAGAAAACAGCCCCAGCTTATTCAATCTCTCCCTAATAGCTCAAATCCTCCAACCCTGGCACAATCCTTGCAAATCTTTTCTGAACCTTTTCAAGTTTCACAACATCTTTCCTTTAGGAGGGAAACCAGAATTGCATGCAATATTCCAGAAGTGGTCTAACCAATGTCCTGTACAGACGCAACACTACCTCCCAACTCCTAGACTCACTGCACTGACCAATAAAGGAAAGCATACCAAACACCTTCTTCACTATCTTATCTACGTGCAATTCCACTTTCAAGGATATGAACCTGCACTGCAACGTCACTGTTCAGCAACACTCTAGGACCTTACCATTAAGTGTATACATCCTGCTAAGATTTGCTTTCCCAAAATGCAGCACCTCACATTTATCTAAATTAAACTCCATCTGCCACTCCTCAGCCCATTAGCCCATCTGATCAAGATCCTGTTATTATCGGAGGTAACCTTCTTGGCTCGCCACTACACCTCCAATTTTGGTGTCATCTGCAAATTTACTAACTATACCGCCTATGTTCATATCCAAATCATTCATGCACAATTTAAATTCTACACACTTTCACAGGATGATTACATCAAACACAATTGGTTGTTATAGTCCACAACAACTTCTCTCATAACAGGAAATAGTTACCAAAGCTAAACAATCAACAAGTCCTGATGGTTGGCCTATACAGGCTAATAAGCAGGCTGAACTGCTTGAAGAAGCAGTTCATGTCAGGTCTCTAAGTTCTCCAAAGGGAAACAAAAAACCAAGAACAGAAAATTCAACAGTGAAGACTCCAAGTTTCTGGTATGCATCATGTCTGCCAACATTAATAAAGATAAAGCTTCTGCAACAGAAACAGAACCAGGTGAGAACACCAAGTCAGAAATACTGATATAGATACAGATCTGCTTTGAATTTTAAAAAATTAAAATCTCTACCAATCATAAATGATATTTCAGTGTATTCAGATAATTTTACAATATGTTCATAAATAACATACATCATGACATTTGTATATTGCAATAGGATTAAGCATTTTTCATTACTTAAAATGTTTGCTTTAGTCAAATATTTCTGGTAGTTAGAAACACTCCAAGAATTAAATCGTCAAGTTTGTAGATCCATACGGCAGATTGAATTCTATTATCTGCCAAGTTTTAAAAGTAAAAGGAAAAGCAATTGCCCAAATTATTAAATGCAGAAGTCACTGTGCTCCTGAGGTTTGCTCCCAAACAAAAGCTGATACAGTAAATTAATGGGTATGTTAATTGAAATCAGTGTTCTTTTGTACTTAAAATTAATCCAATATCTAACACAAATAATGGAATCAATACAAAAGGGTAAATATGGTACTCAGAATTTCAAGCAATCTGCTCTAATTCAAGAAAAGAGTGCATCATAACTTTGATAACTGCCCTATGCTATCCACCAAAAACTACGTTAGTATCAGGACTGGTTAGAATTGGATAGAGTCAATGCAATTCTGAAACCCAGGGTCACAATGATCACTTGTCACATCAATTGCATATCCTACCAAGTCAACTCATTAATATATGAATTAATCCTCCAATTTCCCTTCATCCCTTCCCTGGATGAATGATTTACCAACTGGGATAGATGATGGCAGTCACCATCAGCATTATTTTTGTTAATTTTTACTAGTAGAACTGCAAGGCTTTCCAATATTGGAGTTCTTCAGTCCAACTCATCTTGATGCTGTCTGACCCACTGTGACCTCCAGCATTTGTTGTTCTCTGCACAAAGCTCTCAATCTCCAAAATCTTTCAACACTCCCCTCTTTAACCCAAGGGTTCTATAACCAACTGATACACTGCATTCCAGCAAATTCAACAAAAACTAAGATTGAATCAAGGACCTTATTGCTCTGAGCCACAACATTTTGTGTATTATCCACCCCAATTGCCACAAGTAACCAAGCTTCGATGCTCACAAAGCTAAGTTCAGAAATAGATGCAACCAGAATGCATTTGACGAATTGAACGAGAAGTTAATCCAGTAAGCATCGCAGCCATAATAAGTCAGAAGTTTGATTTGGGTCTCCTTGATCAACTAAAATAGAAGGACCACTACAGCTTCATATCTCTGGATTAGAGACAGAAGGGAAAACAGCCACATTAAGACCTGATCACTAACCAGTCAATTCTCCTTCTGTTGATGATCGTGAAGGCCAACGTGACTCAACAGCTTGCAAAACTTCCCCAAAATATTAACTGTTCAGTGAAGATATCAGAGGGTGAATAGCACCATTTAAATCACAGTGAATGAATGCTGCTGGGAGATAACAAGCGAGAGAGAAAATAAGACAAACTTGGTGAATGAATAATTTCATACAAGTGATGAATAATGACAGCTCAATATTTCTTCCAACAGTCAGGTGACGGAGCTAAATCAAAGAAATTAAAAACCTGAACTACCAGCATGGTGTAGACTTTGCTTCCAGGACATTCATACCTGATGCACCAAAGCTCCTATTAGGTCCCCTAACATATGAACAAGATATAGCTAGTGTAATATTTACAGATTCAACAGACATTTGTGACAGTTCCTGGTATCTACATTTATTGCACATAGCCAACATCTGCGTGAATACTTGTTTACAAATAGTAGTACACTTGGATCAGCATGCCACGTGTTAAGATGGTGTCTGAGACCCTCCGGTCACATACCCTGATCCAGTAATAACACCATGAACATGTATTTTCATTGTAACTATGAGACATAACACAGAATTACTGCAGTTCTGGTTTCTGTATCAAGGGAAAATTATCAAAAGGGGCAGTTCTCATCTGAATCCAAAACTGCAGACATGCTATACAGCAGGGATTCCAAAAACATTTTCCCACCGGGACCTAATTTCAAAGCTCCAAATTTGTCTCAACACCGAATACGAACTGAAAGAGCATTAAAAAGGTGATAGCATAGACATGAGAGAGTAGCAGATATGAAAACAGACTGGGCAGGATCCATTTAGGAACACAACTGCACTTTGTAAAGCCCTGGTATAAAGCAGCAAGGGTTATACACTATTCGTAGACGCGTTGCAGAGAGGTACAGTACAGAAACAGACCCTTTGGTCAAACACATCCATACCAACCAGATGTCCTATTTAAATCTAGTCTTGTATTCCATATCCCTCCAAACCCCACTTATCCTGAAGCCTTTCCTGTGGCAGCTTATTCCATACATGCACCACCCCCCAAAAAAAAAAAAAGTGTCCCCCAAAAAAAGAGGTCCCTTTTACATCTTTCCCCTCTCACCTTAAACCTATGTCCTCCAGTTTTGAAGTGTCCTATCCTGGGGAAAAGACCAGACTATTCACCCTGTCCATGCCCCTCATGGTTTTATAAACCTCTATAATGTCATCTCTCAGCCTCCTGTGTTTGAGGTTCAAAAGAAAAGAAAACACCATTAGGAGCAAAAACAGTAAAAATCTTTGGGTGAGACAAGTGTGACAGTGAGGTGGTTCTAATGTAAAGTTTTTAAATAACCCAATGAACTTTGCAAGACAGCAAATAAACTTCAAGGATTGGTCAGTTAGGTCATAGCTTCTTAAAAGAAAACTACAAGTTTTTTAAAAAAAAAAGACCATATAGTCACTTTTGCCCCAGAGTTGGAAACCTCTAACCTTTAGCTAGTGACCCCAACAGCTTCATCAGCTGTTGATGGATTAGAACATAGAACATGACAGCGCAACACAGGCCCTTCGGCCCTCGATGTTGCACCAACCTGGAACCCAAATATCCTACACTATTCCATTTTGATCCACATGTTTATGGAATGACCATTTAAATGCCCTTAAAGTTGGAGAGTCTACGACTGTTGCAGGCAGAGCGTTCCACACCCCTACTACGGAATAAAGAAACTACCTCTGACATCTGTCCTGTATCGATCACTCTTCAATTTAAAGCTACATTCCCTTGTGCTAACCATCACCATCCAAAGAAAAAGGATCTCACTGTTTAACCATTTTTTGATGTCTCAATTAAGTCACCTCTCAATCTTCTCTCTAATGAAAACAGCCTCAAATCCCTCAGCCTTTCCTCGTAAGGCCTTCTCTCCATACCAGGCAACATCCTAATAAATCTCCTCTGAACTCCTTCTATACCTTCCACATCCTTCCTATAATGCGGTGACCAGAACCATACGCAATACTCCAAGTGCAGCCGCACCAGAGTTTTATAAAGCTGCAACATTACCTCATGGTTCCAAAACTCAATCTCTCTAATCAATAAAAATTAACACATCATATGCCTTCTTAACAACACTATCAGAGTGGCAACTTTCAGAGATCTATGTACATGGACAGCTAAAATTACCTTTCAAAAAAAAAACTTTGATGCCTGTCGCACCCCAGTGAATTGTCATTCTTGGATTATGAATTGGAGGCCATCTGAAGCACGTAAAATTGAAGCACGTAAAATTGATTCAAAAAGTCTTCTACCCTGTGCTATCAGGTTTTTGAGACTCCAAGGTCCCCTTGGTTTGCTTCCAGAAATGGATGGATTTTTTGAATCTCTGAACAGGAATGGGCACATTAGTTATTTTGTTTTCTAATTAATGCTCCAAGCCTTTAGAAGAGAACTAGACCATGTTTTGACTGAAGCAATAGCACCCATTATCAAAACAGGGAGAAAAACTGCAAGAAGCGTAAGCATACTTTTTGTAGGTTCTGAAATAGTTGTAAGTGATGAAGGAATGTTGGAGTTGGGCAAAAGGTGGCAAGGTTGGAGTAATGTTTACCTCTATCACTACCTGTTGGCAATGTGAGGGTGAACCATAGAACAGGTGTCCATTCCATAGCCCATCAAAAGACTATCTGGGGCCTCAACTTTCCTGCATTAGAAAGGGAGAAAAATCAAAACCATTAGTTTTAAACAACAGTTCTGCAGAGAGGAACTGCTGATACTGACCTTCAGGACATTTCATGTTTTTAAAAGCTTAAGAAACCACAAATCTGTCCAAATGACTTTCCTCTGCCAAAAAGAGAGATTCTAAAACAAGATTGGTCTAATTTTACACCTATCAGTCCCTTGGGTCTACTCCACTGCTGATTATACATTTCCACCAAGTGCAAACAGGTGGGACTAGTTTAAATTTGGGATTATGGGCAATGTGGACTGATTGGACCAAAGGGTATGTTTCTGTGCTGTATCAAGAGCTGAGTCACATAGCATAAAATTCCAAGTATCTGAATCTGCTCTGTGGCCTAAATGTTGGTACAGTTGGTCTAGTTCAATCTCTGATCAATGGTAATCCCCAGGATATTGATGCTGGGGATCCAGTGATGATACGACCATTGAACATCATGGGGAAATAATTAGTTTCTCTCATGGTTGATCATTGCCTTTTTTCCGCTTTGGCACAAGTGGGAGATGCCACTCATCAGTTCAAGCCTGAATGGTGTCCAAGTTGTGCTTGCATACAGGCAGAGACTGCTTCAGCATCTGATGAGTGACAAATGATGCTGAACATTGTTGAATCATAAACAAGTATCCCCACTTTCAACCACATGGTAGAAGAAAGATCACTGAAGTACTTGAAGATGGTTGGGCTTCAGATGTTACTCAAGAGACACTCCTGTAGCAAGATCCTTGGACCAAGGTGATTGGGTTCCTACAACAACTACTTTCCTTTGGTGATGGGCATGACATTAACCATGAAATGAATGAATATTCTGGACTTTTGCTTCATTCACTTTAGGAATCTACATGTTTTAAAACAAGTATCTTTCCCGTGACAAAATTAACTCTTAAGTAGGTAAATCATTAAGCCTGTTCCATGCACAAATAACATAGATCAGCTTTTTGCATTAAATTCACATTTTTATTTGCATTTTTAAAAAAGAAACCCATTATCAAGTTTCAAAGGTACCTAACTGAAATTTGTGAACTGATCAGTTATATTCTGTTGACAAATCATTTGTCAAATGTAACTTTTAAAAAAAAAAGATAATTCACACTACATTGGTTCATTTATCACAACAGGCAAAACTACTCGTGCATTGCGTCACCTAAAGAAAATCCAGTGCTGAACCTTAAAAAAAAAAGGGAGGCCACCTGAGACTTGTGTAACCTTGGTTGTCATCTCTCATTTGGATTCTTGTTTTATCTGCAGAGGTTACTCAGCCTTTTAAGACTTCCACAAGCTCAAGTGTTTAAGAGTATCTCATGTTGATTTAAAGGCCACTGTGTCATCTAGGTTACATATTTCAATTTACACAAAGGCTGGTTAGTTTCTAATTGGACAGAGAAAAAATATATTTTGATTTTTGACACAAATGTACAACAGGTGAGTGTACACCATTCTATAATTTACTACAGTCATAAATCAATTATCCAATTTTCATTTGAGTATTTAATCATTAAATTATCTTGGGCTCAGGACCGCAGAAAAAGTTATGAAATAAACAAATACTTGATCTGTAGAAGGAAACAAAATGCTAGAGAAATTCAGTGGGGATGGCAACATCTGCAGAAAGATGAACAAAGTTAACACTTTGCTAATAAACAGCTCTCAAAGAGAGCTCTGAAATCATATTAAACTTGAAACATTAACGCTGTTTCACTCCATAGATGCCACTAGACTTGCTGAGTTTCTCCAGCATTGTGCATATTTGTACTAGATCTTTTGGGGCTGAAAATGTGTTGCTGGAAAAGCGCAGCAGGTCAGGCAGCATCCAAGGTACAGGAGCATCGACGTTTTGGGCATAAGCCCTTCTTCAGGAATCTGCTGCGCTTTTCCAGCAACACATTTTCAGCTCTGATCTCCAGCATCTGCAGTCCTCACTTTCTCCACTAGATCTTTTGGGCCTACTGTTGAATCCAAAGCCTGATTCTCCTCATTCTTCAAGTGATTAATATTCATGCACATAATTCACAGAAAATAGCATGAGAAAAATGCTAAACAGTGAGCTAAGAGTGCAAAACAAAAGTGTTGAGTACTTTGCTTCCAGTGCATAACATCTGAGCAATATATGCTTAAGCAGGTAAATTGTGCAAGGGAGCTTTATTAAGGCATGGTTGAAGTGATTTCTCCACCATCTCCCCCTCCACCCCCCACTGTTACAATTTACTTCAGTCATCCAAACCAAACTTTAACGCATTAAGCAACTTGATGTGAATTATACTCTTCTCTCTGACCTGCCAAAAAAAATGTAATTAGTATTCAGCAAAAAAAAAACACTTCTTTGTTCCCTTCAAGGCCAATTGCTGATCAAGACACCCCATTTGGCACAATCACTAATTCAAAGCTTAAAGAGCTGAAGGTTCAAACTTATCAACCACAGCCTATTTTCACTAAGGCAAAATCAACAGTTTAACTATTTAATTCTGAACAAAAACAATATAATTAGGAAGATACTTTCAATCATCAGAAATTTCATATTCTGCAATTAATGACAAAAGAAAGCCAATTTTCAGAAACTTAACATTGAGTAACCAATGGAGTGTTTGATTCCTTCAGTTGAACAGTGATACACTAATGTTTCATTTAAAATAGCCCCCCAATCAACCACTGAAAAGGCAATTACAACAAGATACTAAATGTTTATTTCACCACTATGATACCGCAATATTTATCCAGAGTAATGTTTTCACTGCCTATTAAAAGTAACAGAACGCATTAATTTCAGACTTCAAACAGCATTAGCAGTCTTTCCTGTTGCAAACACTTTCTCCTGCTTTAGGTCAGTAATTGAGGTAAATGGTTACAAGGAAGATAGATGATATTTTAAGTATAGTTTTTTTAATCCTTATTAAATCATCCTAGGGCATTATACTCACCACCCCAAAAAGTGCACTCTGTTACGCAAAGAAATCCAAGATTAAAATATTAATTTCTCCCACATACCATAAGACAAAACTTAGGTCAGGATTGTCAGGTAGTTAAACAGTCATGGAATTCTTTATTTCTCAAAATATTACTCAGTGCTGATGGACAGGAAACATAACCACAGAGTTTTTAAAAAAAAAAGCCATGCAATGTGAAATGGCTGATATTTTCTGCAAGACAAATTACTTCTTCATTATTTGTGTTAACTGTTAGATCTATTATTCTTTTCAGAAGTGAAAGTGAGTTTGAGCTTGAATATTTAATCTGTTTACAAAAATAGCACGGAGTAAATGAAACAATTTTTCAAAATGAGCCTCCACTTCGCTACAGAAACAATATAGTAAAAGAAATAAAAATTGGAAGTTAAAATGTCAGAGCACATAAGTTCAAAACTGTGATGGCTTCAAATCTGAGTCCATAGGGCCCCGACAGACTGCATGTGAATTATCTGATCAGATGCACCGACACAAGCTTATCTAAGATTCATCATTTAAATACTGCAATCTGTCATTCAAATTTTCAGTTCGGCAAAAACTGGCAAACTTAAGTTGCTTCTCAGTCACTTGCTGAATGGGTTTTTTCCTGTGTTGCAAAAGGATTGCATTTATATTAATTTTTACAAGCTACTTTCTTAAAGCAATTTTTACTCTAAAATACTTTACCAATACTATAATGTAGCATTGACTTCAAAGCCTGCATTCTGTCTTTGGGGTTGGTTAGCTCAGCTGGCTTTTCAACTAGTTTGTAACTGAGTGACCTCAGCAGAGCAGCTTCAATTCCCATTATGGTTGAGGTCACCATGAAGGTCCCACTTTCTTGATCTCGTCCCTTGCCCGAGCTGAGGTGACAACCACCACCAGTCATTTCTTTCTAATTGAGAGCATCCCAATGGTTCTCTGGAACCATGATGACCTTGTCTTTTGGTGTTTATAACTATACCAACAATATAACACATTATTTGCATATTTGGAACTGTGAACATGAAAATCTCTAGTCTTCACAATTTTTTTGTGAGCAATCACTTATGACTCTCCACCCAAACTAATTACTAGCTATCACTACTCCAGTCTCTTGATTCACTTATTCTACCCTCTTGTCACAGCCATTAACTTACACATCGTCAGGTGGCATGGTGGTTCAGTGGTTCCCTCTCCCCCAAGATGGCTCTCTGTCTGGTAGTCAAAAACAGGTTTCAACAGACTGAAAAAGTTGGGCCATTCTCTGGTTAGGCTGTAGATGTTTGAGAAGCTAGTATTGAATCAAAACTCATCTTTAGCATAAGAGAATCCTTTCAGTGAGACAACTGCTCAATTCACAAAAACAATGTATTTGTCGAAGTTGCTCTAATAAGGATAGTAGCTGGAACTCATGTTTCCATGAGCTTTGCAGAGGGTGTCACAGAGTCATACAACACAGAAACAGACCCTTCAGTCCAATCAGTCCATATGAACCATAATCCCAAGCTTGTCCCACCTGCATGTGCTTGGCCCACATCCCTCCAAACATTTCTTATTCACGTAATTATTCATTGCACACACAAACCACTGACTTTTGTTAAACGGTCCCTTTTTTGAAAAATCTCACTTTAAAAATATGCCCCCGGTCTTGAAATATCCCACCTGAAGGCGAATGGCAGAAGTCTTTTCCCTATCTATAACCCTCAAAATTTACAAATCTATTTAAAAAGGTCACCCCTCAACCTCCTACATTCCAGTGTAAAAAATCCCAAGTCTATCCAGTCTCTCCCTGTAACTCTGTCAACATCCTGGGAAATCTCTTCAGCTTAATAATATCCTTCCTTTAACAGGGAGGCCAGAACTGAACACAGTTTCCTAGAAGAGATCTCACCAACAACCTCTATGTTAAAGGGTTTGAGCAATAAATGTAGTGTGCTAAACACCTTCTTAAACTAAGAAGCTCAAAACAATGTATGTTGGATTGCAGTTATGTACCATGCATCATTTGTGTAGCTGTTCAACAAGCATTATTTTCTTCCCATAATAAAGTGGGAAAAGGGGTGCACTAGAGCAGGTTAAAAGGACATTTGGTAAAATATCAGAACTTAGAAGTTATAACCAACAATCTCCAGTTTCTTTTTTGGTTCTGCACAGTTTATTGCACTGTTTGATAACTTAAATTGCCACATACCCACATAATTTAGAATGGACATATGATTGGAAGAGATCAAACTGCTCTTTTCTCTGGAAAAAAATACAAAGTTTGAGATGGAAGGCCCGGTCTTTATGAAATGAGTTTCACAGGGTTGAGAGATGTAATCACTTGCAGGTGACACCAAAGGCACTTGCTATTAGCATCATTAAAAAAGAAAAAAAAAACAGAATTCAGAAGAAGTTTCTCATCCCAGAGAGAAGTTTGAATGTGAAACTCAGCACCAACTGGAGTAGTTAAGGCAAACAACAGATGCATTGAAAGGAAAGATAAATAAATACGAGAGAGAAAGAGATAGAAGAATAGATTGGTCAGGTTAGACGAAAATTTGGAGGATGCTCAGGAGGGCCACAAATACCAGAATGCATGTTTCTACATTAGTATTTACAATTATTTCATAATAATGAGGGAAATAAAAGCCCTTGCCTTTTTTCCAACTGCCAAAAATTGGGGCAGTTACACAATTTAAGTAAACTTCTTCTACATTGAGGAACGTAGTGGTCACATGAAACAATTCCACAGAAGTCATATTTGATTTGTCAGTTGACATACAGCATGTCTGCCTTGAAAATTTTTGCACTGGTCACGAATATTTGGAATAATTTGAATGGTCATGACAGTTTGTCAGGTAGTTTGTTGATCTCAAATTCTACCAAACCAGCCCATCAAGATAGTCGAAAATGGCAAATGGGAGAATTTAAAAACAACAAAGTCAGGTGAACAAGAACACTAATGGCTGAAACACGACTGCCTATTCCCTAACTTGCATCAAAATGCCAAATCATCTGTTACTTCTGACCTACTTGGACTCCCAGTCCAACAAAGTCAAATTTAAAAATTCGCATACTTCTTTTCAAAAGTAACTTGGTAGTCTCTTTGCCAAATCTCAGGATTTTAAGTTGATAAAAATGACAAAAAGTTTCTTTAATTCAACCTCCAAATTTGTAATTGCCTTTCATGACACTTGCCAACAAGGCTTCTTGGAGTCTCAGCACAAAAACAGATCCTTCGTCCAACCAGTCCATGCTGACCATAATCGCAAACAAATTTAGTCCCACTACCTGCACGTGGCCCACATCCCTCCAAACATTTCTTATTCATGTACTTATCCAAATGTCTTTGACATGTTGTAACCATACCCATTTCCAACATTTCCTCTGGAAATTCATTTCACACACGAACCACTTAAAATTTTTCCATAAAATCTTTCTTCTCTTATCTTTAAAATATGCCCACTAGTCTTAAAATCCCCTACCCTGGGGAAAGACACCTGCCATTCACCTTAATTACTTACTAAACCTCTAAGGTCACAACCTCCTACACTCCAGTGAGAGAGTCCCAACTATCTACCCTTTCCTAATAACTCAAAACCTTCCAGTTCCAGCAACATCCTGGAAAGCCTCTTCTGAACCCTCTCCAGCTTAAGTCTTCAGTGCCTAGGACTCAACAGCTGGAATTTCTTCCCAAAAACCTCTCCACTTTCCTCTCATGTCTGTTCAAAATCAGCTTTCACCAGGCTTTTGGTCAACCACCTCAAATGCTCTTTCGCAACAAGTGTCATTTTTGTCAGCTAATGCTCTTGTGAAACACCTTGGGACATTATAGTGTCTGGGAGTATTACCACACACTACCACATATAGTGGTAAAAAGTGCAAGTAATCTCTTTAAAATTTGTGGGTAGAAGTTTTGTTAGCTGGGCCAGAATTTATTACCCATCCTTAATCGCCCTTGGTAACATAGTGGCAAGCTGCTTTCTTGAATTGCTGCAGTCCATTTGCTCTAGGTATACTTACAATGCTGTTAGAGGAGAGTTACAGGATGTTTACCCAGCAATGAAAAGAACAGTGAGAATAATACCAAGTCAAGATGGTGACTGGTTAGGAAAGGAACCTCAGGTTGGGTTTCCATGTATACCTGCCTTCATCTTTCTAGATGTTTGTGGTTTTTGATCTGGAAGGTGCTGTCTAAAGAGTTTGGTGAAACCCTTGGTGCAACCCTTGGTGCTTTCACATTCATTACTAAATTATCACTGTTCTTTATCACCACTTTAATCATGTATCCTCATTGAGAAATGATTGCTTTTAAAGACTGTCTGATTTTTATTCCACAGCAAAGCAATTTGAATCATTACTCAAGCAAGACAGCTTTCAAAATCAGTTTCAAATAGAGGTCACTAAGAAAGCCAAGAGGAGCAGTAATTGTGGCAAAACTTTCCCTGACTAGGCAGAGGCCAATCATAAATTGGCAATTTTCTCAGCCTGCTTGGCTTAAGTTGCAATTGATCCACTAGGAAAATATCATAATGGTGCATCATGTGAAGGTGGTCACCACTTTGCTTATGGTCAAGTTTACACTGTTTATGCAATAATTAGCCAGATTGGGTTTATCCTGCTATATACAACATACCTGGGCAAATTTCTACATTGTTGGGTAGGTGTCTGTTGTACCTGTATTAGAATAGCTAGACTGGGAGCACTGCAAGGTCTGTAACATATATCTTGATATTGTTGCTGGAATGTTGTCAGTGCCCAGACCCTTTGAAGTATTTGATGTCTCCAGCCATTTTTTGATATTGTGTGAAGTGAATCAAATTGGCTGACGACTGACATCTGTGATGCTGGGTACTCTTGAACAGGCCAAGATGGATAATCCACTTGGTACTTCTGAATGAAGTTCATTTCAAATGCTCCAGCCTTATCTTTTGTACTGATAAGCTAGGTTTCCCCATCACTTGGGAAGTGGAGTATGCTCCTCCAGCAAGTGTATCTTATTTCCCACCACTATTCACAGTTGGATGCTGCAAGGCTGCTGCAAGGCTGCAGAGCTTTGATTTAATCCGGTTGTATAATCACTTACAAATCACATAGCATAACCAACAAGTAGCCCTGCTCTGTAGCTTGATCAGGTTTAAACTTCACTTTTAGTGGTGCTGCTGCACCTGGCACATTCTGCTGCACTCTTCATTTGTACCAGAGTTGAGACCAGAGCTTGGTGGCAGTGGGACAGTGGGAGATACTGCAGCTTGCAAATTATGTTCAAGAACATTCTGCTATTGATGGCCCACAGCACCTCATGGATGCCCAGTCTTTAGTTGCTAGAACTGTTCAGTCTATCCCATTTAGCACAATGATTTGTGTTGCGCAACACTATCAATGATATCCTCAACATGAAAGTTGGATTTCACAAGAATTTCTCAAAGACTGTTTCGTGGTCATTCTTAGCAGTACTATCACGGTGAAACGCATCTGCAGCAAGTGAATCGGTGAGGATGAGGTTAAGTATACTCTCCCTGTACCCCATTGGTTCCCTCACCATATGGCACAGACCTAGTTTAGCAACTCTGTCCTTTCAGATTTAAATCGGCTTGGACATTAATGGTGCTGCTGGCTCACTATTACTCTTAGTGATGGACATAAACATCCCTACCTACAGTCGCTTTTTTGCCCTTGTCAGTGCTTTTTCAGCGTGCTATTTCAGTATATAAAAAAAAAGATACTGAAGTACCAGTTGAAGGCAGGCAGGAGGCAGTAAATCAGGTTTTCTTGGCTATTTTAAACCTGATGTCACGAGACTTCTTTGGGCCCACAGTCAATGTCAAGGACCCACAGAGCTATTTCCAACTAGATACCACTATGCCACAATCTCTGCTAAGGGTTCCCGGCCAGTGAGACAGGGAATACTCCGGTGTGGTGTTGGTGTCATCTAGGTCATAGTGTGTAAGGTATGATTCAGCAAATGTGTCTACATTAGACTGTTTGACTTGAGGCAGCACTCCCACATTTGGCACTAGCTCCCAGAGGTCAGCAAGTAGATTTTGCAAGGTCTGCAGGGTGCCTAGGTCAACATCATGTCATGTGGTCAATCTTGTTTGACTCCTTTTGTAATTAACTTTATTTGATTTGCTAAGCTATTTCAAGAGGGTAGTTGAGAGTTAACCACACTACGTGGGCCTAAAGTCACATGTCAGCCAGGCCAAGGGCAGCTATTGGTCTTCGAAGGACATTATGCACCAGTGCTGTTATTTCACCTAACCAGTTAAAAAAAAGGTAATTAAAACCTTCACCACTGCCTTGTTCCCCCTATTCACTTGGACACTGAAGACAATCTAGTTGAAGCAAAGCCCATCATATCAAAACTTATTCCTATCCCAGTTGTACAGCCACCTTCCTACAAAAAGGAAGTCCTCTTATCCACAAGAGTCTTTAACCATGTTAATTCATCTGCGTCCCTTATTTATTACTCGAATGACAATCCAGGGATCAGTCTGTACTTCCAGCCTTTTAATTTAATTCCTAACTCCTGAAACTCACCCAAGATGATTTCTTCCCTATTCTTACTTAGGGCATTCAGACATCATCTACAGCCAGATTTCTTCCTCAGCTGCCTCAAGATCAGCAGCACATCATTTAGGACTCCTGTTTGTTGATTCGGACAACACACTAACTAAAGACTCCTTAGGACTACAACATTTCTCTTCAGTTCTTAAACCTGTAACTCCAGACAGCCTTCTGAGCTACAGTATCTTGAGCTGCATGGTGACTGTCGTCCCTGCAATTCATCTCCTTGTCATCACAGACAGGAAATATATTGACACTGGACAAGATCACTGTCTATGAGATCGCCTTCTCAACCTCTGACACATTAAAGACGTCCCTGACACCTCTTCTGGAACCTAACCCTTCCTCTGGTAAGCAACTGTTTCCAAGATAAAGCTATAAATTCCTCACACTCCTTTATCTTTATTTCCTATTTCAAACACCAGCCCAATAACAGAGCTATGCTGACAGAAGGCAGCAATATTTCCCATAAAAAGCAGCAATCTGTTCACCAACTGACACAACAATTCTGACAGGCTGTCCATTTTGCCATCTCTTCTTTGTTTGTTTTCTCAATAGCCTGACTAATTTTAGATGCACTCCTTCTGTTAAGGAAACAAACATTTCTTCAATGTTTATTTCACAAAAGCAAAAAAAGTATGCTAATTACCAATCTGGTGATCTTTACATATAATCAACATTGTTAATGGTTTTCTCTCTTCAAGTTGTCCCTCTCTCCATTAAGTGTGCCATCACCCAGCTCTTAAAAAAATAATTGTGTATTCAATCATCTTTTCCCAGCCCTGACCATCATGGGAACCAATCTTCCATCCAGGGGCTCCATTTACATGGGCCACTGCCGCAGAAAGGCTGCCAAAGACCCTTGGTATCCCAGTCATGAACTCCTACAACTACTTCCATCAGGTAGAAGATACAGAAATCTGAACCACATGCACCAGCAGGTTCAGCGATAGCTTCTTTCCAGCTGTCATGAGACTGATGAATGGACTCTAACTTCAAATGATGCTGATCTTGCTAACATTGATCTCTCTCTTGCACACTGTGGAATGTTACCTGAAAGCCTGTCTAAATCTTTTATTCTGTACATTCTTGCTTACTATGATCTGACTCTCCTGCTAATAAACAAAGCTTTTCACTGTATTTTCATACAAATGACAATAAATAAAACAAATATCTCCCCATCACCCTTTCCACTCCAAAGTGCTTGAATGTGTTCACAAAATTTGTACCCGTCGTCACTGTAGGTTTTCAAACATAATTCTAATCAAGTTTTCACTTTTGATATAGTACCAGATGGCGCTCATCACAATCACAAATGACATCCTCTGATTGTCACAAAGGGAAATCCTCTTGATCGGTCTGTAGCCTTTAGGGCAGTTGAACACAGCATGTCTTTTTCCCGCTGTCATTCAACTGTGGTGGATTCCTCTTGCCTGGTTTCACTCTTACTGTGTGTAAGAATGTAGAAGTCAAAAAATTAGGTTTTCATGGCAAAAGCCATAGGATTGACTTTACCATGGTTAAAGTCAGAAGGTCTGGCAACATCTGTGGAAAGAAAGCAGAGGTAATGTTTGAGTCCAGTGATCATCTTCTGGATCCGAAACATCAACTCCGCTTTCTCTCCACAGATGGTGCCAGACTTGCTGAGTTTTTCTACCCATTTGTCTTTGCTTCTGATTTCCAGCATCTGCAATGTTTTGTTTTTTCACATGGTTAATGTTTGAGGGGTGAGCACAAATTTGATTCGAGAAAAGTGAAATTCAAAAAAAGACCAGAGACCAATAGCACAAAAAAAAGATCATTAATTTGAATAAGAGAAACAGTAAACACAAGTATTTGTTTACTGGTAAAAAAAATAAAATTTTGTACATTAACAATGCAATCAAATTACAAACATATCCAAGGTAATACTTGAGTTCTGAATGTTCAGGCTTTGAACACAGACAGTTGATTCTTTTTGTATCGAGTTTCAATCTAGAAATCAAGAATTTTTACGAGATTGACTCTTCCACAAGTATCTGCAGAATCTAATATCCAGGTCCTCAATTACAATTGCTTCTCCTGTACTCGAACCACCATGTCAGTGTTTCTCCACTTGCCTTTTTTTTTTAAATATCCAATCATTCAAAAGCTAACACTAGATAGCCTTGTCTATCTCCGTACCACTTTTCCTTGCTATTTTAACTGTTTGCACAACATATAGAGTACTGGATAAGCAAAGACTTCCTCCAATAAAATCAGGAAAAGCTAAACAGAGCCTGTAAACACTTGACTCGCTAGTACCTGTAAGTTTCACAATATCCTTTAGGGAAAGAAAAATATGTCTTCCTCAGCAGGTCTGGCTTACACATAACTTGAGATACACAGCAATGTGGATATCTCACAAATGCCTATTGAAATGACTTTGCAAGCCCTTCGGTTCTGGCTAATTACCACGATTAAAGGAATATAAATCAGATGGAACAACAGAAATGTGATCAAGACATCAGAAATTATTAGAGATCCTGCAAAGTCCTTATTAGATTTGTGGATTTGCCCACAGGTCAGTCAACTAACAGTCTAATATGGACAGTATTTCTCATGGAATTATACTTTACTAACAACATCCCAAGCACCATCATCTCTGGTTATTCCTATCACAGTTACATGACAAACTCACGAGAGGTGATAGCACAGTCATAAAGTGGAGAGAAAGCTGCCCTACAAGGCGTCAGCATTGACTCTGGAGCCCATAAAATCTCTCAGCATTAAGTCAAAACATAGGCAAGTAATCTGTAACTGCATGCACACCATCCAGGACAAAACTCGCTCCACTATGACACAGTGGCAGTGTGCACCATCTACTCCGTGCACTGCAACCACCCAAGGCTCCTCGACAGTACCTTCCAAACTTGCAATATATAATAGAGAACCACAAAGGCAGTAGAAACATGGCAGCACCACCAAATGGCAAGGTTTCCTACGTGAGCATCATGACCTTCAGCTACGTGGTTATTCATTCATTGTTGCTGGGTCAAAACCCTGCAATTCCTTTTGTAATAGCATTGGTGTGTACACACAAAGTGGATAACAGTGAAGAAAGAGCGGCTCACTAATTTTCCAAAGTTAACTAGGAGTGGGCAACAAATGCTGGCCTAACCTACAATATGCAGAGCCTGTGAATTAATAAAACGTGTCCATTTCTACTGTGATAATATCGCAACTTCCTGTCTTCAGGTTAGATCTCAGAATACAGGGAGAACCAGCCATTTGGATACAGAACTGGCCCAAAGGTAGAAGACAGAGGGCGGTGGTGGAGGAGAGTTGTTTTTCAGACTGCAGGCCTGTGACCAGTGGAGTGCCACAAGGATTGGTGCCGAGTCCTCTAGTTTTTGTCATTTACATAAACGATTTGGATGCAAGCATAAGAGGTACAGTCAGTAAGTTTGCAGATGACACCAAAATTGGAGGTGTAGTGGCAAGCGAAGAGGGTTACCTCCGATTACAACAGGATCTTGACCAGATGGACCATTGGCAGATGGTGTTTAATTCAGATAAATGCGAGGTGGGCTCCCCCAAACCAAGGAAAAGACTTTGTCTACTTATCCTAAGCCTCATGATTTCAGAAACCTCGAAAGTCACCCATCAGCCTCCGACGCTCCAGGGAAAGCAGCCCCAGCCTGTTCAGCCTCTCCCTGTCGCTCAGATCCTCCAACCCTGGCAACATCCTTGTAAATATTTTCTGAACCCTTTCAAGTTTCACAACATCTTTCCGATAGGAAGGAGACCAGAATTGCACGCAATATTCTAACAGTGGTCTAACCAATGTCTTGTACAGCCGCAACATGACCTCCCAACTCCTGTACTCAATACTCTGACCAATAAAGGACAGCATACCAAACTCCTCCTTCACTATCCTATCTACCTGCGACTCCACTTTCAAGGAGCTATGAACCTGCACTCCAAGGTCTTTGTTCAACAACACTCCCTAGGACCTTACCATTCTGTACATGCACCACCCTCTGCATGAAAAGGTTGCCTCTCAGTTCCTTTTATATCTTTCCCCTCTTACCCTAAATCTATGCCCTCTAGCCCCCAAACCAGGGAAAAGACTGTCTACTTCTCCTATCCATGCCTCTCATGACTTCAGAAACCTCTATAGTCACTCCTCAGCCTCTGACACTGCATGGAAAACAGCCAAAGCCTATTCAGCCTCTATCTATAGCTCAAACCCTCCATCATCCTTAAATCTTTTCTGAACCCTTTCAAGTTTCAAAACATCCTTCTGATAGGAGGGAGACCAGAATGGCACAATGTTCCTTGCTTAAATCTAGTTGACTATTCCAAAATATCTCTGGATAGTCTACCACATTCTGCTGTTCCTAAATTTTGAGGTCATCCAAAACCCCACTGCCATTACTTTGACTAATTCTGCTCACATCACCTTCCATGCTTGCTGAATTACGAAGACTCCCAGCAAAACAACACCTTCATTTTGAAATTTTCATCATGTTTCCAAATCCTTCTGTAGCTTCACATCCTATCTCCAATCACATAACCCTTCTAAGATATCCAGGCTTAAATTCTAGACTCCAGCATCCCCAATTAAGAGTGATGCACGTTCAATTGCCACACTTTAAGCAGTCTCAACATACCTTTCGGAAGTCATTATTATACAGATGCCAGCAAAATAAATAAAGGTATACAAGATACTGTCTAATTCATTGGATCCTGTATCATTTGCTGTGCAAGGAAAAACAAACTCAAGACATCCACTGACTGGTAACGAAAAATGGTTGTTAAATGCCCATAATTGGAGAATACAGAATTGTTTTAACATTGACACTTTGATGCAAAGTAAGACTCATGTTGTAATTGCATTATCCTAAATTAAGTGAGAGTGTTTTGCATAAATAGAAAACAAAGACTGATGAACAGTACTATTAGCTATCTAGACAAATCAAATACAGTATCAGGCCACAAAAACAAACAACATTACTCAAAAGATTTACTTGATGTAACCTTAGAGGGGTACCAAACTATCTTTTCACACCTCTTGCCAAGAACTTTACACCAAATTGCTGAACAGTTTCCATTGAAGCAAACAAACCATCATAACTACTTATTATGGATGCAGGTTTGCTCACTGAGCTGCAAGGTTCATTTCCAGACATTTCATTACCATACTAGGTAACATCTTCAGTGGGCCTCAGGTAAAGTACTGCTGAAAATTCCTGCTTTCTATGAATATCCAAAACCTCAATCTGAGCTATAAATCTTCTCAAAACACACTACTTATTATATTAACCTAGCATCCACATTGTCAAAGCTCTAGGCTCCATTCAGCCTGATTTCTCAAGAAAAAGAGGAATAAGTGATACCAATGAACAATAGGTATTATGATGTTGTCCTTTCACTTCAACGATGAGAGCTCAAATGAGTCATAAGTAAAATTGCAGATTACAAGAGGCAGAAAAGTGAGTTATAGGACCAACAATGGTCTCTAGGATCGAGGATGACAAGGACAAGGAAATAATGAAGTCTCTCTCTCAACATGCTGTCAAATGAGAAATCTTTTGGCAAACACGAGTTGACAATCACATTATAACTCTTTAACATTAATAATGAAGTCAAATCATTGGGAGCAACATAGCATAAATGGAAAAAAGCTGCATTTCAGACTGGGCTTTTCTCAGAAGTTCTGAATTAAGGATCAGCCTGAAAGACTTTATTCTCTCCGGAGAGGGGTACATACAGGAAAAATAGACAAGGTATTTCCCCTGGGGTGGGGAGTCCAGACCTTAGAGGGCATAGGTTTAGGATAAGGGGGGGGGGGGGGGGGGGGGAGAAAGAGAGAGATTTAAAAGGAATCTAAGGGGCAACTTTTTTCCACAGAAGGTTGAGAGTGTACAGAATGAGCTGCCAGAGGAAGTGGAGGCAGCTGATACAATTACAACTTCTTTTAAAAAAGCATCTGGATTGGTATATGAATAGGAAGGGTTAAGAGGGATATGGGCCAAGAGTTAGCAAATGGGACTAGATTAGGTTAGGATATCTGGTCAGCATGGATGAGCTGGATCAAAGGGTCTGTTTCCATATGGTACATCTCTATGACTCTAAGATGCTAATAATTAATATGATTCTTATGTTTGCTTGAACGCTTAGCATCAAGTTTAAAAGAATGAAAATAACCACATTTATTAATTCAAATATATTTCTGTTCTAACAAAAATTACTGTTGACATAAGGTAGCTGATTTAGAGGAATCACCCAAACTGGCAATGTGCAGAACTGTACATTAATCAGTAACTCACATTAGGGGTTGTTTGAGGGTCACCCAGTTAGAACAGATGCAAAGGAATTCTTTCTTCTCAGAACATAGAATCTTTTACTTCAGAGCACAAGTCATTGGGTCATTAAGAACATCCAAGAGTGAGACAGAACTTTTCTCCCCCCCATCAAGAATTTGGGGGGAAAAAAACAGGAAAGTAGTTGAAGATTATCAAATCAGTCATGAATTGCACAGCAGATGGGCCTAATGGCCTACTTTTGCTCTTATGCTTTATGGTCTCATGTATCTGAATCGTCACACTCAAGTTTGTGCAAACTATCAAAGTTAACTGTTTCTCTCTCTATCGGCTCGACCTTTACTTATCGTTTACTCCTTACCCCCTCATCCACCCCATCTTTTGCAAATACAGGTTATCTGAAATTTTCCTAACAGTTCTGAGCAAGGGTCACCGGACCCGAAACGTCAAATTTGATTTGTCTTCACAGATGCTGCCAGGCCCACTGATGTTTTTCCAGCAACCTTTTTTTGTTTCTGATTTACAGCACCCGCAGTTCTCAGTTTTTGGTTTATACACAAAACTACTGTAAACAAAAAGTCGCGAACTACATAATTAAAAACCAACGATTCTTGCTAGTGTTCTCTATAAAGAAAGCATCTTGATATCATTAAAAAGTAAACATCCTATTAGGTCACTGTAACATATATAACATGTACGCACGTTAAACTCTTCAACCAAAACGCAACACAACGATTTAAACCATTTCCTCAGTCCCTTAACAAGACCTTCAACATTTATTACTCACGGTAGATTGCACAACACTCAGAACGCAAGGAATCAACCTCAAACATAAAACGGCTTCAAAAATAAGTCACTTCTGCAACAGCAGCTCGGTAATTAAGCTGAAAGCCTTTCCCCTCTGCCGTTGGGTCCACTGAGAAGTGTCTAAAATTAAAGTGCTAACAGCCACAACACTGGCCGCACAGTCACTAAACATAGGACGTGTCTCTAAGACACTGAAGCACCAACACACAGCCGACCCTGTCCCAGATATCCCAGCCCCGGGCCCAAGTACCCCCTCCTCATCCTTACTCGATTCCCAAGTTGCTGCCTGACCCACCTGAGAAGGTTGGAAAGCTGGGGCAGAGACACCGTTCCGCCGCTGCCTGCCGACAGCCGATGCCTGCCGCTCAGCAGCTTCTCCACCACGGCCACATTGCCAGTCCTCGCCGCTTCGAGCAGCTCCTGCTCCTTACCCATGGCTCGTAGCCACCCTCCCTCCGCGGGGTCGCCTCAGATTCACCAAAGGAACCAAATCGGTCCGCTCTCCCCGCCGCGAGCATGCAGCGCAGGCGCACTACTTGCCTCTCCCCTTTACTGCCCACTCCCACCCCAGAAAAATGTAAGGCGCATGCGCACTGGTCGGCCCTTCCCCGGCTCGCCCTCCAGATGAAAGCGCAGGCGCACTGTCCGGAACCCTCGTCGATTACAGTAGACGGAGTCGGGCACATGCGCACTCGCTAGCCAAAGGCAACCTCCCTCCGGCGAGAGGGCATTCTGTTCTCATGAAGTCACCAGGTACCAAGGTGAGCGCTGGGGAGGTGTTCGCTAGAGCGAGGACTTCCCGTACCCAACCTCATTATTTACTCATCACAGAAACTGGCAAAGCTTCCTTCATCCTTACCAAGCCTACCAACATTGAAAACAATGTTTGAGGTCACAGATTACATATTTTTGAATATAATTAATATAATGCGGCTCATGACCCTTTTGGTGGTCAACAACTAACGAATTATAGTCAGGAGCTTTTTACCGTCATGTACAAATGGCTACACTTAATATTCTTAATCAACAAACTACTCTCCAGCTGGCGGCCAGAGCAGCAGATGTTAATTTGGTGTAAAGATGTCATAGAGCGTAGAAATAGCCCCTTGAGCTCACTGTGCATGTGCTAACCAACAAAAAACAAGCTACTCTAATCGCATTTACCTGCACTCCTCCATAGTTTACTATGCCGTAGCATTTTAAATATTTATCCAGATGCATGTTAAATGTTGCAAGAGGACCTGCTTCCACCACCCTCTCAGGCAGCACTTCTTCATCTATCTTCCAGCTTCGAGGTGGAAAAAAATCCTCCTTCCCTAAACCATTTACTCAAAGTAATGCGCTCTGGTTGAAGGGGAAGAGATTCTCACAATATACTCTGTTTATGCCTCTCATAATTTTGTGTACAGGTAGTTCTCCTATAATGCCTTAGTTGCACCCCAGCTAAACCTCATTTAATAGAAATTTGCTTAATATATATTATGGGGCCTATAGGAAAAGTGGGGTTGGGGCAGACTAGCAAAACATTCACTCATGATCAAATATCACCCAAAAGTCAAACACAAAGCGTAGCATAGCCTGAATGAATTGAATTGAATTTATTGTCACGTGTACTGAGGCACAGTGAAAAGCTTTGTCTTGCAAGCAATACAGGCAGATCACAGAGTTAAGTAGCACAGATAAGTAAATAATAGGTAAACAGCAGCAAAAACAAAAACACAGGCGAATGTTAAGAGTTTGTGAGTCCATTCAGTATTCTAACAAAGTAGGGTAGAAACTGTTTCAAAACTGGCTGGTGCGTGTGTTCAGCTTCTGTACCTCCACCCCTCCCCCCCCCCCCCCCGATGGTAGAGATTGCAGAAAAACATTGCCAGGATAGGATGGATCTATGAGAATGCTGGCAGTCTTTCCTTGACTGCGGGCCTGGTAGATGGATTCAATAGATGGGAGGTTGACCTTTGTGATTTTCCGGGCCGAGTTCACCACTATCTGTAACTGTCTCCGATCTTGAATGGTACAATTGCCATACCAGGTAGTGATACATCCAGACAGAATGCTCTCGATAGTGCACCTATAAAAGTTGGCAAGAGTATTCGCCATCATACCAAATTTCTTCAGCTGCCTGAGGAAGAAGAGACGTTGTTGGGCCTTTGTAATCAGTGCGTCCACATGAAGTGTCCAAGAAAGCTTGTTGTAGACGACCACTCCCAGAAGCTTGGCACTCTCCACTTGTTCCATCTCTGTGCTGTTAATGTGTAGGGGGCCATGAGTAACATCCTGTGATTGGAAAGGTTTGTCAATTTTGCTTACAATTTCCACCCTGCCTTCACTTTCACCTGGTTAATCTCTGATTCCTCCTTTCCCTTCCTCGACATCTGTGTTTCCATTTCTGGGGATAGACTGGCCACTATAATCCACTATAAACCCACCAACTCCCATAGCCATCCTGCAACCTGCTTCCTATAAAGACTGCATTCCATACTCCCAGTTCCTCCGTCTCCATTGCATATGTTCTGATGAGGCTGACTTTGGCAAGGGAACCTCCGAAATGTTCACCTTCTTCCTCAACAAAACAAAAGTAAATTTAATGCAGTACATTTAAAAAAATATTGTTAATGCAGGGACAGAGGGTCATCATGCTGTGTAAGGTAGACTCCCTTATTCATGTCAAGCAAGCTATTCTCTCCTTACGCTCAAAATACTTCATAATATCTAGCTTCTCTTCCAGCATTATAGCTTTTCTTTTGCAATCACCACCCACAATTTTATCAACAGGGCACTTCGTGCTAACATTCTTGTCACTATGCCCCTCCACTTTTTCAATAAAAGGGATAATCTAGGAGGAGTGTAGCTTTCACAGGAAGCTGTTTAATGTATTCCTCACAGAAAGCTGCTTTCGACAGTACCTCTTACAGAAAGCTGCTCTGTCAGCAACGAACATCGGCACATGAAACTGTATGAAAACCGGTGCAGACATTGGTGCATGCACAAAATGAAATGCATGAAACGATCACCAATGGAATTGCACTTTTGCGATCAGAAGTAAGCATTCTCAAAAACACCATTCCTTAATTCCTCAGCAACGTTGTAAGCAAATCAAGTTGCTGGAACACGCATTATCTGAGAATAACCTATACCTCAATCAGATTCTCCATCAGCCTCCTCTGCTCCAAGGAAACCAACCCAGCCTATCTAGGCTTTCCTCATAAGAGACTACATCTTGGAGAATCTCCTCTGTATCGTCTTCGATAGTGTGGTGACCAGAGCTGTACACAATATTCTGTCTGTGGCCTGACCATATTGTGTAAAGTTCTAACAAGACTTCCACATTTCTCATTCCTAATTACTACACTTTGGTTAATGAAGGCAAACATCCTGTATGTCTCCTTCAACCTGCCGTCTACCTGTGCTGATGCCTTCAAAGATCTATGGACTTCAAAATCAAGGATCCTCCGTTCCTCAATACTCTGTAAGGACCTACAATTCATTGTGTATATCCTTCCCTTATTATCCTCCTAAAATGCATTGCCTCACACTTAGCAGGATTACATTACACCTATGTTGTTCTGTCCAATTTACCAACTGATTAACATCAGTCTGTAGCCTGACACCATCTTCCTCATTATCAATGATAACACCAATTTTTGCATCTTCTACAAGCTTACCAATTATATCTTCTACATTCACACCCAAATTGTTAATGTGTATATCAAACAACAAGGTCCTAACACTCATCCCTGTGGTACACTGCTGGGCACAGGCTTCCGATTTACAAAACAACCCTTCACCATCAATCGTGCCCTCATATTTGTAAGCCAATTTTGGATTAATTTGCCAACTTGCCTTGGATCACATGGGGTCTTTTGGACCAGCTTTCCATGTGGGACCTTGTCAAAGGCCAAATTGAAGTCCAGTAAACCATATCAACTGCACCACCTTCATCAATCTATTCAACCACCTTTTCAAAAATATTCAATCAAATTAGTCAGACAGAATTTTCCTCTAACAAACCTGTGTTTACTATCCCTGATCAATCCCTGCCTTTCCAAATATTGATTAATCCTGTCATTCAGAATTTGTTCCAATAATTTCCCAACCACTAAGGTCAGACTAACTGGTTTGTCATTATCTGGCCTATCCTTGCTGCCCTTCTTGAACAAAGGAACCACATTAGCTGCCCTCCAATCATCTGGCACTTCACCTGTGGCCAGTGAAGTATTAAATATCTCTGCCAGGGCCCCACCAACCTTCTCCCTTGCATCCATCTAATCAAGACCTGGGGATTCATGCACCTGTGTGCCTGGTAAAATATCAATTAACTCCACCTTACTAATCTTAACATGTTCTAGAATCTCTCCATTCCAAATGAAATCCATGGGTACAATGCTTTCTTCTCAATGAATAGAGATGAGAAGTATTCATTTAAGGCTACATCCACGTCCTCTGGCTCCATGCACAAATTGCTCCTTTGGTTTCCAATAGGTCCCATTCTTTCCTTGGTAATCCTCTTACTCTTAATATACTTGGGGTTTTCTTTGTTCCCATATACAGTAGATATTTCATGGCCTCTCTTTACCCTCAATTTCTTTTTTAAGAAATCCCCTACACACTACATTTTTTGAAGGTTTTCTCTATTTTTAATGCTCTATACCTGACATATGCTTACCTCTTTTTCTTTATCAAACTCTCTGTATCCCTTGATATCCAGCGTTTCCTGGACTTGCTGCCCTTGCCCTTCACTCTCGAAAAAGCTGGCCCTGAATTCTCTCTATACTACTTTTAAGAGACCCCCACTTATTCACCGTAGTCTTACCTGCAAGTAGCTGCTTCCAGTCTATGTTTACCAGGTCCTGCCTAATAATATTGAAATTGTCTTCCCTCAATTTTGCTTAATTTCTTAAATCACTATCCTTATCTGTTTTCATAATGACTTTGAAATTTACGTAGTAATGTTCATTATCCCCAAAATGCTCACCCACTGAAACTTCAACCATTTCATCAGCTTCATTCCCTAGAATAAGATCTAGCACAGACTTGACAACATACGTAATAAAAACTGAAAGAATTGTGGATTCTGGAAATCAGGAACAAAAACTGAAGTTGCTGGAAAATCTCAATAGGTCTGGCAGCATCTGTGAAGAGAAATCAAAGTTAATGTTTCGGGTCCTGTGACCCTTCCTCAGTATTCTTCTGTTTTTGATTCTCACATACATACTTGGAAATTTAAGGTTGGAACTGAATAAACTCTCCATGGCTAGATGATGGAATTCTGGAGCAGTACTGCTGACATTCAGTTTGAAATTAGTCCTACTCAGTTGCAAATAACCTGAGAAGCGTGTTGAGCAAATAAAAAAGAAAATGGGGGAGCAGGTCTCACAGCATCCATGGAGAGAAACAAAGTTAATATGAAAAAAAAAACAAATTGCCGAGGAAATTTAGCAGATTAGATTAGATTAGATTCCCCACAGTGTGGAAACAGGCCCTTCGGCCCAACCAGTCCACACCAACCCTCTGAAGAGTAACTCACCCAGACCCATTCCCCTCTGACTAATGTACCTAACACTATGGGCAATTTAGCATGGCTAATTCATCTGACCTGCACATCTTTGGATTGATCTGGCAGCATCTGTGAAGAGAAAGCAGAGTTAACATTTCAAGTCGAAAACTTCTTCAGAATTGGCTTTATTTTAGCTTAAGAGATAGTGAGAAATCCAGATGCTCATGGGTCAGAGTGGATAAAGAACAACTGGTGAAGCAGCATCAGGGGAGTCAACATTTCAGGTCAGAATCTTACATTAGGAAGGAAGGAAGGACAGGAGGAAGGAAGGAAGGACGGAAGGAAGGAAGGTTATGATTGGTCAGTGGGTGGAACAGATAGGTGGAAAGGAAGATGGACAGGTGGGGGCAGGTTAAGGGACACGTTAGAAAGGAAGGACTGGGCGTGGGATGAGGTGGGGCAGATGCAGAGATTTGGAAGCTGGTGAATTCTATGTTAAGGTTTGTATGGATGTAAGCTCGCAAGGCAGAAGATGAGGTGTTCTTCCTCCAGTTTACACGTTGCCTTGTGTTGACAGTGGATGAGGCCCAGGATGGACATGTTAGGGGAGTAGGAGGGGTAGTTGAAATGAATGGCATCTGGAATATGGGGTTGATTGGAGCATATGGACCACACATGTTCTTTGAAACGGTTCCCGGGTTTGCGTTCAGTCTCTCTGATGTAGAGGAGACCACATCAGGAACAATAGATGCAATAAATCAGATTAGATGAAGTGAACAGGCTTCTTCAGAGGACAATCCTGAACAGCATGGATTTAAAGTGGCAGGCAACAAGACTTTATCAATAGGTGCTGGTAAGCTATGATAAACTTAGTAATAAACGTATGCATGTTAAATCTTTCAATCCTTAGCATTCATGTGTGTCTAAGCTCTCTGATGGGTGGCATCATAAAGTAATTTCTTTTTGTATATTGATGGGCTGTGGATATCACTTACAAGACGAGCATTTATAGAACACTACAAATTGTCCTTGAAAAGTGCTCCTGAGCCACTTTCTTGAACTGCAGAATTACTCTGAGTGAGAACTCCAATGATCATCACCAAGAGTGACTCGTTAACACAATTTCTGACTTAAGGACTTATCTGTTGGAGCGGACTTGTGGTTTGGGGTGAGAAATAGCAGAGAAAAATCCACTTGACTTCATCCTCATCAATCTATCTGCCACAGGTGCATCTGTCCATGACTGTTTTGGTAAGAGTGACTACCTGACTCTATGACTTACAACTTGTGAAAACATCCCATCCTCATTCTGAGGATACACTCCATTGCACTGTCTGACATTTGTCATCATCAATCCCTAAAATGAGCGATCAGGATTTTGTGTTGTCAGGTGACTCAAAATGTTAATCCTGAAGTCTTTCAGCAGAGCGAAGAAGAGTTTCCTAAATGCAGAGAAGGGATTCTCAAGTGAATATTCTGCTGTCTCACTTTCTACTTACATTGCCTCTCTGTATTAGACCTTATTTGGCTAATTGCCAGAGTTCATTATGTTTAAATGACTTGGGATTAGTTGCATGAAAATATGAAATCTACATTAGAATGTCTCCAAAAGATTATAGACACATTGGAATGGGGTTGGTAAATTCAGTTTGCTAAATGGACAGTTTGCTATGCAGAATTATGATAAAGAGGCATTCTATGAGCATTTGGTCACCATTGCCTGAGAAGTGATGACTCAAGTTTGCTCACCACCAGTTGTCTCTTTCTTGGTCTTCCTTTGGATCCTCAGGGACTATGGTAGCTTTCACTTTCAGCCTTATTGAAAATTGTTGATAGAACTGGAGTGGCTATGATGGTAGAGCTTTATGTGCTGGGATTAGCAGAATTATGGCAATACAGAGGATAGAAATTAATTTAATCCAAGAGCATGGAGTATTCAGCAAGTACAGAAACGGTGGAAAGAATTATATCTGTCATGGAGAACTGGAAACTATTAAAACAATCAAGAGAGAGGGAAACCACAGGAAAAGTTAATTTTGTCAGAAAATTTGAATGTGATTAATCCAAATTGTAATTAAAGAATTGCTACAAAGGACCAGGTCAACATGGAATAACTTGATATGAAAACATAGGAAGAGAGTGAGAGAACCGGAATGTTATGTTAATGAGTGACAAGATCAACGAATTTTAAGAGCGAAAAATGCAACTGGTTCATGTTCCCAATCAGTAAATGTTGATTTACTGTGAGGTGACTCAGTGCATAGAGAAAGCTTGTGTCACAGTGCTTATCTTGAACTGATATCCGTAACTGAGCCAAACAACCTGCAGGAAATGTTCCTTTCGGAGAAAGTGAGTACAGTACGAACAGGTTTGGCATGGTCTGGTACTAAATCGTACCAAAAGCATGAACTAGATACCTTATTTAAATGCACTACCTTCAAAAAAATGAAGGAAAAATTAAAACAAGTGTGGAGAATGGTTGTCAAAATCCCAAAGGAAGACAAATGCAACATTTCAAAATACTGTTAGGTCTTTAAAGCAAAATAACAGTTGCAGATTAAAGCAGGCAGACATGCAGTAGTGCAAAATGAGTGAGAGTGAATTATGGCTTTCTAGTTAACATATAGATTACAGTGTGGAAACAGGCCCTTCGGCCCAACAAGTCCACACCGCCCCGCCGAAGCGCAACCCACCCATTCCCCTACATTTACCCCTTACCTAACACTACGGGCAATTTAGCATGGCCAATTCACCTGACCTGAACATCTTTGGACTGTGGGAGGAAACCGGAGCACCCGGAGGAAATCCACGCAGACACAGGGAGAATGTGCAAACTCCACACAGTCAGTCGTCTGAGGCGGGAAATGAACCCGGGTCTCTAGCACTGTGAGGCAGCAGTGCTAACCACTGTGCCACCGTGCCGCCCACTAATATAGGAACAGGGATAGGCAATTTAGCCCTGAAAGCATGTTCTGCATTTCAATAAGATATGGCTAATCCATGGCCCAACTCTAGATACCTGTCATTTGTTGAAAAGATTTCCAAACCACTACCACCCTTTGTGTGTGGAATTGCCTCCTAATATCTCTTCTGAGTGGTCTGGCCCTAATCTTTACAACTATGCCCCCTAGTTCTAGAATCTCCAATCAGTGGAAATAATTTATCTTTATCTGCCCTGTCATTTCCTACTAATATCTTGACAACTTCCATCAGGTCACCCCTTAATCTTCCAAATTCTCGAGCACTGAAGTCCAGGTATCATTCTTGTAAACCTATATTGTACTCCTTGCTGAAAATGTGTTGCTGGAAAAGTACAGCAGGTCAGGCAACATCCAAGGAGCAGGAGAATTGACGTTTCGGGCATGAGCCCTTCTTCAGGAAAGGGTTCCTTCCAGGGCCAATATATCCTTCCTAAAATGTGGTGCGCAGATCTGTTCATAGTACAGGTAATTCTCAGATAACGTGCATTGCGGCAGCACGATTTGCTTGTAACGTTGCTGAGGAATTCAGGAACGGTATTTTCGAGAATGATTACCTCTGTTCGCAATGGCGCGATTCCAGCAGTGATTGTTTTGCACGCTTCGGTCTACATATGTGCCATAATCTGCACTGAAGTCTCTGCACCATTCTGCGCATGGTCTGATGTCAGCGTCGGTCTTCGTGCCATTCTGTGCATGTGCTGATGCCAGCTGCTGACAGAGCAGCTTTCTGAGAGAGATACATTGAGCAGCTTCCCGTGAAATGTACTACTCCTAGATTATTCTTTGTCTTGAAAAAAATGGAGGGGCATATTGATAAGAACGTTAGTAAGAAGCATCCTGTTGATAAAAGTTTGGGTGGTGAATGCAATAGAAAGGCTATAACACTAGAAGAAAAAGCATTTTGAGCATAAGGAGAGACTATGTGATATAGCTCTCTTAACAGAAATGAGGGAGTCGACCTAATGCACCATGATGACCTTCTGTCCCTGCATAACAATATTTTTAAAATTTACTGTGTTAAATTTACTTTTGTTTTATAGATAAATATGACTTATACCTTCATTTAGGCTGTGCTACACTTTGTGCTAATCGTTTGGGTGATCTTTAAGCGATTGTGAATGATATTTTTTGCAGGTCTGTCCCTAACCCCACTTTTCTCAAAGGCCCTATTATTTATATTAATCGATTTTCTATTAAATGAGGTTTTGCTGGTATGCAATTACAGTGTTATAGCAGAACTATCTGCACTCCAAATGAGATCAAAGTAGGGTTTTGTATAACTGCAGTATAACTTCCACATCCTTATACTCCAGTCTTCTAGATGTAAAGGCCAGAATTCCATTAGCCTTCTTAATTATTTCCTCTACCTGTTCATGTCAATTCAAAGATCTGTGCAATGTAACCCCAATTGGGTATCCACTGTGTTTAATTTCATAACATCTAGAAAGTACCCCGATCTATCCCTTTTCAGTCAAAAATAGATAACCTCACACTTGCTTAGATTGAAATCCATCTGCCATAGTTTTGTGCATTCACTTAGTCTGTCAATCTCTCTTGGTTATTTACATTGTCTATAATGCCACTTAATTTTGTGTCATTAGCAGTTGCTCATCAAACTGCAAAACTGTCATTATGTTTGGCTATGGTCGCACTAAATTGTCAGGATTTAGAAAAGCTGTTCAATCTTCTAATGATTTTATTAACAGGATGTACATAATTAACTGGGTAACAGGTTTTTTAAGTTCGTAACATATAAACATAGCAGGGGAATAGAGACTCTTGTGGTGCAGTGGAAGTGCTCCTGCCTCTTAGTCAGGGAGCCTGGGTTCAAATCCTATTTGTTCCAGAGGATATTGTCATAACATCCCTGAATAGATTGATCAGAAAATATCTACAAACAGGTGAATGGTGCATTCTTTCATGTTTCACATCCAGTGAGAAATGGAGATCAAAGTAAATTGTGTGTACAATCACCTAAAGATCTTGAGAAAATTTTTTAACATGATTCATGGGTTGTGGACATCACTGACGATGGCCAGCATTTATTGCTATTGTAAATTGTCCTTATGACCGTGGTGGAAAGCTGCCTTCTTGAACCACTGCAGGCCAACTGATGGAGGTAGACCAACTATTTAATTAGGGAGGGCATTCCAAGATCTTGACCTAGCTACACTGAAGGAACATCAGTTTATTTCCATTTGGGGATGGTGGGTGGCTTGTGGTGTTCCCATGTATCTGCTGCCCTTGTCCTTCTACATGGTAGTGGTGTGAAGATGCTGTATAAGGAACTTTGTGAATTTCTCTACTGTATCTCGTAGGTGGTACACACTGTTTCTACTATGCGTCAATGGTGAAGGGATTGAATATTTGTGGATGTGGTGTCAGTCAAATGTGGTATTTGTCCTGAATGGTGTCAAACTTCCTGAGTGTTTCTGGAGCTGGACTCATCCTGGCAAATGTGGAGCAATGTTTCCTTTAAGTTGCCTAGCTGTGAGTGGCCGCTCCAATATTTTGCATATGGCAATTAGGATCAACACACTTCCAATTCTGAATGTCACTACCACGCAGGAGTCTCAGAGGCAACTTGAAAAACAATTAGGGGGAATGCTGATGGGGAGTATTTAACCACATCTTGATTTCGCCTGTAGATGGTGGTCAAACGTTTGAAAATCAGGAAGTGAGTTACTCATTGCAGGATTCATAAGCTTTGACCTGCACTTGAAGCCATAATAATAACCATCAGACTGTTGATAATCAGCGATTCAGTGATAGCAATGCCATTGAATGTCACAGGGACAATGGTTAAATTTTGTCTTGTTAAATAAATGATCATTGCCAGGCGTTTGTGTGATGCGAATGTTACTTGCCACTTGTCAGCCCAAACCTGAATATTGTCCAGATCTTGCCGCATTTGGACATGTTTCATTAATTGAAGAGTCACAAATCATGCTGAACACTGTGCAAGCATCAGTGCACAACTCAACCTCTGACCTGATGGCGGGAAGATCACTGATAAAACAGCTGAAGACGGTTGGGCCTGGGACACAACCTGAAAACCTTCTGCAGAGATGTCCTAGAGCTGAGGAGATTTGGCCTCCATCACCTGAACCACTTTCTTTTAATGCCAGGAATGACTCAAAGAGAGGTTTCCCCTAAATCATACCAGTTGTAGTTTTGCAAGGGCTGTTGACATCACACTTAGTCAAATTTGACCTTGTTGTCAAGGGCAGTTACTTATACCTCACTCTAGATTTCATTTCATTTGTCCATATTTAAATTAAGGCTGTAATGAGGTCATGAGCTGAGTTGTCCTGGTGGAACCCCAGCTGAGTGTCAGTGAACAACAGATTGCTGAGCAAGTGCCACTTGAAAGCACAAAGGAACATAGGAAGAGAAGTAGGCCATTTAGCCATTCAAGCCTGCCTCCATTATTTAATACGATCATGGCTGATTGAACACTTCAACAACACATTTGAACAGAACTGAAAAAGGGTCACTGAACCCAAAACATTAACTCTGATTTTTGTCCAGAGATGCTGCCACACTTGCTAAGCTTTTCCAGCAATTTCTGTTTTGATATTTGTTTCTAATTTCCAGCATCCACAGTTTTTCAGTTTTTCATTTATTACCCATTCCTAGTTGTCCTTGAGAAGGTAGTAATGAGCTGCATTCTTGAACCGCTGCAGACCATGCTGTTAGAGGGGGAAAGTGACAGTGAAGTATCAGCAATATATTTCCAAGTCAGGATGGTTAGTGGCTTGCATAGGTGGTGTTCCCATCTATATGTTGCCACTGACCTTTGAGATGCCAGTGATCATGGACCATGAACATCCAATCGCTCAGCCTGTCCAAATCATCCTGAAAATGTTTTACATTTTCTTCACAAGACAGTGTTGATAACATCTTCCATCACTTTACTGATAGACTGATAGGGTACTGATCATCATGCTTTTTGAGTGCAGGATATTCCCGGGCAATTCTCCACATTGTTGGTTAGATGTCCATGTTCTAGTTGTACTAGACAATTTCATAAGAGGCACAGCAAATTCTGGAGTATAAGTGTTCAGTACTTGTTGCCAAAATGTTGCGAGGACACATAGCCTTTGCAGTATCCAGTGCTTCCAGTCGTTTTTTTTGATATCACGTAGAGTGAATTCAAATGGTTGAAGAATGGCATCTGTGATACTGGGGATCTCTGGAGGAGGTCAAAATGAATCATCCACTGAGCACTTGTGGCTGAAGGTTATTGCAAATGTCCAGCCATATGTTTTTCACCAATGTGCTCTCCCATCACTAAGGATGGGAATATTTGTGGAGTCTTCTCTTGTAGTTTAATTGTCCACCACCATTGATGACAGGATATGGTAGGACTCCAAAGCTCAGATCAATTTGTTGGCTGTGGGATTGCTTAGCTCTATCTACCACTTGCTGCTTATGGTATTTGACATGCAAGTAGTCTTGTTTTGTAGCTTCACTAGATTGTCATTTCATTTTTAGGTATGCCTGATGTTCCTCCTGGCATATCCTTCTGCACTGTCCATTGAAGCAAGGTTGATCCCCTTGCTTGATGTTAATAGTAGAGTGGGTGATATACTGGACCAAGAGGTTACAGATTGTGATGCAGTACAATTCTGCTGCTAATGGCCCTCAATGCCTCATGGGTGCCTTGAATTGTTCTAAATTCAAATTTAGGTCTGAGTTTTAAATTCCTGATCCACTACGAACATCTAGGCCTGTGGAACCACATAGCAACCTCATCCAGAAGCTGTTGCTGGGCAACAAGCAGCACAGATCCATTTTAAGTAACTAAAGGCCATAATAATCACTTATCTTTCTGAAAAGCTCCACTGGACTTCTTCCAAAATTTTACTTCCTTTTTCATTAATCAGCAAATAATCTTCAGTCCTCTTGGACATTGTGACTTTTTATTTTCAAGAAATCACATGATAGACATTTTTTAACACAGAAAGGTCTGAAGAGTTCCACATTCCAGTATCACAACATTCATAAACATATATGTAGTCTGTAATTAAGTAGATTAATATATTCATGGTGGTCTCATCAATGTCCTGTTTAAATGAAACACTATGTCCTTCCTTCTTTGTTCAAATCCCCTTCCAATAGACAAAAACACCTGTTAATTTTCCCAATTATTTGCTGTACCTGCATTCTAACTCTTTATGTTTCACCCAATAGAACACTCAGATCTCACTGAAGCTCAGAGCTCTGCAATCTCTCACCATTTTGAAAACGTATTTCTTTTGGTTTATCCTACCAAAATGGAAAATTTTACATTTACTCCATTGACCGGATCTTTGTCCTCTCAAATTAATTTATTTATATTCCTTTGTGTCATGACCAAATTTAGCAACCGTACCTTCTGTCCATTCAAACAATTCATTCATACAAATTGTAAAAAGTTCCAGGTCCAGAGCTGATCCCTGAGGCACACCACTCGTCACCTCTAGAACCTGTTACTAGAGATGTTACAGCAGGCACTTAGAAATATATTTCCAAGTCAGGATGGTTAGTGGCTTGCATAGGTGGTGTTCCCATCTATATGTTGCCACTGACCTTTGAGATGCCAGTGATCATGGACCATGAACGTCCAATCGCTCAGCCTGTCCAAATCATCCTGAAAATGTTTTACATTTTCTTCACAAGACAGTGTTGATAACATCTTCCATCACTTTACTGATAGACTGATAGGGTACTGATCATCATGCTTTTTGAGTGCAGGATATTCCCGGGCAATTCTCCACATTGTTGGTTAGATGTCCATGTTCTAGTTGTACTAGACAATTTCATAAGAGGCACAGCAAATTCTGGAGTATAAGTGTTCAGTACTTGTTGCCAAAATGTTGCGAGGACACATAGCCTTTGCAGTATCCAGTGCTTCCAGTCGTTTTTTTTGATATCACGTAGAGTGAATTCAAATGGTTGAAGAATGGCATCTGTGATACTGGGGATCTCTGGAGGAGGTCAAAATGAATCATCCACTGAGCACTTGTGGCTGAAGGTTATTGCAAATGTCCAGCCATATGTTTTTCACCAATGTGCTCTCCCATCACTAAGGATGGGAATATTTGTGGAGTCTTCTCTTGTAGTTTAATTGTCCACCACCATTGATGACAGGATATGGTAGGACTCCAAAGCTCAGATCAATTTGTTGGCTGTGGGATTGCTTAGCTCTATCTACCACTTGCTGCTTATGGTATTTGACATGCAAGTAGTCTTGTTTTGTAGCTTCACTAGATTGTCATTTCATTTTTAGGTATGCCTGATGTTCCTCCTGGCATATCCTTCTGCACTGTCCATTGAAGCAAGGTTGATCCCCTTGCTTGATGTTAATAGTAGAGTGGGTGATATACTGGACCAAGAGGTTACAGATTGTGATGCAGTACAATTCTGCTGCTAATGGCCCTCAATGCCTCATGGGTGCCTTGAATTGTTCTAAATTCAAATTTAGGTCTGAGTTTTAAATTCCTGATCCACTACGAACATCTAGGCCTGTGGAACCACATAGCAACCTCATCCAGAAGCTGTTGCTGGGCAACAAGCAGCACAGATCCATTTTAAGTAACTAAAGGCCATAATAATCACTTATCTTTCTGAAAAGCTCCACTGGACTTCTTCCAAAATTTTACTTCCTTTTTCATTAATCAGCAAATAATCTTCAGTCCTCTTGGACATTGTGACTTTTTATTTTCAAGAAATCACATGATAGACATTTTTTAACACAGAAATGTCTGAAGAGTTCCACATTCCAGTATCACAACATTCATAAACATATATGTAGTCTGTAATTAAGTAGATTAATATATTCATGGTGGTCTCATCAATGTCCTGTTTAAATGAAACACTATGTCCTTCCTTCTTTGTTCAAATCCCCTTCCAATAGACAAAAACACCTGTTAATTTTCCCAATTATTTGCTGTACCTGCATTCTAACTCTTTATGTTTCACCCAATAGAACACTCAGATCTCACTGAAGCTCAGAGCTCTGCAATCTCTCACCATTTTGAAAACGTACTTCTTTTGGTTTATCCTACCAAAATGGAAAATTTTACATTTACTCCATTGACCGGATCTTTGCCCTCTCAAATTAATTTATTTATATTCCTTTGTATCCCTTTGTGTCATGACCAAATTTAGCAACCGTACCTTCTGTCCATTCAAACAATTCATTCATACAAATTGTAAAAAGTTCCAGGTCCAGAGCTGATCCCTGAGGCACACCACTCGTCACCTCTAGAACCTGTTACTAGAGATGTTACAACAGGCACTTAGAAATATTGACTCTACCTGATTAATTTGAACTTTTCTAAGTGCCTGTTGTAACATCTCTAGTAACAAGTTCTAACAGTTCTCTTATAACAGATGTTAACCTAACTCGCATGAAGTATCCTGCTTTCTGTCTCCTTCATGTCAATATGGTTTTGTAAAAGGAAAATCATATTTATCAGGTCATTGGAGTTATTTGAGGAAGTAACATGCTGTAGATAAAGGGGAACCTAAGGTACTTAAATTTCCAGAACATATCTGACAAGTGCTCCATCAAGTGTTCCTGCAGAAAAGGGAAGCTATTAGTGTGGGGGTAACATGTTTACATTTATTAGAATTCTGGCTAGCTAACAGGAAACAGAGAGTAGGCACAAATGGGTCAATTGTTTGGTTGTCAAGAGGTGACGAGTGGTGTGCCTCAGGGTCAGCTCTGGACCTGGAACTTTTTACAGTTTGTATGAATGAATTGTTTGAATGGACAGAAGGTACGGTTGCTAAATTTGGTCATGACACAAAGGGATACAAGGGAATATAAATAAATTAATTTGAGAGGGCAAAGATCCGGTCAATGGAGTAAATGTAAAATTTTCCATTTTGGTAGGATAAACCAAAAGAAGTATGTTTTCAAAATGGTGAGAGATTGCAGAGCTCTGAGCTTCAGTGAGATCTGAGTGTTCTATTGGGTGAAACATAAAGAGTTAGAATGCAGGTACAGCAAGTAATTGGGAAAATTAACAGGTGTTTTTGTTTATTGGAAGGGGATTTGAATATCGAAGTAAGGACATTACATTTCATTTAAACAGGACATTGCTGAGACCACCATGAATATATTAATCTACTTAATTACAGACTACATATATGTTTATGAACATTGTGATACTGGAATGTGGAACTCTTCAGACCTTTCTGTGTTAAAAAATGTCTATCATGTGATTTCTCGAAAATAAAAAGTCACAATGTCCAAGAGGACTGAAGATTATTTGCTGATTAATGAAAAAGGAAGTAAAATTTTAGAAGAAGTCCAGTGGAGCTTTTCAGAAAGATGTGATTTTTATGGCCCTTAATTACTTAAAATGGATCTGTGCTGCTTGTTGCCCAGCAACAGCTTCTGGATGAGATTGCTGTGTGGTTCCACAGGCCTAGATGTTCATAGTGGATCAGGAATTTAAAACTCAGACCTAAATTTGAATTTACAACAATTCAAGGCACCCATGAGGCATTGAGGGCCATCAGCAGCAGAACTGTACTGCATCACAATCTGTAACCTCTTGGTCCAGTATATCCCCCACTCTACTATTAACATCAAGCAAGGGGATCAACCTTGCTTCAATGGACGGTGCAGAAGGGTATGCCAGGAGGAACACCAGGCATACCTAAAAATGAAATGACAATCTAGTGAAGCTACAAAACAAGACTACTTGCATGTCAAATACCATAAGCAGCAAGTGGTAGATAGAGCTAAGCAATCCCATAGCCAACCAATTGATCTGAGCTTTGGAGTCCTACCACACATCCTGTCATCAATGGTGGTGGACAATTAACCTACAAGAGAAGACTTCACAAATATTCCCATCCTTAGTGATGGGAGAGTACATTGGCTGGACATTTGCAATAACCTTCAGCCACAAGTGCTCAGTGGATGATTCATTTTGACCTCCAGAGATCTCCAATATCACAGATACCAGTCTTCAGCCAATTCAAAATTGACTGATTCTAATGGAACTTTCATTAATCTAGGGAATTTTGGAAAATTTAAATCAACGTATCAACTATCTCATTAGCCATTTCTGTTCCTAATGAAAACCATCAAGAATGGAGACTTGTCAGCCCACACCTTACTTCGTACCACCTCTCTTGCATTTCTATTTCTGGGATGCTGCTTGTATCTTCTGTAGTGAAGACAAATACAAAATGCTGTTACACTTCATCTGTCATCATTTTTAAGTTCAAACTGCCACTTTGAATTAAACTAAATAGAGTATGTTTGGTTAAACTGCAGAATCCTGGAATTCCTACAGTGCAGACAAAAGCCATTTGGCCATTGAATGTGCAGTAACCCACCAAAGACCATCCCTCCCAGACCACCCCCTCCCCCCAAGGTATCTCTGTAACCCCATATTTACCATGGCCAATCCACCTAACCTGCATCTTTGGACTGTGGGAGGAAACCAGAGCACCTGGAGAAAACCCACACAGACACAGGGAGAACATGTAAACTGCACACAGATTGTCACCCGAGGGTGAAATCAATCCTAGGTCCCTGCTGTGAGACCGCAGTGCTAATCACTGTGCCAACGTACCACTCTATTATGGGCAATACTGAACTAAGGCAGTTGATTTGAAGCAGACTGCATATAAACTATTGTATAATATTAGCTGGACAAAATTTGTGAAAATTATATAAATCGTTGATGAAATTTAGTGCAAACAAGTGGTAGTGTTGCACGAAAGAAGGCAAAATAGGAAACATGCATACTCAATTATTTGAAACGGCTATGGTTGACGTCAAAAGTGATCTCAGGTTTTAGTAAATTCTATTTTTAACAATACCAAAGTGGAATTATAACCAATTAACTTGTTGAACCTCAAAGCTAAAATAGTGGATTCATAAGTCAGAGAAAATTGTGATCAAATTGCACGCTGCTGTGGACAGACCACATTTTAGGGACTGTATCAGGTTCTCATTGTCAGGCAATAAGGAGGCCATGAAGTGCTAGATACAGAACAGAAAACGGCCACGATGGTAATGTTGAAAGGTCTTGCATATATACAGCTCTTCTCATATGATCTTAGGATGTCCTGCAGTGCTTCATGGCTAATTAAGTACTACTGAAGTGTAGTTGTTATTTTAATGTGAGAAACGAGTTAATGACTTTAGCCACAGCCACATTCCATAACAATGTGACAATGATAAGATGATGAGAGGCAGAATACTCTGATTATTGATCCTTGGTGTCATGGGCCTGAGTTAGAGCATAAAAAAAGATAAGCAGGAATACCATGCAACATCATCATTTACAGCCCCTTACAGGAACTCCAGCCTCAACTTTGCCTTCTCAACTGATCCCTATATCTTTTGATTCTCTTAAGAGTAAAAAAACCTATCGATTCCTGTTTTGAATATCCTCAATAACAAACAGGCTCAAGGATTGGTGTGAGAAAAAGGGGTGCCATTTTGTGGGGTCCTGGCTTCAATATTGGAACAGAAAGGAACTGTACCATTGGGATGGGCTCCACCTAAAATTGATCTAGAACCAATGTCCTAGTGTAAAGACTAAATAGGGTGATCACAAGGACTACAAATGTGGAGGCGGAGTGGGGGGAGTGGAACATGCAGGAGAAGTTAATACAACTTCAAAATCAAGTAACATGACCAAGAGTAAGGCAACAGTCAGGAATCCTACTTCAGGAATGGCAAATAATGATAAAACAATACAAAGTCTATTGAATAAACTGGAAGAGAGAAATAATAAACAGGTGATTAAAGTATCAGAGCTGAGGGCCAGGTTACAGTATATAACCCAGATAAGAGTTCTATATATGAATGCATTTGCAAGGAATAAAACAGATGAGCGGCAAGCACAAATTAAAATTGAAGGTTATGATGTAATGGCCATTATTCAGGCATGGCTGCAGGATGGTCAGGATTGGGAATTAAAAACACCAGGTTATTTCCCAAGGTTGACAGAACAAACAGGGAAGTGGCAGAGGAGATGGGGTAGAAACAAAATTACTCCAATGCAGAGGGACCTAGGGGTGCAGATACATAATTTTTTAAAGTTGGCATCACATATAGACAGCTTAAAAAGACATTTGGCATGCTTGCCTTCATTGCTCAGTCCTTTGAGTGTGGGAGTTGAGACGTTATTTTGAGGTGGTACAGGACATTGGTGAGGCCTGTTCTGGAATACTGTCAAATTCTGGTCGCCCAGTTATAGGACAAATGTTATCAAGCTGGAGAGAGTTCAGAAGAGATTTACCAGGGTGTTGCCTGGTATGGAAGGTTTGCATTATAAGGAAAGGCTGGACCGGGTGGGACATTTTTCACTGGAGCATAGGAAGTTGAGAGGCAACCTGATAGAAGATTGTAAAATAATGAGACGTATAAATAGAGTTGATAGTAGTTGTCTTTTCCCTAAGATGGCGAATTTCAAGACTAGAGGGCACATTTTTAAGGTGAGAGGAGAGATATAAAGCAAGTGTTTTATACAGAGGGTGGTTCGCATGTGGAATGAACTTCCTGAGGAAGTGGTAGATGTGGGTACAATTACAAAGCTTAAAAGACATTTGGGTAGATACATCAATAGGAAAGGTTTTGAGGGATGTGGTCCAGGAGCAGGCAGGTGGGAATAGTTTACTTTGGGATTATGTTTGACATGGACTGTTTGGACCGAAGGGTCCGTTTCCGTGCTGTGTGACTCTATGACTCTATGAGAGAGGATATAATAAGGGCAAAGCATTCAGTGGAGACCAGATCGGTAGAACTGAGGAACAGTAAAGGATCGAAATCTGTATTAAGTGTTGTATATAGATCTCTTGGTCTAGATTAGAGTGGTGCTGGAAAAGCACAGCAAGTCAGGCAGCATCCAAGGAGCAGGAAAATCGACATTTCGGGCAAAAGCCCTTCATCAGGAACGATGAAGGGCTTTGCCTGAAAAGTTGATTTTCCTGCTTCTCGGATACTGCCTGACCTGCTGTGCTTTCCCAGCACCACTCTAATCTAGACTCTGATTTCCAGCATCTGCAGTCCTCACTTTTGCCTATAGATCCTTTGTTAGCAGCTCTGAACTGCTGAATTGTGTAAATGCAGAAATTAGGCAAGTGTGTTGCAAAGCCAGTGTCGTATTAATGGGGGATTTTAAGTAAAACATAGGTTGGGAGAGGCAGACAAGTACCTGTCAGAAAGGTAGTTGATTTCTGGAGTGTATCCAGAATAGTTTCCAACAGTAATATGTCCAGGACGCAACAAGGGGCAAGCAGCATTGGGTTTAGTAATGAGTAATGATCTGGATTTAATTAGTAACCTAATTGTGTGTAAACATTTATCGAATAGTGATCATAACATCATCTATTTCAATATAGCAGTTGAAAGCAAAAGGCATGAATCAGCTAAGAGAGTTTAAATTGAGGTAAGGCTAACTTTAACAAAATAAGACAGAGAATGTCGACAGTGAAGTGGGAAAACCTGCTAATGGGTAAAACAATTGAAGAATACTTGAGGATGTTTAAAGAGACATTAAACACAATATAAAACCGGTTTATACCAAGTGAAAAGGCTGTATTTCAAATAAACCCTACCGCGGTAGCCCGACAACTCCCCTTCACTTTGAGATGGGCAAACCCCTCAGACATACCATGGCCAAAACCTCTCAATGACTTTGAGAGACAGCCCTGCTTGGTGAATGAACAGACCCTAATCGATATCCCAAACTCTCCAATTGCGAATCTCCAGACCTGTTGAACTGGGCCTGCAGGGCTGACCATGAACCACTCCCTGGGCTTATGATGTACGGAGCCTGTGACTCTGGATGCTTCAAGCTGACTGACCATGTTCAACTCCCTTCACCGATATTCGACAAGATCCTTGACTTACTGCAGAGAAACTCCTAAACTGAAGGCCAACACCTTTGACCTTTACAGAGGACAACTCCTCTTAAACATTGAAGAATGGCCATTTGGTTGAAGCACATGCAGTGCGTTTGCCACATAAACTGTCACGTGGTATAGGTGTATATGACATAGCACCTTGCTGTTTAGCAGCATGTCCATCCACTTGACTGATTACTGCTGACAACCACAACAAGCTGCCTGGTTCTGTGGATGCATGAAAAAGCAAGGCAGGGCAGAAGTAGTGTTAGCCTTTAAAGTGTGAATGAGGCAACATAGCATGAAAAGCCTGTGAGAATCCAACTAAAGGCAAAGTGAGTGAGCACTAAGATGCATCCTGGTCTAAACCATGAGATGGGACCGTGTCCTTGTGCACAAAGTGTTCTGGCAGCAGCATTACAATGAAAGGTGCTGATGCACTCCAAAATGTGCATTCAAGTGGAAGACAATGCAGTATTGTGAGTAGGTCAGAGATGTGTCATGATGTGGAGAGGCCAATAGGGATGGGAGTTGTGGATGGTCACTGACGATGATACATGCCCCGAGATGTTGATGTCTACTGTCCAAGACTAAAGTTTGGAGGAACAAATGCCGAGTGCCAGGTGCCTGCTCTGATTTTCATGTTGGGAATTTTCGCCCTCTACTTTTTAACCCAACAGGTGAGATTAATCCTCAATTTCTCTCGTCATCCAGCATTCCCTACACCTACCAGCCTTTCCTTTCACCCTAACAGGAATATACTGTTTCAGGACTCACATTATCTCATTTCTGAAGGCTTCCCATTTTCCACCTGTCCTTTTACCTGCAAACATCTGCCACCAAATCAACTTTTGAAAGTTCTTGCCTAATAATGTCAAAACTTTAACTTTTAGATCCAGTCTATCCTTTTTCATCACTATTTTAAAATTAATAGAATTATGGTCGCTGGCCCCCAAAGTGCTCCCCCACTGACATCTCAGTCACCTGCTCTGCCTTATTTCCCAAGAGTAGGTCAAGTTTTGCAGCGTCTCTAGTAGGTACATCCACACACTGAATCAGAAAGCTTTCTTGTACACACTTAACAAATTGCTCTCCATTTAAACCCTTAACACTGGCAGTCCCAGTCTATGTTTGGAAAGTTAAAATCCCCTTCGATAACCACCCTATTATTCTTATGGATAACAGATTTCCTTACAAATTTGTTTCTCAATTTCCCACTGACCATTGCGGACCCAATAAGGTGATCATCCCTTTCTTATTTCTCAGTTTCACCCAAATAACTTCCCTGGATGTATTCCCAGGAATATCCTCCCTCAGTACAGTTGTAATGCTATCCCTTATCAAAAACATTACTGTCCCTCCTCTCTTGCCCCCCTTTCTGTCCTTCCTAGAGCATTTATATCCTGGAACATTAAACTGTCAGTCCTGTCCATCCCTGAACCATGTTTCTGTAATTGCTATGATATCCCAGTCCCATGTTCCGAACCATGCCCTGAGTTAATCTGCCTTCCCTATTAGGTCTCTTCATTGAAATAAATGCAGTTTACTTCATTAGTCCTACCTTGTTCTCTGCTTTGTTCCTGCCTGCCCTCACTGTGACTCGCTCCTTTTCTCAACTTTCCCAGTCTCAGATTGATGTCTTTCCTCATTATTTCCCTGGGTCCCACCCCCTCCCACGTTACTAGTTGAAATCCTCTTAAGCTGCTCTAGCAAATATCCCTGCCAGTGTATTCCAGTCTATAATTCTGATATTGCACCTTTCAATTCAGGTGTAATCTTGCATAGGTCACTTTTACCACAGAAAAGATTCCAGTGATCCAAAAATGTGAACCCTTCTCCCCTACACCAACTCCTCAGCCACATATTCATCTGCTCTATCTTCCTATTCCTACTCTCACTAACTTGTGGCACCGGGAGTAATCCAGATATTACTACCCAAGAGGTTCTCCATTTTAAATTCCTGCCTAACTTTCTATATTCTCCTTTCAGAAACTCATCTTTTTCCCTTCCTATGTCATTGGTTCCAATGTGTACAACAACCTCCTGCTGGTCCCTCTCCTCCTTGAGAACACTCTACACCCTCTCCCAGATACTCTTGATCCTGGCACCAGGAGGCAACACACTATTCTGATGTTTTGCTGCTGGCCACAGAAATGTCTGTCTGTGCCTCTGACTAGAGAGACCCCGATCACAATCGATCGCTTGGAACCCAACGTATCTCTCATTACTTTAGAGCTATTCTTGGTGCCAGAAATTTGGCTGTTCCTGCTACATCCCCCTGAGAGTCCATCACCCCCTAAATTATCCAAAACAGCATACTTGTTTGAAATGGGGATAGCCACAGAAGACTCCTGCACTGCCTGCCTGCCCCTCCTACCTTTCCTGGAGTTAATCTATCTATTTGACTGTATCTGCAGCTTTTCTCCCTTCCTATAACTGCCATCCATCACACCCCGTTGCTTCTATAAATTCCTTATTGCCTCTAACTGCTACTCCAACCGATCCATGGAATGTGATAGGATTTGCAACCAAAGACACTTCCTGCAGACATAATCCTCAGTAAGATGGAAACTCTCCAGAAACTCCCATATCCGACAAGAAGAGCACATCACTCTAGTAAAGGCCATCTTTGCTCCTTCACAATCTACAGACCCAGAAAATAGCACCATCTTATTGCTCTAAAAAAACACTGCTCCAGGCTAACTTCATACTTATGTCTTATATTTTTTAAATTTAATCAAGAGACAAAGTTAAAAATCACACAACACCGGGTTATAGTCCAACAGGTTTATTTGGAAGCACTAGCTTTCAGAGTGCTGCTCCTTCATCAGGTGGTTGTGTCTGAAAACAAGAGACAGATTTCAATTAAACGTCTTATCTAGAAAGAACCCACTCAGTACTGTAGATTTACAGCAAGGTTTCATTTAGAAACTATGTACTTATCTTTTCCTGTGCTGTGAGCTTTCCTATACAGATTTCTCCAAGGTCAGCTATGAATTTCACTGTTTGTTGATTTTTCCTAGATACACTCTGTTGTCCAGAGATATTTGAAGTCAAACAGCAAAGGCAGTAATTGTGCAGATTCACTGCTGTGTCAGACAGCAGTATAGGATTCTTTCTCCGACTGTGTGGTCACTGGCTTTGTCTGTTTTCCTCCTTTTTAAAGTGCCATTGTTTCCCCTAAAGTTCCAAAACAATGCAACAGCATATAAAACAGTAATTGCTGCTCCTGGAATTCGAGGAAATCACCTCCAACATCTAAAATACCTCAAAAAAGGAGCAGCGCTTACAGCCACAATTTTTTTCCCATCCTCCATTTTGGATTACGACACTGTTCCAGAGCCAACTCTCAGAGTGAACAGGATGTCTGACACTTCTGTTCTTATCTGTTAGATAGAGCTCCCTGATTTGACCAGATTAACAAACCCAATCATATTCTATGAAGCCCATCTGGCTGACCTCATTACAATCACTGCACCATTGATCTTTAGTTTTCAATCTGTAAATTGAATCTTTTCCCCTATTTCCCGAAGACTGTTGCCTATTGTGAACTATAAGGAGAATAGATAACTGGAAGACATAAATAGGCTGGTGGAATGAATGTGGATGAGTGGCAGATGATGCAGAAAAGTATGAAGTGAGACATTTTGGTAGGATGAAAGAAGAAAGGTAATATTAAGTAAAGGATACAATTCTAAAGGCTGCAGGATCACAGGCCCAGCATGTAAACAAGTTGTTAACAATGCTGTTTGAGAGAGCAGTTAACAAGGATAAAGGATCCTCAGCTTTATAAATAGAGACAGAATGTAAGAGCAAGGAAGTCATGGTGAATCTTGATAAGACATAGGTTCAGTCTCATTTGGAATTTTGGAAATTGTGATGAACCTTGATAAGGCAATAGGAGTGGGGGTTCAGCCTCAATTGAAATATTACATCTAATTCTGTTCACCACACTTTAGAAAGGATATTAAAATATTATACAGATGCTCTGCCTTCCTTATCTTGGGGAATTCTACTTCCTCCTAACAACAAATGAATGATTTCAGTTTCCTGTTAAACATGTGTCTGGTTACTGGTTTGACTGGTCTTTCAACTTCAGTCTCTTCCTGCCCACTGATTACGTATGTACTTGCACACACAGTAATGCTTAGATCATCCTAAAGTCTCACAAATAGTCCCCTTAATGTTGGACCAAAACCCACTGTACTGAGATCACATGGTAATCAATGCACAATGATGGCCCCAGGTTAGAAAATAAAATCATGCACTAGTATCTTCCCTAAGAGCTAAGAGGGGATGCAGAAAAGATTTTAGAGAATTTTTGAGAACTAGGAGCTTCAGTTATGTGTATAGGTTCCAAAGGCCCAAATTGTTGTCCCCAGAGTAGTGTTTGCCAAACTACTTTCCAATGTGACCCCATTTTAATACTGGAAAATTAACATAATCACAGACAGCAATCATAACAAAACATAAATAAAGCAGCTTAATAATATTCAGTCTATAATTATTAAAGTGGGTATATAGTCGATCACATATAGTATATTATATGATATAAAATCTGTGTTTACAAACTACTTTGTAAAAGTGTTATTATTATACGTACTTACCAGTTCATTAGTTCATCTGAACTGTTCCAGCTCATGGACTTTAGTCAAGAGGCAGCTGATACTAATGACATGGGCAGTTACATTTACATTCAGCATTACTGATCAACAGCAACATTATAGCAATATTCCCTAAACTAATATCAATAAGTAAAGTCAACATACGTTTAATTTTCTGAGACAAAAAGAAAAGAACTGATTCGGGATAGTCAACATATCTTTGTGCGTGGGAAATCATGTCTCACAAACTTGATTGGGTTTTTTTGAAGAAGTAACAAAGAGGATTGATGAGGATTGATAAGGGCAGAGCAGTGGATATGATCTATATAGACTTCAGTAAGGCAGTCGACAAAGTTCCCCATGGGAGACTGGTGAGCAAGGTTAGATCTCATGGAATACAGGGAGAACTAGCCATTTGGATACAGAACTGGCTCAAACGTAGAAGACAGAGGGTGGTGGTGGAGAGTTGCTTTTCGGACTGGAGGCCTGTGACCATTGGAGCTGGGTCTACTACTTTTCATCATTTATATAAGTGATTTGGATGTGAGCACAAGAGGTCTTGTTATTAAGTTTACAGATGATACCAAAATTGGAGGCTTAGTGGACAGCGAAGAAGGTTACCTCAGATTACAACGGAATCTTGATCAGATGGGCCAATGGGCTGAGAAGTGGTAGATGGAGTTTAATTTAGATAAATGTGAGGTGCTGCATCTTGGGAAAGCAAATCTTAGCAGGACTTATACACTTAATGGTAAGGTCCTAGGGAGTGTTGCTGAACAAAGAGACCTTGGAGTGCAGGTTCATAGCTCCTTGAAAGTAGAGTTGCAGGTAGATAGGATAGTGAAGAAGGCGTTTGGTATGCTTTCCTTTAATGGTCAGAATATTGAGTACAGGAGTTGGGAGGTCATGTTGCGGACATTGCTTTGGCCACTGTTGGAATATTGTGTGCAATTCTAGTTTCCTTCCTATCGGAATGATGTTGTGAATCTTGAAAGGGTTCAGAAAAGATTTACAAGGATGTTGCCAGGGTTGGAGGATTTGAGCTATAGGGAGAGATTGAATAGGCTAGGGCTGTTTTCCCTGGAGCATCGGAGGCTGAGGAGTGACCTTATAGAGGCTTATAAAATCATGAGGGGCATGGATAGGATAAATAGACAAAGTCTTTTCTCTGGGGCGGGGTGAGTCCAAGATTAGAGGGCATAGGTTTAGGGTGAGAGGGGAATGATATAAAAAAGACCTAAGGGACAACTTTTTCATGCAGAGGGTGGTATGTGTATGGAATGAGCTGCCAGAGGAAGTGGTGGAGGCTGGTACAATTGCAACATTTAAAAGACATCAGATGGGTATATGAATAGGAGGGGTTTGGAGGGATTTGGACCAAGTGCTGGCAGATGGGACTAGATGGGGTTGGGATATCTGGTCAACATGGACAAGTTTCCATGCTGTACATCTCTATGGCTCTAATAGTCCTAGAGGTTACAGTTTTACTGTGGATTCTGTTACATAAAATTCAATCTTTCTAAAAAAAAATTAAATTCACAACACAAGTAGTTAACTAAATGTGGAGTCATATTTCTCCCAATCTGGAGCTGGGTTTATAAGGATACTGGAGGGTTTCTGAACTGCTGGTGAGCATGATGTCCAATGATTAGTTGTCACTGAAGTTTCAACCAAGCTGTTTGTATTCTCTAGGGACTGACTCACTAAAGTCCCATTCCTGCTTCTCTTCCCTCCACAGGCAAGATTCAGCCCTTCTCCCTCTTCCCCAGATACAAACTATAATCAACCTCTCTCTCCCCCACATACAGTGTGGTCAGCACCCATGCCCACCTGAACACAATGTCTGAGACTCAAAGTCCCAGCCAAACCATTGTCATTCTGCAGCTATTGTTAAACGCTTTTGAGAAGAAAAGGTCAAAAATCACACGACACCGGGTTACAGTCCAACAGTTCTTATTTGAAATTACAGAAGCTTTCTGAGGAACTCTCCTTCATCGGTGAAGTGAGAAAGGGCACAAATATACAGACTTTATAAGCAGAGAGATCAAAGGATCAGACAATTGGTGTAAGTGTAGTGAACAAACCTAAAATGGCTGAGGGAGAACTCTGTTAGAAAGGAAATGCATACTTCAATGGATTAAGATGCAAATTCAGAATCTGTTACAAGTCATTGCCCTGAGATAACTAAAGTTTTATCAGTGTCTGCCTAACTTTTCAAACTTCAATCAGGTAGAGATACAAAACGAGACATGTCAGGTCATAGACGGAATTGTAGGTGTGAGGTAATCAGAGTCTGTTTTGCTTTTTAAATCTCACTGGTCTTGTTCCGAAAGCAGGAATTTATAAAATTGACTGACTGTGATGACAAATTGTGTGTTTTTGAATAAAGTAGAATGTATCTGCAAAAAAATCCACATCTCGGATGAAATGATTCACCCATAGATTCTGTGTATGCGTGTGTGTATATGTACACGCACGCTTGAGAGAGAGTGTGTGTGTGAGATTGAGTATATAGAGTCATAGAGTCTTAGTGATGTACAGCACAGAAACAGACCCTTCAGTCCAACTCGTCCATGCAGATCAAATATCCTAACTTAATCTAGTCCCATTTGCCGGCACTTGGCCCATCCCTGAGCCACGTTTCTGTAATTGTTATGATATCCCAGTCCCTATCCCTAACCATGCCCTGAGTTAATCAGCCTTCCCTGTTAGGCCTCTTGCATCGAAGTAAATGCAGTTTAATTTATCAGTCCTTCCTTGTTCTCTGCCTGCTCTGACTGTTTGACTTGCTCCATTTCCCAAGTTTTTGTCAGATTTATCTCTTTCCTCACTATCTCCCTGCCCCCTCCTCCACCACCACCACCACCACCTTAATAGTTTAAATCCGCCCGAGCAGCTCTACCAAATCTCCCTGCCAGTATATTAGTCCCCTTCCAATTCAGGTGCAATCCATCCTTCTTGAACAGGTAACTTCTACCCCAAAAGAGATTCCAATGATCCAAAAATGTGAACCTTTATCCCAGCCCCTCAGCCACCAGGCATTCATCTGCTCTATCCTGCTATTCCTCCCCTCACTAGTTCGTAGCACTGGGAGTAATCCAGATATTACTACCCTTGAGAACCTCCTTTTTAAATTCCTGCCTAACTTTCCATATTTTCCCTTCAGAATCTCATCCTTTTTCCTTCCTATTTTATTGGTTCCAATGTGTAAAATGACCGCCTACTGGTCCCTCTCCCCTTTGAGAACATTCGGCACCCTCTCTGAGACATCCTTGATCCTGGCACCAGAAAGGCAACATATCCATTTTGATTTTTTGCTACTGGCCGCAGAAATGTCTGTCTGTGCTTCTGACTGCTTTTCACAATTGATCACTAGGAACCCAACATACCCCTCATAGCATTAGAGCCAGCCTCAATACTAGGAACTTGGCTGTTCATGCTACATTCCCCTGAGAGTCCATCAACCCCTACATTTTCCAAAACAGCATACTTGTTTGAAATGGGGCTAGCCATAGAAGAGTCCTGCACTACTTGCCTACCTCTCCTATCTTTCTTGGACTTAACCCAACTACCTGGCTGTATCTTTGGCTTTTCTCCCTTTCGATAACTGCCATCCATCACATCTCCCTGGCTCTGGTAAATTCCTCATTGCCTCTAATTGTCGCTCCAATCAATCCATTCGATCTGATAGGATTCATAACCAAAGACACTTCCTGTAGAAATAATCTTCAGTAACATGGAAACTCTCCCTAAACTCCCACATCCGACAAGAAGAGCATATCACTCTACTAAAGGCCATCTTTGCTCCTTCACAATCTACAGACTCAGAAAACAGCACCGTCTTTTTGCTCTTATAAAAAAGTGCTCCAGGCTAACTTAGTACTTATAGTTTATATTTTTAAAATTTAAAATTTAAAACAATTTATCAAGGTGATGCTGTCAAAACAGGACAATAAGGAAGATTGTACAGGTTCACATATAGCATGACATGAACCCAAGATCATGGTCAAGGCCATCTTCATGGGTATGGAACTTGGCTTTCAGTTTCTCCTTGGCAATTCTACATTGATTTGTACCTCAAAGACTTTCTTGGAGGATACTTACCCAAAGGCCGGAGGCTGAATGTCCTTGACTACTGAAGTGTTCCTCAAGTGGAAGGGAAATCTCTTGTCTGGCAATTGTTGCGTGGTGTCCAGTCATCCGTCTTTGTAGCATCTGCATGGACTCACCCATATACCATGCCTCGGGACATCCTTGCCTGCAGCGTATGAGGTAGACAATATTGGCTGAGTCACATGAGTATCTGCCACGTACATGGTGGGTGGTGTTCCCACATGTAATGATAGTATCCATGTCTATGATTTGGCATGTCTTGCAGAAGTAACCATGGCATGGTTGTATGGCATTGTGGTCGATGTTGTCCTGAAGGCTTGGTAGTTTGCTGTGAACAATGGTCTGTTTAAAGTTTGGCAGTTGTTTTGAAGGTGAGAGGTGGCGAGAAGAAAGAATGTCCTGTGACAAGAAATGAATAGGGGATGGGCAGGGCTTGATGGGGGTAGACTCAGAGGAGCGGATGTCCCTGATGCCACATGCTCTTTCCATGCACCCAAATAGAACCTCACCACAAGGTTTGGAAATCTTTGTCTTAGAGAAGCTGTTCAAATCCATCAGGAGACTGGCAGAATAGACAGGGAATTGCTGCCGCTCTTGTTGGCAGTAGGGTTGAGAACTAAAACCTTTTTTTACACAATGAATGGTTAGGATTTGGAATGCGACACATGAGAGTGAAGCAGGTTTAACTGTGGCTTTCAAAAAGGAATTGGATAAGTATTTGAAGAAAAAATAACAGGGCTGTGGTGTAAAGGTAGAGCTTTACAACTGAGCTGCTTTGCAGGGAGTTGGCATGGACATCATGTCAAGTGGCCTCCTTCTGTGGTGTAACCGTTCTATAGTAATTGATTCTATAAAAGATTCCTCAACATCAATCAAAGAGCTGGATAATTCTTCTCCTGTTCTGGCTAGCAATAACTTTTCAAGCAATATTACAAAAATAATCTTATTATTAATACTTTTATTGCTGTTTGTGTGATTCCACTGCCTGCAAATTGTCTGCTATCCTTCCTAAATTTACTTAACGAGATGTGAAGTATTTCAAGACATCCTGCGGTTATGAAAGGCACTATACAAATGCACTTTTGCCATTGAAAATTAAAAATATTGTTGCTTAACTGAAAAAAAATCAATTTTTTTTTTCTCTGCTGTCTTCCGGGTTTGCAGCAGAGATTGCTAATCAGTGGTCTGGAACAATGCAGGATTGTTTGGAGAAGTGTACAGGTTAGAGACAAAAAAACTGCAGATGCTGGAATCCAAGGTAGACAAGCAGGAGGCTGGGAGAACACAGCAAATCAGGCAGCATCAGGACTGGAGAAGGGTTACACCCAAAACATCGACTTCCTCATGCTGCCTCACTTGAGGTATACTGGTGGCAGCTACAAAAGCAGATCATTTTTAAAAATTGTACAATTTTGAATCACACAATAAGTCACATAACTCAGAAGGAATGAATAAATACATGAAATAAAATGGGGGAAGACTTCAGTAAACCACCTTCACATTACATGCAGCAAAATAGCAATATTGCAACAGTTTAAAAATATTTGAAGTACATGTCAGAACAGCCAGAAACTTAGGCACGATTGAGTCAATAGACAGTTACATTGAAAGATAAAATAAACAAAGACAAGATACGCGGTTGTCTGAACAAGGACTAATCTGAGATGGCCCTGCATTGGTAGATGTTAAGGCAACAGGGTATGTATAGGAGGGCAAATATGATAAAAATATATTTCACGGCCCATACTGAATTTTTTATAGCATACCTATACATAGCAGTAACTTCCCCGATTGACTAAGGAGCACAGATTGTGGGCTGAATTTTACATTCTTTTGGCGAAGTTCAAGTTGTGTTTTTTGGAGGGATTTCCACTGCGAGGCCTGGTGTGCTTTCTCACTGTATCTTGCCAAACTTGTCGCATTAATGATTCATCCCACTCTACTGGCATCTCTCCCATCTAATTCAACCCCATCTCATCATGTGCCATTGCCACTTGCCACTCAATAAATATTCTGACACCCCTTGTGCCACGCCATCTTCGAAAGACTGCTCTGTACTCGGACAAGCATTGGCAATCCAGTTTTGCCCTTCACGACAGCTATTTTCTATCTGTTAGCCTAACTTGTGGTGTGAGCACCCTTCTGAATATTCTATCAATCAATTTTTCTGCCTCATGTTGCCGATGCACCAGAGTGTCCCGATCTCCTGTTTGAACTGTGAAAACCAAAGTCAAGCTTGTGCAGCCTCTGATATTTCCTGTAAATAGACTTGTCCAGGTCATGAGAAGGGTCCACAACTCTCCATGTCACACAGTTCACGTATTCCATTTAGCTGAGCTATCCTGCCATGCTTTAAGCTTATACTTGACCTACGTCAACTTGCCCCCATGGCATCAATGTCAACTTAATTAGTTTCCAAATCTCCCCTTCCCCACCTCATCCCAAATCCAACCCTCCAACTCGGCACCGGCCTTTTGAACTGTCCTGATTAGAGTGATGCTGGAAATGCACAGCAGTTCAGGTAGCATCAGAGGAGCAGGAAAATCGACATTTCGGGCAAAAGCCCTTCATCAGCAATGAGAATCATCATTCCTGATGAAGGGCTTTTGCCCAAAACATCGTTTTCCTGCTCCTCGGATGCTGCCTGACCTGCTGTGCATTTCCAGCATCACTCTAATCTTGACTCTGATCTCCAGCATCTGCAGTCCTCACTTTTTCCACCTTTTTGACCTGTCCTACTTGTCCATCTTCCTTCACACCCATTTGCTCCATCCTCCCCACTGACCTATTACAATTACCTCCCACCTATATGCTATTGCTTTCCCAGCTACCTTTGTCCCAGCCCCACCCCTACCTGTTTATCTCTCAGCTCCCTTCTCCCCACTCCTGATGAAGGACTTATGCTCAAAACGTTGACATTCCTGCTCCTCGGATGCTGCCTGGCCCGCTGTGCTTTTCCAGCACCACACATCTGCAGTCCTCACTTTCTCTTACTCCCAGCAGAGACCGCCTGCTTTTCCAGGGGGTTCTTTTACACACAGCCCAGAGCCTCAAATTATTCACCTGATGGTGAGTTTGGGCACATCTTACCTGCTTTCACCCTATGATTGCATGTATCCCATGTGGTTGCTGCTTGCGTGTGAAATTTACCTTTTAATGCTGGCTCTCAAAATGCAAGCGAAAGTGATGCCCATCATTGTTTCTGACACAAAAAGTCGGAGCGTAGGTCAGCCATTCGGCCCCTTGAACCTGCTCCGCCATTCAATAAAATGGTGGCTGATCCACATTCCCGCCTAGCCCTGAAAACTTTTGATTCCATTTCCTAATAAAAATCTAAATATCTCTGCCTTCGGACCTGTGCCTCACAGATGAAATTCTTCAACAAAATGATTGTATGCTCTCTGCAAATAGCCAACCTCGAAACAACCGTGCGGCTAAAATATAACAAAGATTCATCGTGAAAGGGCGGGTGAGGCGTTCGTGTAGACTATTTGGGCTTTGTAACCTGTGATCCATGTTTCCTTCTCTTGAACAGCAAAGTTTTCCGATCCACCCCTCCTAAAGTTCAAATTAATTCCTGAATCTGAATTTTTAAAATGACACAATTTTCATGTAAAAGTGGTTATCAAACCTGTTTATAATTACAAGAGTGCCTTGCTTTCTGTTTGGAGCTACTGCTATCAGGAGATCTGCTGTCGTGCTCTGTCACACTTATCTGTCTTGTGATAGCCACAATGGCTTGTTTGCGTTGTTTCAGTCACATTCATCATCCAGCTATCAGCCCCTGGGTCAACCTCTCTTTTTCCTCCTCTCCTCTAGAAGCGATCTCTGTTTTCAACTCTGATCACAATGTTACATTTTGTTTTCTAGAATATATTTGTAAGAGTTGCTTTTACTCTTGCTTCACGATTCCAACAGGGACTGAACATTTCTCAGAAGAAATCCGAGCACACACCATTTCACTGAAAGAGCCACAAACACAAAACTTTATCGCACATAAAAAGTAATTAAACAAAATAAGCGCCACTGCTTTGAACGTAGTTCTATGTTTTACTACCCGCCAAGAGTTCCTTTTTGAAAAAATCTTGAAGATACAGTCTCCTTCCCGCGTTAGCAAGACTCAATGTGCACAAATTTTCCACTTGACCTGAGGCTTCAGAACAACAAAACCCACAGAGAAATAGACCTTCCTTCACCGGTCTTAGTGGTCTGATGAACTCTGAGGAGGCGGAGATGTGAATTAACAGCATTGAACCACAATAACCCTGCATGGTTAAGAACTATGAAGAAATCAATTTGAATTTTGATTTTTATCTAGAGTAGAAATGGAGATATACCTCAACCATAGGGTATAATGTCCACAAATACTGCCCCATGAATCTTTGAAACCCTCCAAACGGCAGAAACATGACATTATCGATCACAAAGTATATTAGGTCAAGCAATTTACAGCAAACTTTGAAATAAAAACGCACAACTAGCTTGATGTTCATCAATATTAAAGGTTATAACCGCTTTCACGTCCAGGTATTTGTAGCATACAATCTTTTACTTTATTTCAGTCCAAACAATGTGTGTTCATAGAATCCCTAGTGTGGAAACAGGCCATTTGGCCCAACAAGTCCACACTGACCCTCTGAAGACTATCCAACCCAGACCCATCCCCTAACCTACACATCCCTGAAAACTATGGGTAATTTAGCATGGCCAATTCACACAAACTGCCCATTTTTGGATTGTGGGAACAAACCCATGTATACGAAGGGAGAATCTGCAAACTCCACACACAGTTGCCCGGAGGCAGGAATCGAACCCGGGTCCCTGGCACTGAGGCGGAGCAGTGCTAACCACTGAGCCTCAATCTTAAACAGAGAGAAATGAGGTCGCAGGAGTTCTCTCTCAGAGGAGCTGGGGTGGGGGGGTCTCAGGGTTCACTGACAGGAGGAGCCAGAGGAAGGAGTTGGAGCGGGGGATGGAATCGGGCTGAATGGCCTGGTCAGCTCCGGCCCTGGGGTCACAGGTTTTATTTGTAAAGGGCAGGCAGAGACCAGGCGCGGTTTTGAATTCGCGATTTCCGAGCGGTTTGTGCCTCAGCGGCGACCCGTCCGCAGGTTCCCCCCCTCCTTCCCCGCGAGGCCGGCGCCATGGATCTGGAGCAAGAGCCGAAGGTTAAAGCGGCGGCGGCACCGGCACAGGCCGAGCCGCCCAAGGCCGGAGAAGCGGCGGAGGGTGAGGTCTGCCCGCCGGACAGTACGGCCGAGCAGCCGGGGCCCAGCGGCGCGGAGCCGGCGGCGGTGAGGGAAGAAGGAGAGGGGACGGAGGCGGAGGCCGGCGGCGAAGGAGGACAGGCCCAGGCCCAGGCCCAGGCGGACAAGAAGCCTGCGGCGCCTCGGGAAGGTGGTGCCGAGGAAGAGGAGGACGATGAGGAAGGAGACGCCGTCCACCAGGCCAAAAAACTGCGGGTGGAGCCCGCCAGAGACAAAAAGGACAAGAAGCAGAAGGTGGACGAGGACGAAATCCAGAAGATGCAGTGAGTGCGGGCCCTAGCAACAGACAGCTCCCGTCCCACTTTCTCCTTATTTGTTCCCTTCCCCCACACCCCTAGGCCCTGTCCTGTCGGCTTCCAATGCATCCACCCAATTTTCAAACATTTACACTTCTCATTAGCAATCCACCTAGCAATTAACTCTTTGTGAGCTTATCAACTTCTCGCCTATCCCTTCCCCCCCCTCACTCTCAGCTCCATCTCCATGTACTGTACTCTCTCCCCCAACCCCCTCCTCCAACAGCATAAATTCCACCCTTCCCCAGCTGCCTTCAGTTCGGACAAAGAGTCAGTGAACTTGGAACATTTATTTTGTTTACCGTCTATAGATGTTGCTGACCTGCTGTATTCCTTCAGTACATTCTGGTACAGATCATCTGGTCTCAAAAAAAAAGTGCCAAAACATTAAAAAGCTTTTAGCACTGAAGTTGGCGAGGGTGAGGGATAAGATATTATCTGGCAAATCAAACAGCAGATGATTCTGCTCAAGCTGTGCTGATCAAATGATCATAAAATAGTAACTTGATTTTCAAGTTACCAGTTCTGGTATTAGTGTTGTGGGATTTGATGGATACTGTACTGCTTTATTGATTTTGAGCTTTTTATCAATAATTCAATATTGATCATCTCATCCAATCTAAAAGCAAGATTGATACAAACATACAGAAGGACGGCACGGTGGCACAGTGGTTAGCACTGCTGCCTCACAGCGCCAGAGACCCGGGTTCAATTCCCGCCTCAGGCGACTGACTCTGTGGAGTTTGCACGTTCTCCCCGTGTCTGCGTGGGTTTCCTCCGGGTGCTCCGGTTTCCTCCCACAGTCCAAAGATGTGCAGGTCAGGTGAATTGGCCATGCTAAATTGCCTGTAGTGTTAGGTAAGGGGTAAATGTAGAGGTATGGGTGGGTTGCGCTTCGGCGGGGTGGTGTGGACTTGTTGGGCCGAAGGGCCTGTTTCCACACTGTATGTAATCTAATCTAATCTAATCTAATCTAATCTAAAAGGAGCAGAAGTGGGCCGTTCTGGTCTTTATTCTGCCATTCAACTGTTGATCTGTTTGAATTTCACATTCCTATCTACCCCTGATAATCTTTGATTACCTTGCCTAACAAGAATCTGTCCACCTCCACTCAATGATACTTAATTTCCACCTCCTTCCTAGCCAGAGAATTCCAAAGTCTCTCAACCTTAGAAAAAATATTCTCATCTGTGCTCTAAAAGATCAACTAAACAATGCGCCCTGGTTCTGGACTCACCCACTGGAGTGGATATCCTTTCCGTGTCAACCTGTGAAGACCATTCAGGATTTTATAAACTTAATCTAAATTGCCCCTTGCCCTTCTAAAGCTGAGTGAAAACAAACCCAGCCTGTTCAATTTTTTTTTAAAAAAAGACACTCCTCCCTATCATCAACCTAGTAAACATTCTCTGAACAACCTCCAGTGTATTTGCATTCTCCTTTAAACAAGGACCCTCACTATTTGAGGTGTGATCTTATTTGTTTGTGGGAGCTTAATGGCATTATCTGACCATGTCACATTTGGAAACTGCATTCTTGGAAGAGTGGGCGATATATTAAACAGAAAGAATGTTGACACTACAAAATATTATTTGTTCTACTTGAACAATATGAAACAATCTTAGGATTTTCCTTTGAGTATGGTTGATAGACAGTGTCCAGAAGTTGGACATGATGGAGTTGATAATGATGACGATCACTGGAGCATCAGGACAGTAACTGAAATTGATTGTATATTAACTGCCAGCCAGCCGATGGTGTTTTTCATGCCAACAAGAGAGTATCTTCAGGTCAGATCATCTACATAGGAACAGAAGTAGACCATTCAGCCCATTGGGATTGCTCCACTATTTGATCAAAACTGATCTGTTTCTCAACTCCATTCTCCTGCCTTCTCCCCATAACCCTTGAACCCCTTATTAATCAAGAACCTATCTACTTCTGTCTTAACTATACTCAGTGACTTGGCCTTCACAGCCTTCTGTGGCAATGAATTCCCACAGATTAACCATCTTCTGGCTGAAGAAATTCTTCCTTACTCTGAGGCTGTGCTCTCCTACTAGCAGAAACATCTTCTCCACATACACTCCATGCAGGGCTCTCAGTATTCTGAAAGTTTCATTGGGATTTCTCCCACTCCTTCTAAATTCCATTGAGTACAAACCCAGAACCTCAACCACTCCTCATAAGTCAAGCCTTTCATCCCCAGGATTGCCCAGTCTCCTCGCCTGCCCTTCTGCAGGCTCCTTGCTCCCTCAACATTACGTGTGATCTGCAAAGTTAGCAATAATGCCCTCAGTTTTTTCATTCAGATTAATGTATAACATGAATAGAACAAAGAAAGTTTACAGCCCAGAAACAGGCCCTTCGGCCCTCCAAGCCTGAGCAATCCAAATCCACTGTCTAAACCTATTGCCCAATTCCTAAGCATCTGTATCCCTCTGCTCCCCATCTATTCATGCATCTGTCCAGATGCATCTTAAATGAATCTACTGTGCCTGCCCCTACTACCTCTGCTGGCAACGCGTTCCAGGCACTTACCACCCTCTGTGTAAAGTACTTGCCACATCTATCCCCCTTAAACTTTTCACGTCTCACCTTGAAGACATGACCTCTCGTTACCGAATCCCTCACCCTGGGAAAAAGCTAATCTCTATCCACCCTGTCTATACTCTTCATTATTTTGTAGACCTCAATCAGATCCCCCTTCAATCTCCTTTTTTCTAATGAAAACAATCCTAACCTACTCAACCTCTCTTCATAGCTAGCACCTTCCATACCAGGCAATATCCTCATAAACCTTCTCTGCACCCTCTCCAAGGTGTCCACATCCTTTTTGTAATCTGGCGACCAGAACTGTACACCGTATTCTAAATGAAGTCCGATGAAGGCAAACATACCATTTGCCGCCTTGACCACTCTATCCACCTGTGCAGCCACCTTCAAGGTACAATGGACCTGAACTCCCAGATCTCTCAGCTCATCAACTTTTCCCAAGGCTCTTCCGTTTACTGTATAATTCGCTCTAGAATTAGACTTCTGAAAATGGATCACCTCACATTTGCCTGGATTGAACTCCATCTGGCACTTCTCCGCCCAACTCTCCAGTCTAATGATATTCTCCTGTATTGTTTGACAGTTCCCTATGCTTTCTGCTACTTCATCAATCTTCGTGTCATCTGCAAACTTACTGCACTAAATTTTCTGGGCTGTAAATTTTCTTTGTTCTTTGTTTTATTCATGTTATACATCTGCAGATCAACAATGCCCTCTTCCAGATCATTTATGTATACACAAACAACAGTGGCCCCAGCACTGACCCCTGTGGAACACCACTGATCACCTTTCTCCATTTCAAGAAACTTCCTTCAACTACTACTCTCTGTCTCCTGTTGCTCAACCAGTTCTTCATCCACCTGGCTAGAACACTTTGCACACCATGTGACTTTACTTTCTCCATTAGTCTACCATGGGGAACCTTATCAAACGCCTTACTAAAGTCCATGTATATAACATATACAGCCCTTCCTTCATCTATCAACTTGGTCACTTCTTCAAAGAACTCTATTAAGTTGGTAAGGCATGATCTACCCGCACAGAACCATGTTGCCTATTACTGATAAGTCCATTCTTTTCTAAATATAAATAGATTTTATCCCTCAGTACCTTCTCCAGCAACTCTCCCACCACTGACGTCAGGCTCACTGGTTTGTAGTTACCCTGGAATATACCTACTATCCTTCTTTCTGGATTAGTGGTGCTGGAAGAGCACAGCAGTACAGGCAGCATCCAAGGAGCAGCGAAATCGACATTTCGGGCAAAAGCCCTTCAGGAATAAAGGCAGAGAGCCTGAAGTGTGGAGAGATAAGCTAGGGGAGGGTGGGGGTGGGGAGAAAGTAGCATAGAGTACAATAGGTGAATGGGGGAGGGGATGAAGGTGATAGGTTAGGGAGGAGAGGGTGGAGTGGATAGGTGGAAAAGGAGATAGGCAGGTAGGACAAGTGATGGGGACAGTGCTGAGCTGGAAGTTTGGAACTAGGGTGAGGTGGGGGAAGGGGAAATGAGGAAACTGTTGAAGTTCACATTGATGCCCTGGGGTTGAAGTGTTCCGAGGCGGAAGATGAGGCGTTCTTCCTCCAGGCGTCTGGTGGTGAGGGAGCGGTGGTGAAGGAGGCCCAAGACCTCCATGTCCTCGGCAGAGTGGGAGGGGGAGTTGAAATGTTGGGCCACGGGGCGGTGTGGTTGATTGGTGAGTGTGTCCCGGAGATGTTCCCTAAAGCGCTCTGCTAGGAGGCGCCCAGTCTCCCCAATGTAGAGAAGACCGCATCGGGAGCAACGGATACAATAAATGATACTAGTAGATGTGCAGGTAAAACTTTGATGGATGTGGAAGGCCCCTTTAGAGCCTTGGACAGAGGTGAGGGAGGAGGTGTCGGCGCAGGTCTTGCAATTCCTGCAGTGGCAGGGGAAGGTGCCAGGATGGGAGGGTGGGTTGTATGGGAGCATGGACCTGACCAGGTCGTCACGGAGGAAACGGTCTTTGCGGAAGGCGGAAAGGGGTAGGGAGGGAAATATGTCCCTGGTGGTGGGGTCTTTTTGGAGGTGGCGGAAATGTTGGCGGATGATTTGGTTTATGCCAAGGTTGGTAGGGTGGAAGGTGAGCACCAGGGGCATTCTTTCCTTGTTACGGTTGGAGGGGTGGGGGCGGAGGTGCGGAATGTGGACGAGATGTGTTGGAGGGCATCTTTAACCACGTGGGAAGGGAAATTGCGGCCTGTAAAGAAGGAGGCCATCTGGTGTGTTCTGTGGTGGAACTGGTCATCCTGGGAGCAGATACGGCGGAGGCGGAGGAATTGGGAATATGGGATGGCATTTTTGCAAGAGGTAGGGTGGGACGAGGTGTAATCCAGGTAGCTGTGGGAGTCGGTGGGTTTGTAAAAAATGTCAGTGTCAAGTCGGTCGTCATTAATGGAGATGGAGAGGTCCAGGAAGGGGAGGGAGGTGGCAGAGATGGTCCAGGTAAATTTAAGGTCAGGGTGGAATGTGTTGGTGAAGTTGATGAATTGCTCAACCTCCTCGCGGGAGCACGAGGTGGCACCAATGGAGTCATCAATGTAGCAGAAAAGAGGTGGGGAGTGGTGCCAGTGTAATTACGGAAGATCAACTGTTCTACGTAGCCAACAAAGAGACAGGCATAGCTGGGGCCCATACGTGTGCCCATGGCTCCCCCTTTGGTCTGGAGGAAGTGGGAGGATTCGAAGGAGAAATTGTTAAGGGTGAGGACCAGTTCGGCCAAACGACTGAGAGTATAGGTGGAAGGGTACTGTTGGGGACATCTGGAGAGGAAAAAACTGAGGGCTTGGAGGCCCTGGTCATGGCGGATGGAGGTGTAGAGGGATTGGATATCCATGGTGAAGATGAGGCGTTGGGGGTCGGGGAAACGGAAGTCTTGGAGGAGGTGGAGGGCGTGGGTGGTGTCTCGAGCGTATGTGGGGAGTTCCTGGACTTGGGGGATAGGACAGTGTTGAGATAGTAGAGATGAGTTCAGTGGGGCAGGAGCATGCTGAGACAATGGGTCGGCCAGGGTGGTCAGGCTTGTGGATCTTGGGAAGGAGGTAGAACCGGGCAGTGCGGGGTTCCAGGACTATGAGGTTGGAAGCTGTGGGTGGGATATCTCCTGATGTGATGAGGTTCTGTATGGTCTGGGAGATGATGGTTTGGTGATGGGGGGTGGGGTCATAGTCGAGGGGGCAGTAGGAAGAGGTGTCCTCGAGTTGGCGGTTTGGCTTCAGTGTAGAGGTCAGTGCACCTACCACTGCGCCCCCTTTATCCGCTGGCTTGATGGTGAGGTTGGGATTGGAGGGCTGCGTGTTGTGAGGGTGAGGTGGGGGAGGGGGGTAGACAGGTTGAGGCGGTTAATGTCCCAGCGGCAGTTGGAAATGAAGAGGTCGAGGGCAGGTAATGGGCCAGCGCGGGGTGTCCAGGTGGATGCAGTGTGTTGGACGTGGGCAAAGGGGTCCTCGGAAGGTGGGCGGGAATCCTGATTGTGAAAGTAAGCTCGGAGGCGGAGGCGACGGAAGAATTGTTCGACGTCACGGCGTGTATTAAATTCATTGTGTGCACATCATCGCTGATGCCACACGCTCAGTGACTTCCGCCACAATTCTTCCGTCGCCTGCGCCTCCGAGCTTACTTTCACAATCAGGATTCCTGCCCACCTTCCGAGGACCCCTTTGCCCACCTCCAACACACTGCCACCACCTGGACACCCCATGCTGGCCCATTACCTGCCCTCGACCTCTTCATTTCCAACTGCCGCCGGGACATTAACCGCCTCAACCTGTCTACCCCCCTCCCCCACTCCAACCTCTCACCCTCACAACGCGCAGCCCTCCAATCCTTCTGCTCCAATCCCAACCTCACCATCAAGCCAGCAGATAAAGGGGGTGCAGTGGTAGTCTGGCGCACTGACCTCTACACTGCTGAAGCCAAACGCCAACTCGAGGACACCTCTTCCTACTGCCCCCTCGACCATGACCCCACCCCCCATCATCAAACCATCATCTCCCAGACCATACAGAACCTCATCACCTCAGGAGATCTCCCAACCACAGCTTCCAACCTCATATCCGGGAACCCCGCACTTCCCTTCTACCTCCTTCCCAAGATCCACAAGCCTGACCACCCTGGTCGACCCATTGTCTCAGCATGCTCCTGCCCCACTGAACTCACCTCTACCTACCTCGACACTGTCCTATCCCCCTTAGTCCAGGAACTCCCCACATACGTTCAAGACACCACCCACGCCCTCCACCTCCTCCAAGACTTCTGTTTCCCCGGCCCCCAATGCCTCATCTTCACCATGGATATCCAATCCCTCTACACCTCCATCCGCCATGACCAGGGCCTCCAAGCCCTCCGTTTTTTCCTCTCGCTACGTCCCCAACAGTACCCTTCCACCGACACTCTCATTCGTTTGGCCGAACTGGTCCTCACCCTTAACAATTTCTCCTTTGAATCCTCCAGACCAAAGGGATAGCCATGGGCACTCGTATAGGCCCCAGCTATGCCTGTCTCTTTGTTGGCTACGTAGAACAGTTGATCTTCCGTAATTACACTGGCACCACTCCCCACCTGTTCCTCCGCTACATTGATGACTGCATTGGCGCCACCTCGTGCTCCCGCGAGGAGGTTGAGCAATTCATCAACTTCACCCACACATTCCACCCTGACCTTAAATTTACCTGGACCATCTCTGCCACCTCCCTCCCCTTCCTGGACCTCTCCATCTCCATTAATGACGACCGACTTGACACTGACATTTTTTACAAACCCACCGACTCCCACAGCTACCTGGATTACACCTCGTCCCACCCTACCTCTTGCAAAAAATGCCATCCCATATTCCCAATTCCTCCGCCTCCGCCATATCTGCTCCCAGGAGGACCAGTTCCACCATAGAACACACCAGATGGCCTCCTTCTTTAGAGACCGCAATTTCCCTTCCCACGTGGTTAAAGATGCCCTCCAACGCATCTCGTCCACATCCCGCACCTCCGCCCTCAGACCCCACCCCTCCAACCGTAACAAGGACAGAACGCCCCTGGGCTCACCTTCTACCCAACAAACTTCCACATAAACCAAATCATCCGCTGTCATTTCCGCCACCTCCAAAAAGACCCCACCACCAGGGATATATTTCCCTCCCCACCCCTTTCCGCCTTCTGCAAAGACCGTTCCCTCCGTGACTACCTGGTCAGGTCCACGCTCCCCTGCAACCCACCCTCCCATCCTGGCACCTTCCCCTGCCACTGCAGGAACTGTAAAACCTGTGCCCACACCTCCTGCCTCACCTCCATCAAAGGCCCTAAAGGAGCCTTCCACATCCATCAAAGTTTTACCTGCACATCCACTAATACCATTTATTGTATCCGTTGCTCCCGATGCGGCCTCCTCGACATTGGGGAGACTGGGCGCCTCCTAGCAGAGCGCTTTAAGGAACATCTCCGGGACACCCGCACCAATCAACCACACCGCCCCGTGGCCCAACATTTCAACTCCCCCTCCCACTCTGCCGAGAACATGGAGGTCCTGGGCCTCCTTACCGCCGCTCCCTCACCACCAGACGCCTGGAGGAAGAATGCCTTATCTTCCGCCTCGGAACACTTCAACCCCAGGGCATCAATGTGGACTTCAACGGTTTCCTCATTTCCCCTTCCCCCACCTCACCCTAGTTCCAAACGTTCAGCTCAGCACTGTCCCCATGACTTGTCCGGACTTGTCCTACCTGCCTATCTCCTTTTCCACCGATCCACTCCACCCTCTCCTCCCTGACCTATCACCTTCATCCCCTCCCCCACTCACCCATTGTACTCTATGCTACTTTCTCCCCACCCCCACCCTCCTCTAGCTTATCTCTCCACGCTTCAGGCTCTCTGCCTTTATTCCTGATGAAGGGCTTTTACCCGAAACGTCGATTTCGCTGCACCTTGGATGCTGCCTAAACTGCTGTGCTCTTCCAGCACCACTAATCCAGAATCTGGTTTCCAGCATCTGCAGTCATTGTTTTTACCTACTATCCTTCTTGTAGAGGGGGACAGCATGAGCACCCTTCCAGTCCTCCGGCATTTCACCTGTGTTTAAGGATGCTACAAAGATATCTGTCAGGGCTCCAGCTATTTCCTCTCTCGCCTCCCTCAGCAACCTGGGATAGATCCCATTCAGTCCTGGGGATTTGTCCACCTTAATATCCCTTAGCCAGCTTCCCTCCTTATGTCAACGTGATCCAGATTAAACAAACATCTATCTCTAATCTCAACATTCATCATGTCCCTCTCCTCAGTGAACACTGATGCAAAGTAATCATTGAGAATGTCACCCATTTTTTTCAGGTTCGACGTACAACCTTCCTTCCTTATCCTTTAGTGGAATATTTGTGGTCCCAACACTGATCCCTGCAGAACTCCGATAATCACTAGCTGCCATCCTGAAAAAGACCCCTTTATCCCGACTCTCTGCCTCCTGCCAGTCAGCCAATCCTTTATCCATGCCAATAGCTTGCCCTTAACACCACGGGCTCTTATCTTATTTAGCAACCTCCTGTGCAGCATCTTGTCAAAGACCTTCTGGAAATCCAAATAGATCATCTCCACTGGCTCTCCTTTATCTAACTTGCTTATTTCCTCCTCAAACAGTTCTAACAGATTTGTCAAGCATGACCTACCCTTGATGAAGCTGTGCTGACTCAGTCCTATTTTGTCATGCACTCCAAGTACTCAGCAATCTCATCCTTAATAATGGACTCAAATCTTACCAGCAACTGAGGTCAGCCTGACCAGCCTGTAGTTTCCTGACTTCTGCCTCCCTCCCTTCTTAAACAGTTGTATTACATTAGCCATTTTCCAGTCCTCTGGGACCCTCCTTGATTCCATTACTTCTCTACAATCTCCTCAGCCAGTTCCTTCGGAACTCTGGGATGTAGTCTATCTGGTCTGGGTGATTTATCCACCTTCAGACTTTTCAGCTTCCCCAACATCTTTTCCTTAGTTACAATACTTACATCTGCCCACATGACTCTCTTGAAGACCTGGTATGCTGCTGTTGTCTTCCATTATGAAAATGGATACGAAATATTTAGTCAGTACCTCTGTCATTTCTTTGTTTCCCATTACTGTTTCTCCAGCCTCACTCCTGTCCACTCTTGCCTCTCTTATATGCCTGGTTGATAACAGATTTATAACCTTCCTTTATATTTCTAGTTAGCTTGCTCTCAGATTTTGTCCTCTCCTTGCTTATTGCTTTTTATAACACAAATCTTGATTTCAGTTTGGAAATCTCATCCAAAAATTATGGCATACTACACTGAGTGCTGAAAACGTAGTTACATGGTGGGTGGTTAAGAATGTGGATTTCTTTTGAGCTGCATTGTGTCAAGGCACTCAGGTTTTATTCCCCCACGGGTGATATTCTCCCTGTGTCTATGTGGATTTCCTCCAGGTGCCCCAGTTCCCCCTCTCAGTCCAGAGATGAGTGGGTTAGGTGGTGTAGCAGTGCTAAATTGCCCATAATGTCCAGGGATGTGCCATGGGAAATGCAGGTTTACAGGGATAGGGTAGGGGCGTGGGTCCGGGCGAGATGCTGTTCAGAGTGTTGGAATGAACTTGATGGGCCGAATGGTCTGCTTCAATGAGGGATTCTGAGTTCATAAATTTAAGTAAACTTTGTTTTTAAACAAACTGTAAAATAATTTGGGGAACAAGTAGTGCAGATAGTTTATATTTAACTGTAAACAATAACTATGGAATCAATGTCAATGTTTCTCTTCACCAATTGGTGACAACTCTAACACATCATGTGTGCCACATTTTCAGGCTCTTTTATCCTCCCTTTTGTTTAAACAACAGTTGGAAATCTTGCAACATCTCAATTGGTGTCACTAACTTGTATGGCACATTGCAAGTCTTAGAAATGGGTTTGTGCAAATAAAAGTTTCTTGTTCCTATTCTTAATCTGTTGCTCCAGGATATTTACCTATTTTCTTCTCTCTGTATTACAAGCTTGATCCACAGCCGTAGCATTGTAAAACGTTACTACTTCATCTGATTGACATAAATCTTTGAAACCTCACTCCTACAGCAAACCAAATTAGATAGCTAATTCCGTTAATGGATATTAAACGTCGATGAGTGAAAGGCCACAAGGCAAATGGATGTTGTGAACTAATTGGTCAGTTGTATTAAAATGTGTATGCAGGGGGCTGTTCCTTGTTTCCTTTAAATTTGGTTCACTTTGACCAATTGTTTTACTAAAAGAATATTCGGAAAGTATATAAAGCTGGATTCGCCAAAAGGTGTTCGGATTTTATAGTGCAGTTGGATGAAATAAAACTTAGGAGAAAGTGAGGACTGTAGATGCTGGAGATCACAATTGAGTGTGTGTTGCTGGAAAAGCACAACATGTATTTAAAAGAGTTCTTTTATTTGAACAGGATCTTGGTTTCATCCTTTTCAGAGGAGCAGTTAAACCGCTATGAGATGTATCGTCGTTCTGCCTTTCCCAAAGCTGCCATTAAAAGGGTTGGTTACTCTTCATCAGTCTGCATTTGTTAGATTTGCTGTCAATGATTTCTAATTTTTAAAAATCCATTCAAATGAATTAGTTTCCATGCAAATACATGCCCATAATTAGAAAATGAAGAATACTATCTAAACATTTCAGTCATTGGATTTTTTCCTACTGCATCCAGTTTTAAAATGTTTAATTGAATCCTTCTTAAATTTGTGTGGCAGCAGAGAAACATTTAAAAAAAAATCACAAAGGTAATTTTCTGTGCTAACCCAATTAGTTCAAAGGATATTATTGATGATCTTGTCCTGGTTATTTTATGACTGGACAGTAAGATTGCAATGTAGAATCTGGGATGTGCATTTTTTCCAGATTTATTGGCTGAGGGAAGGGTAATTTTGTGAAGCAAAACAGATTAGCATAGTATAGACTAGGTGTATAGTGGCTGAGCACTCTGCCCCTTCATGTGGGACATGGATTCAGTTTCAGTCCAGACTTTTGTGTTTTACAGATACAGGGATGTTGATTGTGGAGTAGTATTATCCTATTAATACATGTTCTGGGGACTTAGGTTTGAATCATGCCAAGGCAGACTATAATGTTTGAATTCAATAAAAATCTGGAATTAATAGTCAAATGATGACTATGGCAATTATCAGAAAAAAATGCTGTTATAGTAATATCTTTTAGGAAAGAATCTGCTGTCATTACCTGATTCAGTCCACATGTGACTCCAGACTCTCAGCAATGTGGTTGACTCTTAATTGGATTAGGGATAGGCAGTATATGCTGGTTTATCCAGCTGCACCCTAATCCAATGAATGATTTTTTTTTAAAAACATGGGTAATTTTATTTTATAGAGTGGTCTAACTAGAAATATGAATTGACACATACATGACCATGTCCGACATGACAGTTGTAGAGTCACACACACCAAGAAAGCTGGCTTTGCTTAAAGTAGATTCTATATTAGGATAGCATTGGAATTAGGGATTTTTTTTTAAACGCTCCAGTGCCAATATCAGTGCATTGAGTTAACACGATGCTAAACAGGTGGAGTGTGACCACCCTCATGAGGGGAAAGATTCAGAGAGACAATCCGTATCTTGTACCTCTTTGCAATGGGCCAGGTCAGTTTCAGAGGCCATGAAGTTGTGGTAGGAGAAAGTGAGGACTGCAGATGCTGGATATCAGAAAGAGTATGGTGTTCCTTATACAAAATATTTAATTATTTACAGGGAACTGGGAACTGTGTGGTGGCTCCTTTTTAGGTTTTATAAAACTAAAGGCCTAGACCAATTTGTCTTCATTTGAAACTAATACTTGGCCATTTTGTTTGTATATTATTGGTAAGTCAATAAAGCAGAAAATGTGTTGCTGGAAAAGCGCAGCAGGTCAGGCAGCATCCAGGGAACAGGAGAATCGACGTTTCGGGCATAAGCCCTCCTGAAGAAGGGCTTATGCCCGAAACGTCGATTCTCCTGTTCCCTGGATGCTGCCTGACCTGCTGCGCTTTTCCAGCAACACATTTTCAGCTCTGATCTCCAGCATCTGCAGACCTCACTTTCTCCTCAAGTCAATAAAGCAGTTTGGAGTTTAGCATTTTTTGGATGGAATATTTGTTGCCCTACAGGCACAGGGGCAGATTCATTTATAGTGAGATTTAATATGCATAAAGTATTATCCTCTATTGTGACAAGAGTTCACCCATAGAAAGTGGATTGTAATATAAGGTTAAAGGAGCATTCAATTTGGAAAGAGTAACTGCAGCATTTTAGAAAGCATGCTGGAAGCAATATTAGTTTTTTAATGTCTGCTCAAAATTAACTATTCTATGCAACGATAGATGGCTCTCTATAATGGATAATCTTAGACAGCAAGAATTCTAAGAAAACATTAGTTATAATTGTGTATATCACATCTTCTAATCCAGTATTTGAGGATTTTGCCTGTTCTCTCTTCTAGCTAATCCAGTCAATCACAGGCTGCTCAGTATCTCAAAATGTCGTGATTGCCATGTCTGGTATTTCCAAAGTGTTTGTGGGCGAAGTGATGGAAGAAGGTGAGTTCAAAGAGTAGAGGTTTTAAAGGATCAAGAGCAGACATAATAAGGCCAAATTCCAGAATTTATTTTTCAGTGGCTTGATGTCTGATAGTCCATATTCAAAGACCAGGAATGAGATTAGGTCAAATTTACTTATTCACTTCACTTTATTAATTGTACTGTTACAAAACTAACGCATCTATGATTATTGACGAGCGCATACAAAACTATTTTTTTTCCTCGATATAAAACATTGAAGGCTGGAAGCCCCAATCCAAAGTACATAATGCCAACTGCACCTGCTGGAATACTGAATTATGCTTGGCATATTCCATTGTTTGTTTGACAATTGTTTTAAGATCAGAGTATAACCTGTTAGGAAAATGTGATATTTGTCGGGAGAAATATATTTGTACAAAGTCCTGGCTGGCCATAGTCAGTTGGTCTGTTCCTCTGCTTATACTCGAGTTTGTGGCAGCTATTAAGTACATAACATGGAACAGGACCTCAGTTACTTGAATGTTCAAGAGGAGATTTAGTCTCCTGAACAAAGCTTTTAGCAAAAGTAAAACAAAGCTCATTATGATCTTCACTGCTTCTGTTGACGTTTTTGAATCAACCCATTCAGGCATGTTATTACACACTTCGAGTGGTACTTGAACCTGGGTGTCCTGGCTCAGAGACACTGACACTACTATTGCACTACAAGAACCCTCCCTTCTGTAAACTTTTGAACGTATTTGTAGCCCCAATGCCTGACTAATTAAAGAGTGGTGCAAGGATGAAACATGAAAATACTTTAAATATAATTGAAATCAGATGTATCTCAAAGTCTGCTGTATTTTTAGACACCACCTGTGTTTTTCTCTTAAGATGCCAAATTATGTAGCATCTTACGAATGGAATGCTGCAGACTAATGGCATTCGTGGAGGGAAAAAGTTCAACAGTTGAGTTGTTATTTCTTCAGAACTGAAAGGGGTTGGAAAACTTTGTTTTTGCCTGATTCACAAATGCTGAGTTTCTCCAGAATCCTCAGTATTTTGCTTTTATAAGTAGAGAGTAGCATATTCATTCTAACTGCTGTAATGATTGGTTGCTAGAAAATGAATGCACTTCTCATCTTCAGACACTGCGTGTTCAATTCCTAGGATTTTTCTCTTCCTAGGCAGAGAAGAAAAAGAACTCTAGAAACCCCAAGTGCAGAAAGGTCATTTCTAGATTATGCACTGATGCATTCCTTTACAGTATTCATTCAGGATGTGGGGTGTTGCTGGGGAGGCCAGTATTTACAACCCATTCCCTTTGCTGGGATGCAATTCAAGCCATACCCTGAAACATTTTTTGTAAAATGAACTGTGATTAACTGAATAATTAAATAAATTTACAAGTGCCTTTCCTGGCTGTCTGCACAAATCTGCCTCTTACTGGGCTCTGGTGTTATAGACTTGATTCTTGATGAAGGGCTTTTGCCCGAAATGTCGCTTTTTCCTGCTCAGATGCTGCATGACCTGCTGTACATTTCCAGCACCACACTCTTGGCTGGTATTTTGAAGCATAGTTATGCAGGATTATAACAATTGCTGAGCATCTTATTTTCAAATGCCTTTCTTATTGCTTTAGGTCTTCAGTATCTTATGTGTTCAATTGTATACCACATATTACTAAGTAACACTTTTTTGCCTCTGGCTATTGTTTGAGGACATAGACCTTTGAAATGTATTTATATTGCCTAATTGTGAGGAGTCTGTGTGGCTAAGGATGAACATGTCAGGTCCATCTCCCAGCCTCACCTCTTTTCTCCTGTAGGACCACACCACCCCTGCAGTTATTTCCATGTCAGTGCTAATTGGCAGTTTAAGAGCTGATACAATGTTCCTATGATTCCAGTACTGATTCATCGATCCTGAACTTTCCAGCAAATGCAATTAGTAGTAACCAATAATGAGAGAGTGCTATCAGAGAGACATTGAAGAATGTACAGGTGGAAGGATGACTAGATTGCAGGAAGGAGAGTTATATAAACATATCACTAAACGGATGAGAAATAATTTTGCTTCGTCTGTGCCATAAGAGATAAAGTGGTATCTATAAAACTTAGTTGGAAAGAGTGAACTATGAATACCAGTTGAAGTATTTGACCACTGAAATATTCAGGTTTTAGGCATCTATGAATCCTCTGGGATTCTGGATATGATCTACGGTAGAATGTTTTGTTTAAATTAATTGTTTTGATTTTTTTTTTGAAAAAGCTCTGGATGTCTGTGAAAAATGGGGAGAAACTCCACCTTTGCAGCCAAAGCACATGCGGGAGGCAGTGAGAAGACTTAAGTTACGCGGACAGATTCCAAACACAAAGTACAAGAAGGTTACGTTTTATTAACAAGAATCCACCATTAGTGAATATTCAAATCTATACATATTATGGCAATGTACATAGAATATTTTAACTATAATGGGGGGGTGGTGCAGGGGCGGGGTGAAAAGCTTGTTTTCCTTCTAGATCGGTCAATCTTAAGTACTCTTACTTGAAACGGATTTCAAATTATTACTTTGCTCAATAATGTTTTCAAATTTGAATAGGAACCAGAACAAATTTGTGGTAAGCAATTTTCTGGAGTCTATAAATGTTCAGCAGGCTGTTGAATCACATTCCCTTGCAGCAGACACTTAATCTCTCACCTATGCCCAATTGCCAGTGTCTACTCCATTACAATACTCTGACATGACACACAGCCACGGGGCAAGAGATCCTAAAATCAGCTGTTTAATTTCTCTATTTAGATGGCTGAAAATTTGTAAATTTGAAAACTACAAATTGGATAGGATTGTATTTACAATCTTGGCAGTTTAGTTTTTTTGTACAGTGTTTTGGATAAAATCAGTTGAGTTACATATTTATGTACTAAAGTAACAAACAAACAAACTGTTGTAAGTCGTGTATAGTATTTCATTGTTTCTGCTGTTTTGTACAGATTATAAGAAATCTTGATAATAAAGCTCATACAAAATCATCAATATGAATATTAAGTATCTGCTGGATAATGTGTGCAATAACATCTCTTAGATGGATAATATGAATGTGGAAAAAAATTATAAATGCCTTGATAGGAGGTACAGTCAAAGACAAAATTCTTAATTTATCTTGGGTTTTATTGTTCCAGGCTGCAATTATATTAAATACTTACTAATATCTACTTTAGGTCAGTTTATATGAAGTGCATTTTAAATACTGTTATGACTAACCCAACACTTCAAAATAATGTAACACTTGTGAATAAATTTTAAGTACAGCACAGTTGCAGAAGGGAAAGGGGATAGGTTTTACTGGAGATATACATAATCAAGATGAGTGAACATAAATAGAAACAAAAGTAGGCAATTTGATTCCTTCATCCAACTTTCTTGTATATCTTTATAAAGAACTTTGTAAATTTGTCAAACAAAATCACTGACCCTACTTGATCATTTTACAATTTTCTAAACTTCTTGTTTTTGCTTCCTTAATTCCCTTCCTTTTTTGAACGAGTTGAACTGAAGGGTCTGTTTCCATGCTGTACATCTGACTACCTTGCAACAACATTACCATAATGGCTATCATACCAGTTTACTTCTGTTTTATCATTTCATCTAAACCAATATTACATGCAGAGAAATTGGTCTTTTAATCATTTTCTCTTCAGTGATTATTTGTTGGTGGATTCTTTTGTAATTTCTGTTCCTTCCTGTCAAACTATGGTTATTACCAAATCAGGCATATATATTTCATCTTGTTCATTCCTTTTCTACTTTTCCTTCATTTGAAAGATTTAGCAGAATCTGTCATCTTTATGAAATAAAATGTAACAGGAAGCTTGTTTAACTAAATAAAATTGCATCAATCCAAAGATCCCTTATGAAGTAAGAGCACTCCAGTTACATTTATTGAATATTAAAGATGTTATTTCAGCAACCAATCAGAAACAAAAATGTATAGATGTTAATTTATTTCAAAAAATATTTAACAATACTGATTCACAGAACCAGCCAGCCAGTCAGTCAGTCATCAACATGTATAATAATGACTGAAAAAATGTGGAACTGAAAATACAGAATTTCAACATAAATGCCTCAAACACACATTTTAAACCACTTTACTGGTAGTTTTACCACAGTGTTGCAATGCTCATGCATTCTTAACTGTACAGTATGAAAATACTTTTGAGCAAGAAGTTGGGTGTGCCTTTCACTCAAGCATAAATGGTTTAATCAAGTTTCAGCTGTTTACATTACATTTAGTTGTGACTTCTAAAGACTTCTGTACATCAGGTAAATTACACAAATGAAACCTGGAATGATTAAAATGAGTTTTCATTACTACATTTGCTTGCACTAGACTAAGGCATTGGAAAAATTCAGTATTACAACAGTGGAGAAATGCTAGCTTCTGATGCTGACAAGAAATGGTCATCAAAATACAAACAGCAGATCATCAATCCTTTCCACAATCACAGTAAAAGAGCACCAGAAAGATCAAGGGGCAAGAAGTAAATTGATCATACAAGTTCTATCTGCAGTTTTACAAATGTATGGCACAGGAATATTATTTTTAAATGTTCTAAATCTCAAAAAAAATGAATTTGAGAGAAATTGACCTGAATTTAATTTTAAAATGAATAATAAAAAGTTTGCAGTTGTCCCAGTGAAGTCATCACATTATTTAGCCAGGATAAAAAGAGATGGACAAAGAATAGATAGGAGAGGGGAAGAAAGTAAGTAACTGGAATTTAAAGTAAAGTAATCACTTGAAACACAAGTATATTTTGATTGGCATTTTACGTTTAGAGTCTTGGGATCAAGTTCTTCCACATGGTCAGAGCCAAGCTCAGTTTGAACATTTGGGCCACTGCACTGGAGGTTTGTATTTTGGTGCTGTTTTCAAAAAGCATGTCAAAATTACATAGTCTCTGAGATGAGAGACAAAATGTTTGCACATATTCGGCCTGTTTCACTAAAATGTGTTTTGAAGTAGTTTGTGCTGCCTCAAACTTTCTGATGAAGTTCTAATTTAAATAAACTGCAATTTTAAAAGCAAAATGAAGTGTGGCACACATTAATAGTTGTACATATTGGAGAGGATTAACTAGACCAACAATTAATATGCAAGATATATAGAAGGAAAGTCAGAATTTAACACTTCAAATTTAGTAAATCAATTGTGCTTTTGTATAGATAGCGCATAATACAGCATTTGATTACAAAAGTCAGTGGCAGTATTTAAAACAATTCTGCTAAATTTCAGTCCATGCACACAAGAAAATACTTCATTCAAGCAAATAGTAGAGTTCAGTCCTTTTGTTTAGAAGACTTTTGACTGCCAGTAAATCAGTATAATAATCCCTAAGTCCTTGACAAATTAGAGCAGGGTGGTATTACGAGGTCAGTGTATGGTGGCAGAATATGTTAGTGCATGGGATGTATCCACTATTCTTCAATATTCAGTTTTCATGGGGAAATATTGTTCCAAATTGAGGGAGGAACAAAGGTAAAAAGAAAAGGTAGCCAGTCGTGCCAGTGAGGGGAAAGATTTCAAGTCAAAAGGCATTACATTGTTTAGCAAGGATAAAAGTTGTAAGATCAGATGGATGGTAAGAGACATTTAGATCACAATAATTTGGCTTTGAGAGAGTTATTTTAAACAATTCAATATGAAGACTTGTGTATGTTTTGATGGAGACTAAAAATAGTTACTTATGGATGCGTATTGCATTCAGAGACCCGTTTACAGAATATAACACCAGTAATGCTACAAAATGAAGTAGTGATATGTTAAAGGTAGATTCATTATTTCTGGTCAAGGATGAGAATGTCTTACTTCACACCAAGCAATGAATGATTCATTAAGAGATCCACCAACAACTTTGTTTCACAAAGTGCAATAGTCAAGGATGTAAAGCTTTACATTGCACTGTAGGTGGGAAAGATAAAACTAGTACCATGATATTTTACATTCTTAAATACCAAATACAGCGAGATGCTCTTTTGCCTCACATGGACTGTTGAAATGAAATCAGAAAATAGTGACTCATATCCAAGTTGGGAATCAGCATTCCAAAGCCACTATAGTTAATAAATAGGAGTAAGTACTCACTTTACAAGTTCTCAAAACAAAATAATTACATATTCAAAGTTCAAGTGTTTTTTTTAGTTAGAAGTAGAAAAAGCTAGAGACAAAAACTTCAAATTAACAAAAGGTCAAAGCCAAAAAATTGTGTTCAAAGAGATGAATTACAAAAATATCGACAGTATTTGTATTCCACATCTGGATTTAATCCAAGTAACAAAAGAATGGTTCAGTAATAAATTCAACTTGGCAAGACTACTTTGTTATTTAATGTTTAAGATTTGAAACATAGACACTCCTTCCTTACACAGTCAGTATTCAAAATATGCTATCAGGCACAATGTAAACACAATGAAATAAATTACTTTGTTCAGTGTTAATACAAAATCACTGGTTTAAACCAGGAGGTTCCAACCAGTGAAATTCCACTGGCTGCAAGATACTGTGGTTAATACTGCTATTAGATTAGTTACTTATTCAGACAACAAACTGCAAGTGCATTTCAAAGTTAGCTGTTGCATCTTCCAATCCTGATTACATAGCTCTTGGTAGACAATGATGTCCATGTTTTTAAGCTTACTTCAATATATAGAAAACTGAATTTGCACAAAGAAAAAGAAATTCATAAATCTAATTATCAAAGTAATTAGTTCTTTCAGTGTCACAGATTGAGCCTGATGAATGTAAATGGCAATTGCTATTTCCAACCTCATTTATGAGTAACAGGATAGAGAATGGTGGTTTATCCAGCTCAATTATTCAGATGAGAAGCAGATTTACAGTGTGGGAATGCAACTCAAATCTGAAATGAAAAAAATGGCAAAACTGTGACAACTGGCTAACATCTAGTTAGAGATTTTCTCTCCTTTATTTACTACACTGCTGCAGTCAGGAGAGCACGCTACTTCAAATAGTGAGCTCAAGTAGTGACAGCTCAGTTCTAAAACACAATTTAGTTTGACTCAAAGAACAGTTAGTTGGTTCAAGATTCTTTACCTCAACAATGTAACAGAAAGCTGAGCTTTACGGAAGAGTACTGCACACCCCCCAAAAAAAAAAGACAAGAAATTTGTATTCAGTATGGCCAACTTGAAAAGTCCCACTTCTAAATCACAGTGGTTAGAAACAGCTTAACTGTGGAAGAATGGACAGTGGAGAGCAACAAAGAAAATTAGGACATTGTTATCATTCCAAAATAGTGTTTTGCTCTGTAGTCACCTGAGCAATGTAATACACCCTAGGAATAGGAAAATAAGATCATGGGCTTAAGAGGTTTCCGCAAAGAGGAACAAAAACTTAACTTCCAACACATTCATAGCCAGCATGGCTACATAGGCACTGCATCCTTTCAGTCTTAATACAATATAACGTTCACACTATCCAAGCACAAACACCATGTTCCCCCCAATACCAACCCAAATAGCCACTCTTCATGTGAGCCAAGGCATTAACTGTCAATAAGTTACTCAGCTTTTATGGAATCTTAGAGAAGCACATAGCACCCAACATCATCACGCATGCACTTTCATTAGAGTCAAGCTGAGAAAGGAGTACACACTGGAGCTCATTTCTTTCTTTCCCCACCCAGTCAAAAATATGATGAAAATTCATCCTGCGGTTTGCTAAATTGGTTCAGGTTACAAATTCTTCAACTTGTTTCATCGTAAACAATAAAAATATTTTGCCAACTCTGATTGTGATGTAACACGAATTAAGTTACAGTACCTGTTACAGTAGTATGAGAATGAAAATTAGGTAGAAAAAAAAATGGTCACTGTCTCTAACCCCCTCACATTTATTTTAATAGCGAATAATGACTTTCCTCTTCTATTGTTCATCAGTTGGAAATTGATCCAAACATTTTGTTGGCACTTCAAATCTGAAGGAATGCTTCATCCTGGAACTTAATACTAATTGTGGAACAAAACAGTTTCAGTGAAGCTCTAATGTAATAAACTGACAAAAATAAAAAAAATCCATAATTACTGTAGTGAGAAGTTCAGTTGTTCCAAACTTACTGAAAATATTTGTTGATTGTGTAATCAACCAACAGTCAATTGAAACAGAGCAGGCAGGAGCACCACGGAATATCTAGCTCGTCAGAAACCAAACATATCATAGTCTTGTGCTTCATAAGAGGGTGCCATTTTTTGGCAACACCTAATACACTTCAGGATAACTTTTACTCCAAGTATTGTCCATCTAAAGAGGCAGTTCACCCTACACTTACTATGGAACAAGTTTGAATAACTTTATTTCTACTTCAACTTGATGAAAGTGGAGAGATTCTGGTGTTCTGATTCTGGACAGGATATGGGGATACAGTAACTAGGTCAAGTCTGCACTGCCTGCAAGAATTAGATCCCTATACAATTTGTTGACCAGAGCAATTTTGACTCCCAGGATTTTGGAAACAGAAAACCCAAAGCATCCTGGTGGAGGTTGGAGTGCTGCTGTATTTTCATAAAATGCTCAGACAGCAATTAATGCTGATTTCAGAGATTCATATTTAACTTGCCCACATTGGTAAAGAAACTAATCTACAAAGGTGATGCTTTTATCTTTGAAAAACATAAGTTGGTACTCCAACATGCACAGCTCTCAGAACCCCAAGGAAACAAAGAACAGTCTCATTTAACTCCATTTAACAGTTATGTTTTAAGATTACAGAAACAAAATCACAATTTGAGATGGCCACTTATTCTGGGAATAACTGTGGATATCAAATAAAAAAAAAAGGGGGGTTGGGTATGCATTGCAGCACCCAAAGTCAAAACTCGGCCATCATGTATCAAACAAAAGATTCAGAGTAGCAAGCCAAGCTCAACATCTGTTATCACAATTCAACTACCGATTCAGAGTATCTAATGAGATGTAGGTTAAAAAGAACTTGCTTCCATGAAGAAATCTGATCATGAGCAATAATGTTTAGAAAGATTATTAGTGAAGTGACTTAAATAGGTTGAAAGTACCTAAATGTACAGTACAGTACATACATTTGCCTTGAACCATTTCCTATTTTACAATGTAAATGTCACTCCCTTGTGTAAGGATAGCAAAAATTTGGACAGCAGTGTGCTATACCTCAGATAGCAAGCACAACGTTTGTTCACACTGAGGTTAGAAATAAAGTTATTTACACTAGCTTGCTGGTTTTACTTGGCAAGTGTTACAAGTAATTCAAGTACCAATGTTGCATTTTGTCAAATTTAAATTTTAGCAGATTTTTAAAAAAAAGTACAAAAGATCATTTGCACCTAGATTTTTTTGGGGGGCAAAAAAATAGGAAGATCAAAAGAGGAGAAAAACAAGTAACAGTGTGAATGTTGGATTACACCAGAAACCTGATCAATGTTAAGCTACAACAAGCCAAGTTGTAGAGAAGCTGATTTCCCAAGATTTTCCATCATTGGTCCTACCTATGGTGGAGTGTGCCATGATCATTAACTAGATGGTGGATAAGAAAATTTGGCTGAAACGATTTATGATGAAGCAGTGCAAACCAATTTGCAATACAATTATTCAGAACCTTAAACATACTGTTGTCCAGCCCAAAAGGAAGCCCTTCACAAGGGATTCTCACCAAAGCAGATTAGTTGTATTGTTGTCTACATCAACAGTTGCTCATAACTGGGAAGACTGGAACACTCATGGAATCTTAGAGATAACTCCAAAAGTTAACTGAATGTAAAGAGCTCAAAATATTCTTCTTTTTTAAAAAAAAACTGTTTCAAAATCATTGGCTAGTTTTTATTTTGCTGGCAAAATGTGCAACAATAGCCACAAGTACACCGGAACTGCTTCACAAGTTCTTCAAAAGCATACTTGCATGGCAGTCGTCAGAGGTTGCAAGTGATTTCATAGGACCTTATAAACCAGCTCTTCTGTAAAATGTGATTAATATATACACAGAATATAAATTAGGGAGCACAAGGTCACAAAGATGCACTTTTAGTTAACTTGCTGGTCCTGAATTAACAATACTGGTATCATTCGGTTGCTTGTATCAGAGTAAACCAACATTCCCAGTCAGTCGGTTATACACGCTACTAATTCAACATTCCTCTCCATTCTTCATTCAAATACACCAACCAAAACTCTGCTGCTATCAGAGGCCTCAAGCAGTAATACTTGCAACTCATTTATTCCAGGCTTTTTTTTTTAAAAAGAGGAAAGGTGGTCATCAATTTAACGATCTGAAGTTATAGTGCAATCTTATAACCACCATAATCACACTTCAAAAGTGCTGTGTGCAACAACCAGGATATTGCCATCTTGACAAATTAGTACAAAATATCACTGGAACTCAAGAAAGGTCTCTTCCACACAGATTGACCTTGCTCTTGTAGCTGCTGCTGCTGGACTCACTTGGTAACTCAAGTTTTATGCTGATCTTTCCAACAATCAATCAGAAAATACTATTTGTTCTAATCAGTGTGTGTTTGGCCTGTTAGCAGCAGCAACAGTATGCTGGGCTGTAGTGACTGTCAAAGCTTAAAGTCAGGATTCAGCTTCTTGACTTCTTGCAGCAATCTCTCCCGATCTTGATTTGCCTTGGTCAAAGCTTCCTTCATGCTGGCAAGTTCCTGCCTAAGGATTTCATTCTGCTTGAAACAGAAAAATACCCAGTAATGAGCACTATTAATCAACTTGGAAGAGTCAGAGCAACAGAAGTGTTAACATTCAACAAGTGTTAAAACCTTGCCCTCTAGAACAACGAAACAGTGTTAACAATCTACATTTTCTCAGGACATGGACTTTGCATAAACCACACTTTGTGTTGAGGCAAGCCATCACTGCAAGTTTGAACACCAAATTCCCTCTAGCTTGAATGTTAGTACTTGGAATTTTACTAACGGAACAACAGAGCAGGCACACAGTCTTACCAGCATCAGGTTTGTTTTGTATGAAACAGAATTTCTGTTGTGATAACCAGACAAATAGTCACACCTGCTCTTTCAATAACCTCTTAACATGTAAAATTGCCTATTGCTGTGAAAATACATTTTGTTGGAGCTCTTTGTCTTGTACTCCAGGCAATTAATAAGAAACATCAACTTAAAGGGAAAAACTAACATTTATACTGCATGACAGGAAACTGATGATTGACCCCAGCAAGTGGGTTATAAATGAGAGAAGCAATACTATGCAGAATGCATCCATGCAACGATTCACAGTTAACCTCCTGGTTTGTTTACATTTTAAACTAGCTAGTTAAATCTCTTTGCCCTGAAAAGCAAACCAATGTCCTGACCAATGAATAACTATCACTGATTCATTGCGTTGAGTTGTCAAACAAACCTAGCAGTTAACTGTCAATCAGTATTAACAAGAACAAAGGCAACACCTCAACCCACCACTTGCTGACCAATTAATATTCTCCTGTTATGCAGTATAGATATTGATTCATGACCGATCAACCTAAATGCCATTTTCCTGCACTATCCTCATATCTCTCATGTTTATTATCTACAAACCTAAATTTCCATGCTGCACATCAATGAGCGAGCTTCAACAATCCTTAGTGAAAGACAATTCTAATCTATCATAAATCCATGTTGACTCTGGCCAGATTACCAACCCCCACCCAAGTGTCCAGTAATCACATCCTTTAAAGCAGATTTATTACCCTGATTACAGAATTCAGGCTAACAGGTCTATGATTTACATTCTCCTCTCTCCCTCCTTTCTTAACTTGGAGATTACATTTTCCAGCAGGCATCATTCCAAAATTGACAGAATACTGGAAGATGAAAATTTTGATAGCTACCTTTCTCAACACTTTGGGGCATGGATCATTACATAATGTTTTTTAAACTAGCAAATTCTTTCACTTCATTTTTACAAGTCCCTTGCATCTTCCTCTGTAAAGACAGACCATAATTATTGTTATAAACTGGAGGTTAGCCTCCCTTCTGAGAACTAAAATCAAATCACCCAAAGGGGAGCACCTCACCCTATAAACTGTTAAAACAGTGTGAGAAGGGGTGTAATCTATTTACTTAGCAACTCCTAGTCGGTAAGATTTGGAGATGCCGGTGTTGGACTGGGGTGTACAAAGTTAAAAATCACACAACACCAGGTTATAGTCCAACAGGTTTAATTGGAAGCACACTAGCTTTCAGAGTGCCACAACCACTTGATAAAGGAGCGGCACTCTGAAAGCTAGTGTGCTTCCAATTAAACCTGTTGGACTATAACCTGGTGTTGTGTGATTTTTAACCTAGTACGTAAGAAAGATCCCTGATACTCATTTTACAACTGTCAAATGACAATTTATCCAACTCGAACAGTGAACAAATTAACTAAACCATTTAACAGACTAAACAATCCCCCTCTAACTATTAAATATTCCCAAAGAACGCAAGATTCTAATAGCATGCTTTTCCAATGAATACAAGTTCCACTTATATAACAATAGAATTTAGCCCCTCAAAATTACAGCCAGATTACACATCTTCAAACTTTGTGTCTTCTCCACTGATCCTTCCATCAGGAAGTTCTCTCTGTAGATTCTTCTTTCAGAATTTTAGATGGTGTGCCGCAGTGTACCATGGTAAATAAGTGGTGTTTTCTCTAAGAGCAGAGAGCTGTTATCTCTTAACAGATGGCAGTTGGCCCTCTCCTGATTTTCCAAATACCCATTTATGCCCTTGATGACCTATCAATTTTTGGTTCTCGGCTGTCAAAACCATCAGACTTAAATTTAATAGGTTTTTAGTAGCTGAGGGCCTAATTTAAATTGGCTAAATTTAAAAAGACGGTCTTGTTAAAAACTGCTACTTGGTCTTTCAATAAAAAATGTCTCAATTCAGGCTCTCTCTGCTCCGACAAACTTTAAAGCAGTTCACAGACATTCATTTTAACATTAATCACTGAAAAACCCCATCTTTTAAAGAGACCATGCAATGCTTTTCCCAATTTACAATTTCCCACACACCAACTTCACAACATTATTTAGCCTCTCTACCACTTCCCTACTTCTTTCCCAGCTATAAATATGTATACACAAAAGGAATGAATCATGGTTAATGGGTCTGGGAGAATTAATAGCAGTTAATGGTGACCATAATAAGTTGACAAGTAGTTGGTTGTGATAGCCCACATGATGAAAAGGCCTGGTTTGTGGGAGTTGGGGCAAGGACATGGAAAATGGTGCTCAGGCCTGAAAAGTATTGCATTTTTGTATTAAGGATCTAAAAGAACCTACTACTGATTTATAGAGGCCTTACTATACTACTTACTGGACAACATGTTGCATGAACATTTCATCTAAACTGGTTTTATTTCTAAAGCCCATGTCAAGATTCAAGTTCCATGATTACTGTAACATCTTTACTGCAAATAGTTATAATAAGAAATAAAAGTTACTGTGAGGACAAGGAATTACTTCCACTCATCTTTTCTGTCCTTTGTTATTGCTCATCTCCACCCATACTGATGCTGTTCTTGCTGTTTTTAGCCAAGGTCCTTCCTCATGACTGTCATGTCATTCTTCAGAGTTAAACACCAATCCCAAGTTCTCGACTTGTATCTCTTGTCAATGCATGGTATTCTGGAATAGTGAGATCCTAAACGCTGTTCACCACTCTACTACATCTTCATAACTGTTACCAGATCCAACTCTTGTACCTCTATTGAGTCAATAATTAATCCATCTTGGTTAGAAAGACTTCCCACATTCAGATAACAGCACCGTCAATTTTAAGTTTATAACCACTTGATTTTATCCCAATCACTGATGCACTTTTCCTGTCACAGACTACATTTTGAAAAGAAAAATCAAATAACTATGTCGGTCTTACTATTTCTTCGGATTTTTAAATTCTCCCTCATCTGAAGCCGACCCACCATGTTAAACTTAAGATCTTCTTTTCAGCTCAAGTTTGTCACTTTACCAAGGAACTGCTCGCAGTATGAATTAATGCAGCTCATTCCAACAAAGCAGCTCCCTCTCCCTTAAGTACTTTATTAGCATCCTTTGAGTCAAAGTGCTGTCTGCTACAAGCCACACAGTCAATTCTAATTTGTTTAGCACAATTAGCATGTTGCCTAAACAGCAATCCAGTCATGATCATCTCAGGAGCTCTTATTAAATTAGACACTGGCTCCTCAAAGTTCCTCAGCTATTCCTAGTTTGATCTATATTATTAGCTCCTGTTAGACCATAACAACTGGATCATGCCCCTGACTAAAAAGTCTGATGGCTTCTGCCCCAAATATTTACACCCCACCCACACCGAAAAACCCCATCTTTTAAAGAGACAATGCAATGCTTTCCCCAATTTACAATTTCCCACACACCAACTTCACAACATTATTTAGCCTCTCTACCACTTCCAAATTAATCTCCTCTAGGGAGGGGACATCCTTAATGCTGGTCAGGCATGCAACAAGAACGAACATGACTATCATCTAATGTAAGCACTAATTTGTTTTATTCCTCTCAATTTTTGATTGTGGACCAAAATGAGAAGATGACTGGTTTAAAAGCCAAAGGCTGTTGAAGGATTACTGCAATTTTTAAAAACATTACCTGATACTGATTGTGAGCAATTAGTAAATGGTTGTTGGTTTATGCAGTGCGAAAAGCCTAATTACAAACAAGCTGGAGCCAGAGGGCTGTGTGTGAATGGAAATTTAACTGATAACAAGCAGCTGAATGGTGTGCGAAATGGTGACCAATATTTGATGATAAAGTCCTACTGCAAAAATGTGACTGTCGCCCATGGTATCAGAGCAGCGTGGGGTGTAAATATTTGGGGCAGAAGCCATCAGACTTTTGAAATAAAAAGCATTGCCAAGCTTGAAGATTGCCTGTTTATTTCCCGTCATCAGTTGCTATGATTTTCAATAAGTCAGAGACCTTTATAAAAATGTAAATGAGCCTTCTTGTGTCACATGTAAACAAGTACCTAGAGAAGAAAGAAAGTTTGAGATCCAGAGGTCTCATCAACAAAAGGATTATCTCAGCAAACCCTGTGAACACTGTCCACTGAAGCAGCCTTGCCAGTCTTTCCTCACTTCGTAACACCCAGGATTTGACTGTCCATCTGAACCTGTCTGTATGTGCATAGGGAGGACATTTACTAAGTTGATTTATGTTTTAATTAGTGAAGTTAAATGCAGACAGTTCATACTTGTTTATCTGCAGTTCGAATCAACTTACTTGTAATAAAGTCATTTTAGTCAAATGCAGAAACCTGGTCCATGCTTTCTACCAACTTGGGTCTGAAAAACAACTAAATTACTAATACTGTGTAGTTTTTAATTCATTAATTTTGGTAGTGACATCTCCAGGAGTAGCAGGACTGCATTTCCAATGCATGACCTCAGTGAAGCAGAACACTAATTTCCCATCACCTAGTAACCAGTGAGCAGAAAATTAACTGAGTCAGCCACACAAATGCTACAATTTCCAAGCATTGTACAGAGAGTAACCCACCTTCTCTAACCATCCAAAGGCATAAAACTGGCTGTGATGACATCTTTTCCACATGAGCAAAATTCCAACAATACAAGAATCTCAACTTCATTAGGACACTATCCACCTTATAAATGTTTACTTTTACCAGAAAACACTGGGTCTCGCATGTACTATCCACAAGATGCATTGCAACAACTCATCAAGGACAACAAACCCTTGAGGTTCCCCTTCATGTCTTTCCTAAGTGGAAATTTATTATTGTAAAACTTGGTCAAAATCCTACAAGATTGCAAAATCCATAGGAATAACTTCACTAAACAAAATGCATGCTTCATGGCAGTAGCACCTTCTTAATGTCATAGAAGTTGAGTAAAAAGTGCTGGCTTGGGGAGCAATACCCACATCCTGTGAAAGAATTTTAAAAAAACTAAATATGACTTAGTATACATACCATGTCCTTGGTGGTGCTGATGCCCAGATCTGATGGACTCTGGGTCTCAGAGAGTGACTGCATTCCCCTATTTTTGATTGGTCCAAGTTGGGTCTGATGCGATCCAGTGGTGACCAAATAATTCTCCAGTTTTGTCAATACTGGCTCATTTTGATCTGTCTGCAACGCTAACACAGGAAGTAACAACAACAAAAAAAATCAGAACTACCAACACCACAAATTACAAACTAAATTTAATAATATTAGATGTTACAACATGGAGACAGATAGGTGAACCAAATCAGATGTTCTGCCTCTGCATTGGTAACACAGTAAAATTATAGCAAAGACCTTCCCAAATAGTTACTCCAATGGTTCATAACCAGAGTTTGCAAATAATTACGTTTCTAGACATTGGTTTTGTAGTTAAAGCATTTAACTACTTATTAAATACACACTAAATTTTGCAAAGTGAAAACCAAACATGACAAGCTGAAAGGTATCTTTGCTTTAAACCCATTAGTTCTCATTCAAACAAAAGAAAGACAGGTAGATAAATAAACACAGTTAGGGGACAAGCAAAACAACAAAACTGGCCAGATTACTTCAATGGCTTTCACTAGTGTTGTTTAACAGGACTCCATAGCTGCTTTTCCTGAAATGTTGATCAAAGTTACTTTCAGTTCACCCAACAAAGGCAACAATACTTCAAATACAGCTTTCTACTGAGTTGTCAGAACCTAATGTATCACATTAGGCAGGGAGCTTTCAAAGTTTAATACAATTTCAGTAGCAGCTCAAAACCACTCAAAGTTTAAAAAGAAACTTAAAATTCTAGTTCCACTTTGATAGGCTGACCAACTCAATTACCATTCAACAACCACTGTCTGCTTGAATTATAGGGTCTCTTCCAGACTTGTTGGAATCCATCCCCAGGAACTGATTTCATTAATAGCCAACTTCTTGTACATAATGCTTTTCCCAGGTTACTCTATATGTTAGAACTTTTCTGATCAAGGATCAGCCCGCAATTAGCTTCCAGGCCACGTCTCACAAACAAAGCTGGTTTGATCTGTTCTTCTCCTTTTACGAGTTGTCCTAAAGTCCCCCAGTAATTTCCAGTTCATAATTCAAAACTGAAATAAGAATTAAACAATGAAAAATCATTGAGGGCTTTAACAGGCTGCAGTGAATTGAACATGACTATTTCCCTGATCAACCATTTTTCTTTCAGTGAAAATAGGGAAAATGTTGATGAATTCACATCAAAGACCTCTAATAATTGGTAAGGTAAAGACTAGCCAATGATACACACAAATACCACAAGAGTTCAAATTATAAAGGACTACAATTATTCTAATGTTCTAGTCATTGAAAGTAGTGGATATTTATAGAACATAGAAAAATACAGCGCAGTACAGGCCCTTTGGCCCTCGATGTTGCGCCGATCCAAGCCCACCTCACCTACACTAGCCCACTATCCTCCATATGCCTATCCAATGCCCGTTTAAATGCCCATAAAGAGGGAGTGTCCACCACTGCTACTGGCAGGGCATTCCATGAACTCACGACTTGCTGAGTAAAGAATCTACCCCGAACATCTGTCCTATACCTACCACTCCTTAATTTAAAGCTATGCCCCCTCGTAATAGCTGACTCCATACGTGGAAAAAGGTTCTCATGGTTAACCCTATCTAAACCCCTAATCATCTTGTACACCTCTATCAAGTCACCAATTCCTAATCCAAACCTCCAACTCACCCTCAATGCCATACCTCCGTATTTTTTGCAGTAGCCTACCATGGGGAACCTTATTAAACGCCTTACTAAAATCCATATACACCACATCTACCGCTTTACCCTCGTCTACCTCCTTAGTCACCTTCTCAGAGAATTCAATAAGGTTTGTGAGGCACGACCTGCCCTTCACAAAACCATGCTGACTATCCTTGATCACATTATTCCTATCCAGATGTTCATAAATCCTATCTCTTAGAATTCTAAGACTTTGCCCACAACAGAAGTGAGACTCACCGGCCTATAGTTACTAGGGTTATCCCTACTCCCCTTCTGAACAAGGGAACCACATTTGCTATCCTCCAGTCTACTGGCACTATTCCTGTAGACGAGGACATAAAAATCAAGGACAATGGCTCTGCAATCTCCTCCCTTGCTTCCCAGAGAATCCTAGGATAAATGCCATCAGGCCCAGGGGACTTGTCTATTTTCACCCTTTCCAGAATTTCCAACACCTCTTCCCTACATACCTCAAAGCCGTCCATTCTAATTAATTGTGACTCAATATTCACATCGGCAACAATGTCCTGTTCCTGAGTGAATACTGACGAAAAGTATTCATTCAGTGTCTCCCCAATCTCTTCAGCCTCCACACGCAACTTGCCACTACTATCCTTGACTGGACCTATTCCTACCCTAGTCATTCTTTTATTCCTGACATACCTATAGAAAGCCTTAAGGTTTTCCCTAATCCTACCAACTAAGGACTTTTCATGTCCCCTCCTTGCTGCTCTTCGCTCTCTCTTCAGATCCTTCCTGGCTACATTATAACTCTCAATTGCCCCAATTGAACCTTCATGCCTCAGCTTTACATAGGCCGCCCTCTTCCATTTAACAAGGGATTCCAATTCCTTATTAAACCACGGCTCCCTCACACGACCCTTTCCTCCCTGCCTGACAGGTACATACTTATCAAGGACACTCAATAGTTGCTCCTTGAACAAGCTCCACATATCAATTGTGCCCATGCCCTGAAGTCTACTTTTCCAAGCCACGCATCCTAGGTCGTGCCTCACCGCATCATAATTTCCCTGCCCCCAGCTATAACTCTTGCCCTGCAGTGCACACTTATCCCTCTCCATCACTAGAGTAAAAGTCACCGAATTGTGGTCACTGTCCCCAAAGTGCTCACCTACCTCCAATTCTAACACCTGGCCTGGCTCGTTACCCAGAACCAAATCCAGTATGGCCTCACCTCTTGTTGGCCTGTCTACATATTGTGTCAGGAAACCCTCCTGCACACATTGGACAAACACCGACCCATCTAACGAACTCGAGCTATAGCTTTCCCAGTCAATATCTGGAAAGTTAAAGCCCCCACAACAACCACCCTATTACTTTCACTCTTCTCCTGAATCATCCTCGCAATCCTTTCATCTACATCTCTAGGACTATTAGGAGGCATGTAGAAAACTCCTAACAGGGTGACCTCACCTTTCCTATTCCTAACCTCAGCCCAAACTACCTCAGATGGCAAGTCTTCATCCATCGTCCTTTCCACCGCTGTAATACGATCTTTGACAAGTAATGCCACACCTCCCCCTCTTTTACCCCCACCTCTGACCCTACTAAAACATTTAAACCCTGGAACCTGCAACAGCCAATCCTGTCCCTGTTCTACCCATGTCTCCGTAATAGCCACAACATCGAAATCCCAGGTACCAACCCATGCTGCAAGTTCACCTACCTTATTTCGTATACTTCTTGCATTGAAGTATACACACTTCAAGCCACTTTCCTGTTTGTGAATTTTTGTGAATCATTGAAATATATCTCGCGTGAGAAAGGAAGTTATCAGTGTTTTTACATTAATCAATTCCTTATCACAACCAAGACGCTATTAGCTTACTATCTGAGAAGGCCAGCACCAATTTCTACTGGTCTCCTATCCTGAAGGCAACTATCAGTATCAAGAATAGCGATATCTAGGCTTTTCATCCGTTAACAATTCCTTGATATCAAGTAAAGATTCCCCCATTTCTAAAGAACAGTTTGACGCCTCTCTTTCAAAAACAAATGCACCTTGATCTCCTCCATCCTGCAGACAACCAGATTTCCAACCTACCCTTCCTTTCCAAACTGCTTCTTCATGTTTTGACTGCAGCCCAACCCTCAAGACATTAATCCAGTTTCCCTTAAACGCCAACGTGATTCTCTCCAGTTTTCCACCAGAGTCAACACTGACGTGACAACAAAGATCACAAATTGCAGTCCATCGTAAATGTAACAGTTACTCTCTTTTCTTGCAGCCCCCAACACAGTTGACCAAAGTATCCTTTAACACCACTCTGATACCATCCAGCTTGGCAACACTGCCCTCACTTGCCTTTACTCTGCAATTTGATTATAGTAAGAACATCTCTAGCGTAATAGCTGCCTGCATTCTGAAAACAAAACCACCAGCCACAATAATCTGTTGGCACAATAGCCTGAAGCTTGCTTCTGTATGTATCCAGTTCCAAATCTCTGTATAATTAGTTCTCAATGGTTCAACAGTTTCCACTATCAGGTTATGTGTTTATCTAACATTTGGTGTTTAATTCCCTACATGCAATATTACTGGATCAAAGCCACCACCTTCAGACTGCCATGACAATTTGTGTACATTTCTGATTGATAATATCAAACAGAAGCAGACTATTTGTGACCTCAGCATTCTATTCCAAAATGAAGTTCCCCACTCCTATCCAGCACTGAGCTCACCTCTTTTCACCTCCATGTCCAACTATCCCTATAGTGTGGCCATTCAGTCCAACAAGTCCACAACAATTCTCTGAAGAGCCGCCCACCCAGACAGCACCCTCTCCCCTAACCCCACATTTACTGTGGCTAATCCATGTAGTCTGTACATCCATGGGCAATTTAGCAAGGCCAATCCAGTTAACCTGCATACCTTTGGACTCTGGGCGGAAACCGAAACAGGTACAGGAAACCCATGCATATACAGGAAGAATGTTCAAACTCCTAATATCCCAATATTAAATTTCTCTACTCCATGGTTAAAATTGTTCATTGCATATCCTGTCAATCACAGCTCAAACATCTGCCTTTTTCTAAATTAACATTGCCACTTAAATGCACTTCTGAGAATATCAATACTTGATTACGTTTTCACTTGTGTATACAAAAACCAAGTCCAATTCAATTGGACATTCTAGTAACTAAGTGTAGATAATGGGGATAGAGATGTAAAGATCTCAAGCACACAGACTAGATTCAAAACGTTAACGACTTACCTCTTATACAAAAAGTCCCGTCATCAATCCGCTGAACCAGAAGGCGATCAACATCAAGATGCAGAGGTACAGGACCAGAAGATGTAGCATATATTCGTGGGCCATCATCCTTTTCATAAGAAGAGTTTAACGCAAGTAAGTATTTCATATTCCAATAATGCTCATTGGTTTAAATTTACAGAAAAAAAAAGCAGATTGTAAAGCACTACCAAGTATACATTGATTTTACTACAATTTTATTACAATTTTCTCATCGGATTAATAATCACTAAATAAAAAGTACAGTCAAACCGAGTGTTTATATTCCATGTGAGCGTTCTCCCATCCCTCTTCATCTAACTCCATCAACATAATATTCCACTTCTTTCTCCCTCACGAATTTAACTAATCTATCCTTAAAACACAACTTAAACTAATCACCACAACTACTCCGAAATATACACAGTGTCTTACAATCTAATCAAGGTCTGGGTGAAGAAGCTTTTCTTGATTTATCTTTATTGAATTTATCAGTGAGTAGTATCTATTCTCCCAGCTTTGAAATCACCAAGTAGAAACATCAAACTCTTGCAGAATCCAGATGAGACCCAGACAGTTCAATTTTTGCTGATGGGTATTCTCAATTCTTGTGGGAGCTTAATAAAGCCTTTTTTGCACTATTTCACAACTTTTCCATAAAATGGAGACTAAAATTTTCACTGTATTTGATGTGGTCCAAACCAAGGTTTGACAAAATCTTAAAATAATTTCTCTGCTTTTCAACTCTAACACTCTGGAAATTAACTCCTGCTTAAACAACAGGTCTTATTAATCTGGAATCACAACTTTGATTTGTGAAGCTGTGTCCTAGAGGTCTATTTACTGTAACTAAATTATACACTTATTTCCAAGGTCTGTGTGACCTTATTCTTTCTACTATCTTTCTTAGCTGTACTCAAGTCATTTGACAAATGCTTTAACTGATCAAGTTTAATGTCTTGCTCCATTTTATCACAGTCTTGACTACAACTCCTAATTTAGTGTCATCTGTAAAACTTTTTAAATTGTACTTTTTGGTCCTAGAGTCTACATTCATGTGAACAACAGTGGTTCCTATACAAATTCCCATGATCATCACTTCAACTAATTGCCATTTGAGTAACAAGCTTTAGCCCCAACTGTCTTTTCTGTATTTTAAAAAACTTGCTATTTGCCCAATGACTCATGTCTAATTTGTAGTTAGGAGTCTTTTTTGGAACTACTTTAAAAAGCCCAACTCTACTAGCTAAATTAGATTACATTTTGTTATTTTTCAAGAGAATTCAAAATAGAGCCAACTCCTATTTTCAATGCTCTGACCAATAAAGGAAAGCATACCAAACACCTTCTTCACTATCCTATCTACCTGCGACTCCACTTTCAAGGAGCTTTGAACTTACACTCCAAGGTCTCCTTGTTCATCTAGCACTCCGCAGGACCTTACCATTAAGTGTATAAGTCCTGCTAAGATTTGCTTTCCCAAAATGCAGCACTTCACATTTATCTAAATTAAACTCCATCTGCCGCTCCTCAGCCCATTGGCTCATCTGATCAAGATCCCATTGTACTCAGAGGTAACCTTCTTCGCTGTCCACTAAGCCTACAATTTTGGTGTCATCTGCAACTTATAACTATACCTCTTATGCTCACATCCAAATCATTTATATAAATGAGGGAAGTAGTGGACCCAGCACCGAACCTTGTGGCACGCCTGGACACAGGCCTCCAGTCTGAAAAACAACTCCCCACCACCACCACCACCCTCGGTCTTCTACCTTTGAGCCAGCTCTGTATCCAAATGGCTAGTTCTCCTTGTATTCCATGAGATCTAACCTTGCTAACCAGTCTCCCATGGGAAACCACATCGAATACCTTACACAAGTCCATATAAATCACATCCACCACTCTGCTCTCAATCCTCTGTTACTTTTCCAAAAACTTCAAACAAGTTTGTGAGACATGATTTCCCACGCACAATGGTTAGCAAAGCATAACCATTTTTTTTGGGACTCTGATGACACTCAATACTTGCACTTGCTGGATGATTTTCTGTTGGAATTTTGATTATAGAATTCCATTATTTGTCATGTAATGTCAAGTTGGAATCATTCTGATTCCCTTTCAAGTAAAAGAAATAATTTAATTGATAACTGTCTCATACCTTCAGAGTTAATCTACAGTTAAAAAGTTCTATCTTCATTGGAATCACTTCTGGAATGGTCTCATCTTCCAAGAACGGGCCCAGATTTGTGAGAGATGACATCAACAGCTCTGCATTGTAATTATTGATGTGGAATTGCAGAAATCCATTCTTGACAGCAAGAGGAGAGAGAACTGCCGAGTGGGGTCCTGATTCAAATCTCAAACACACAGCAGGTTGGGTTCTCTTGGACTCCAGAGAGCACGCTTTCTGAAAACCTGTTTTAAAAAAAAAGTTTTTAAAAAATTGAAAAATCTCTCTGTAAAAAGGAATGCTTCAGAACTTTATTAGATTGAAGAGAGATGTTTAATAAAGCTAAAATAATCTGACCATCACTGCTCATGATGCAATGACCTGGAACTCTGATAGGAACACAGATTGGTGACTTCAAAAAGGAAATCAGATGACCACTTGAAGACTAACTTGTCAAGCTAGCAGGATAGAGCCAAGAACAAAAAAAGGGACTAACTGGTTTTCTGTATGGAAAGCCAGAATAGACATTTAGCTTAAATGATTGATAACAGTACTAAGAGTGATAATCACTGGATTTGACATTACTGATAATAGTTTGAGAGTGTGCACCTTTAACTAATCTAAGAACTCTCCACGTCTCCCAAGGCACTAGCTCTGGCTAAGATCCCAGGACGTGTGTCATAAGATCTCCTGGAAAGCTTGTCCTGCTTATAACATGAAATACATATCTTTCCAAATGTGGAGTCGGCATAGACTTGTAAATCACTGAAGTTGACATTAAAATCACATTTAGTCACAAATCACAACACCAGGTTATAGTCCAACAGGTTTAATTGGAAGCACACTAGCTTTCGGAGCGACGCTCCTTCATCAGGTGATGAAGGAGCGTCGCTCCGAAAGCTAGTGTGCTTCCAGTTAAACCTGTTGGACTATAACCTGGTGTTGCGTGATTTTTAACTTTGTACACCCCAGTCCAACACCGGCATCTCCAAATCATATTTAGTCACAGTAGCTAACTCACCTGAAAACAAGTGCAATAGATATACAAAAGATAATCAAAGTAACAGTCAACATACTATCAACAAACATCCCCCTTCATATATATGTGACATAATTTGATTAAATATTCAAAAATAATTCCAGAGTAAACTTAACTAAAGCAAAATAAAATGAACAATTTGGATTGTGTGAAGTAATGCAACCTAAATAAAAGGAAATTAAAAATTAACCTTGTGTTGTTTTGCAATAGGTTCTGGGTATTTTCAGTGTCAAGATCTTTTTCAATTTCTGCGAGCTCTTTCTACAAAATGAGCAATTTAATGTGAAATACTTCTCCATAGCCAACAGCTTTATCCGAATGCCTAACAAATTTACCAAACATTCATACCAAATAAGCAAATGTTTACTGTTGCTTTGCATGAAGTGGAATAGCAAAGAATAAGTGTTAAATGCCAACTAAACAAACTATTCATTAAGAATTTTATGTTTAAAATTGATATTAAAAAAGTGCAATAACTTATGCCAGTAAAGAGATAGTTAGATTCACTCCTATTAAAGATGGTCAATGCTAGGCATTTGTATGGTGGACATATCACTTGCCAGTTGCCAGTCTAAACCTGGATATTGTGCAGGTTGTGCTGCATTTGGATACAGACTGTTTCAATATCGGAGCCACCGTGAATGATGCTGAAAGTTGTTGCAACAGTGAGCATCCCCACTTCTGACATGATGATCGCAGGAAGGACATTGATGAAGCAGCTGAAGATATAAAACTTCTTTGTGAAACTATTTCACACTGCAGAAGATTTAGGAATTCAACTGGTCACTTCAATTCAAAGAAGAAATGCAGAAGGAGGACCATCGACCTTCCATGCTGGGAATAGAGGTTTGTCCTTCCAACTACAATTATAAATGGCTTGGTAAATCAAGATGAACAATGAATCTTTCAGTAAAACCCTGTCATTTTTTTTCCCTTTTGGTTTAGCTCCTGAGTAGAATTGTAACTTAATCAAAAGAGCTCTAATAAAATTACTAGAAGATTGAGTTACCATAACTACCATCAATTGAATTATTAACAGCAACTCTGCTTCGTGCTTCTCACCAGTTGTACGGCTACTTAGAAACTGCTGCACTCCCAAGTTGCCCAGCTGATCAGGAATCACTTCTTTTGCTTGAACACCAATGAAAAGATCATCACCTTTTATGTCAATTCCACAATTCAAGTCAAATACCTTCAGCAACAATACAGAAGCCTGGAAAAAAAGCAACAAATCAGAGTGTGAATTTAAAAAATGTACATGAAAAACTTGAACCATGCACCAAGCAATTCTATATTCATTCCATTATCAAAGGTTGCTAAGTATTCGGTCAGTGGTAGTTTAAGCATAGATTATACATCACACGTTTCGTCCCCTGTCTAGGTGACATCCTCAGTGCTTGGGAGCCTCCTGTAAAGCGCTTCTGTGGTGTTTCCTCCGGCATTTATAGTGGCCTGTCCCTGCCGCTTCCGGTTGTCAGTTTCAGCTGTCCGCTGTAGTGGCCGGTACATTGGGTCCAGGTCTATGTGTTTGTTGATGAAGCTTGGCACTCATCCACAAACTCCTAGGAATTCCCTGGCTGTTCTTTGTTTCGCTTGCCCTATAATGGTAATGTTGTCCCAGTCAAATTCATGTTGCTTGTCGTCTGCGTGTGCGGCTACTAGGGATAGCTGGTCGTGTCGCTTCGTGGATGCGGATCGTTAGCTGTCTTCCTGTTTGTCCTATATAGTACCACAGAACCACAGCAACGAGCACCCGACCTACAAATCTTCTCACACTATATAGGACAAACAGGAAGACAGTTAACGATCCGCATCCACGAAACGACACGACCAGCTATCCCTAGTAGCCGCACACGCAGACGACAAGCAACATGAATTTGACTGGGACAACACTACCATTATAGAGCAAGCCAAACAAAGAACAGCCAGGGAATTCCTAGAAGATTGGCACTCATCCACAAACTCCATCAACAAACACATCGACCTGGACCCAATATACCGGCCACTACAGCGGACAGCTGAAACTGACAACCGGAAGCGGCAGGGACAGGCCACTATAAATGCCGGAGGAAACACCCCAGAAGCGCTTCACAGGAGGTTCCCAAGTACTGAGGATGTCACCTAGACAGGGGACGAAACATTTGCAACAAAAACTTCCAGCTCGGCGAACAGAACCACAGCAACGAGCACCCGAGCTACAAATCTTCTCACAAACTTTGAATTATACATCAGTCGGTGGCTACTTGGTCTGTTAAAAAGGATCCAATTTGCCACCTGTTTCTGCTAATTCCCTACAGCATGATCAAATTTTCAATATTTTCAACTTAAAAAAACTTAACTCCGCGATCATGACCAAGAACAAAACTTCAATCAAGATAAATACCAACGTAAAAAGTTGTATTGAAGTAGACCCACCTGTTCAGCATTAGAATCATCCTCGCTTTGAGTTGATGAGTTTGTCATTGTAGAAGGTTTATGAAAGCCTTGTGCTCCATGTCCTCCATCTACACATTCTGGTAGACTCCGATTGCTGCCCATTTCACATGCTGTATGAATATTGCTATCTGGGGGAAGAGATTCCTGTCCAGATTCTAAGAATTAGAAATCCGACAATAAACATGACAGTGCAATTGAAGTATTATTATTTAACCTGTTACTCTAAATTTCAATGCAAATAAACAGCACAAACCATTAACAACATGTGATGCTTAACATTTTAGACTCAAGAGGATTTCTCTTCCATGAAATCAAAGTTCCAAAGGCTACAAATGTTTAGAGAACCTCAGCAACAAAGTACCACCATCCTTTGAATTTGAACAAACTGATGTTTTCAATTAACTCTTTAGACCATCTGCAAAATTCCAAGTCTCTCAAAATGAAGAAGAGTTTTTTTTAGAATGGTATAACAAAACTTCTTCTAATCAATTTGGATATAGCTACACACAAGTAACCAAAATTGAGATTTTATGCAGTCAGGGAATCAATGTGAAGGAGTCAGCAATCCTATTGCAATTCTACATTCAAAAATATAGTTTTAATCAGACATTAATAACTTAGTTATATGAATGGTGAGCAAATAGGGATCAGAAGATCCAATATGGTTACTCAAGTTTTGATGTCCTAAACGATTGTTCATTTATACTTGAAGGTCACGACAATAAAGAATGGTGGTGTAATGTCAGTAGACAAACATACTGAAAGGAGGCTCATAAAAAGGTGCCAGGTTGCAACAATGATCTGTATATAATTAGTGTAGTGTAACTCAGCACTGGTAGCATAGGAGGGTATCATAATTGATCTGGACATCCTGCACAAATAATACAGGACAAAGCTTATTTTTAAAAATCAACTGCGTATCCTAATACAGTTGTACCCAGTGATTCATGTTCAGAAATGCTCATGGAAATTAACAAAAGCATCAATCTTTCTGCAATGCCAACTTGAAGATCCCACTGAGATTTACTTTCTCAGCTCAGACACTGGCACTGAGTACTTGGCTAGTCAGGAAGGGCTGACAGAGGTTGCATAGCTGCCATGGTATTGAGCTGAGAGGTCGGCCACACTGACAAAAATGGAGCATCAGCAATGTTTAGGCAAAGGCTGTCCACTTAAATCCACTTGGAAATTTTGATAAACTTCACAGAAATAAAATGTAACAATATGGCCCCTCTGAACTGGAATTATATATTCTACGTCCATATAATGGCAAAGCACAGCAAGAGGGGTTTAGGCTCAAACAGCCTGCAAAAGTACAAGTATCCTCCTATTCCACTTCCAAAATCTCAGTGTGGCTTTGCTCTCATGTAATTGTTGTGTTTCCCTTTGGAAGTATCCAAGCAATTTGCTTCCACTTTTTCTTGTGGCACCAAGTTCAACATTCCAACTATTGACTGAAATTATTTTTCACTTCCCTATTGGATTCAATGGTAATTACTTTTAACAAAGCATTTGATAAGATACCACAAAATGCCATTGTACAAGATTAGGGCTCATATGAATAGAAAAAAATATAATAGATTAAGGATTAGCTAATGGACTGAAAATAAATGTTTCAAATGTGAGGGTGTGACTCTTGAAGAGCTACAAGAATCAATATTTAACTGTGATAATTACAATCTTGATTCATGACTGAGTTAAAGGAACTGAATACACTGCATCCAAATATTAGGGGCGTGGAACGCACTGTCTGCAACAGTTGTAGACTCGCCAACTACACGGGTATTTAAGTGGTCATTGGACAGGCATATGGATGAGAATGAGTGTAGGTTAGATGGGCTTCGGATTGGTTTCACAGGGCAATGCAACATCGAGGGCTGAAGGGTCTATACTGCACAGTACTATAAATTTGCAGATGATCCAAAGCTGGGAGAAGGACACCTACACCAGAGGGATTTAGACCAATTCAGTGATCCAAGTGATTGGCAAGGAAGTGACATAAGTTTTTTCAAGAGAATGTGAAGTTATCCATTTTGGCATGAAGACTAGAATCAGAGTATAAAGGAGATAGACAAGTAAATGTCAATGAAAGTTTCCAAAAATCCCACAGGTTAACAGGTGACTAAAGCAAGCAATTAAGATGCCAAATAGTATGTCATAGCCTTAAGTGCAAAAGTCAGGAAATCTTGTTGCAGTCACATGGTGTTTTACCGAGACCACATCTGGAATGCTATGTACCTTTCTGGTCTCCTTCCCTCAGTAAGGATAAACTTGTTTAAAGAATTTGAATGTGTTGCACATGGATTCCTGGTCTGAGAGGTTTACCCAATCAGCAAACAGTAAGAATGGTCCTATATTATTTTGAGTTTAAAATCCTACAACACCAGTTTATTGTCCAACAGGTTTATTTGGAAACACTAGCTTTCAAAGCGCTGCTTTTTCATCAGTACCACCTGATGAAGAAGCAGCATTTCAAAAGCTAGTGCCTCCACATAAACCTGTTGCACTGTAACCTAATGTTGTGGAACTTTAAACTTTGTCCACCCCAGTCCAACACCTGCCCCTCTAAACCTTTTGAGTTTAGAAGAATTAGAAGCGATCTCATGAGAAAATGCAGAAGTCACAGAAACCTTGGTGAGTCAATGCAGCAACGCGGCTTCTCTCGACTCAGAAGCCCTCACTAACTGACGCTGTCTGAAGATTATACAGTGGACACTCAGGTGAAACAAGTATATTGACCTTGCCAGTGAAGCTCACATTCCAAAAATCAAGGAATATTTTTTAACAGGGTGGCAGAAATGAATTGGTGCAGAAATTGAGCAGCACGGTGGCTCAGTGGTTAACACTGCTGCCTGAAAACACCAGTGATCTGGGTTCGATTCCAGCCTTCGGTGACTGTTTGTGTGGAGTTTGCACATTCTTCCAGAGACTGCTTGGGTTTCTGCGGGGTTCTCCAATTTCTTCCCAAAGTCCAGAGATGTGCAGGTTAGGTGGAACGGCCATGATGTAGTGACTAGTGATTATGCCGGTTAGATGGATAAGCCATGGGAAATGAGGGGTTTCTGTGATAGGAGAGGGGGCTGGGCCTGGGTGGGATGGTCTCTGGATGGGCAGCGCAGACTTAATGGGCCAAATAGCCTCTTTCTGCAGTGCAGCAATTCTGATTCAGTTATGATATCTTGACAGGAAGTTCAAGCTCAAAAGGCTTCATGTTCTTGCATAGCTTGTCTGGTTTCTGAAGAAAGTAGCAGGGTCCTGTTCAATCTTTTCTGATGCTGTTATCTGTTTTGGTACCACCCCAGGTCATTCTTTTTTGTACTTTCTCCAGTGCTTCAGATCACTAGAATCACATGCAGTCTGATCAACTTTGGCATACTCGCACATTTCTGCAACCTATACCTCAAGAAAGAAATTCCAGTGCTTTATCATCAGTTGAATTGTTTTGTTCATTTGCAACACGAATTGTAATAATTTGTTCAGCTATCTGCCAGATTCCTTTTGTCTATTTGATTCAATTTAATATTTTAAAACACTGGTGTTGTTTCCATTTTTCCTCCCTAAGCACACCACTTGCCATCCATGCTGTGGTTTATTTATCATTGAATTATTCTCTTGAAGATTTCTACAGTTTTCACATCCTACAGTTACAGTTGCCAAATTAATTATATCCTAAGTGTGGTACAATCAACAAATTTTCATTGTGAGTTACTTGATCTGAAGGCCAAACTGTTGAACTCACAATGGTCCCATTATTGACCAAAATGGGACATCAATTTCAATACTTATCTCATCTGAATAACTAACCTTTGCCTGGACCCAATGCATTCAATTTTTTCAATTCATTTAAACATAGGAAGAATAGACCATTCACCTCTACAAGCATGTTCTGCCATTCCATGGGAGCATGGCTGATCTGTGGCCTAACTCCATCCACCCACCTTGAGTGAATATCCCCTAATATCTTCACTAAACAAAGAGTACCTAACGCAGATTTAAAACTAAGAACTGATCTACCACAACAACTGTTTGGAGAAGAAAATGCCAAACCTTCATCATCCTGTGTGTGTAAAAAGTGCTTCCTAATATCGGTCAACATGGGTACATTGAACCAAAGGGCCTGTTCTGGTGTTGTACTGCTCCATGTTCTATGTAACATTTCACCTGCATGGTCTAGCCCTAATTTTTAGACTATGCCCCCATTAGTTCAAGAATCCCCAACCAGTGGAAATAGTTTATCTTTATCCAATCTGTCTTTTCCTATTCATACCTTGAAGACTTGGATCACTCCTTAAACTACTAACTTTTGAAGAAAACTGGCATAATTTAGAAATTTCTCCTCATAACCTAACCTCTGAAGTCCAGGTACCATTCTTGATTTGCCATCCATACAGCTATTTGTCCTTACTTCACATGGCCTAATCCATATCATGAGTCAATAATGTGTAGCTTCTTAAAGGCCTTTTGCAGTGTGAGTTTGGAGATAACAATGACAACTCAATGCAACTCAAAATTAACGACCCACTGAGAATCTTTGCATCTCTCTGATATATTTGACTCACAAAGTGACAATGGTGTTGTAATAAACAATTTTTTCTGCTTCTGCTTAGAAATACTTCTTAGATACACTGATAACCTACATGGGAGTATGTGAGGGCTGACAGCATAATCCCAACAAAACTGCAAGTTAGTTTCACTGTCTATTTGTTAGTTAGTGCTGAAATCAATAAAACGTATGTTATTTTTCCTCTTAATTGGAATTAAAATTTTGTACCTGCTTCCAGGAGGATAACATACTTCTCACTGCCGTCACTGTCCATAGATATTCGATCTTCTGTCAGGCTTCCATCAAGTGACGCAGTGTCAAGGGAATGCTGAGAGTTGGTACGCTTCATGTTTAAAAATCGCAGTTTAGTGCTGGATAATGAGGAGGATAAACCATCTTCTCCTTTTGACAGCTGTTCTCTTCAGAAACAAAATGCAAACTTGGATTTAGTCAGGAGCAGCAGCAAAACAAAGAAATGGTGTAACAAAACCCTGAAGTTAACATATAAATGCAGTTTTTAAGACAGCAGAATAACAGTCATATGGAACAGTGCTTCATTATATCAAAGATATCTATAAAACAGAAAGTTTAATTATGGAACCATCGAGTGAAGTAGTACATTTTGAAAGTACCATACAGGCCAAATAGATCTGTCAACTTGTCACAGCTCTATTATCACTTAACTTGCTTGAAAAGGGATCAAAAAAAAGAGATTATGTGTAGGGAGCACGGTTGAGGGATTAAAGTAATATTTTGTAGCTCTTATTACCAAGGAAGGCGATTCTGTGCAAATCTTGGCAAAAACAGATAGCTTACACAGTTGAAAGGTTTAAAAATTGGTAAGGAGATGGTAATTGACAGATTGTCTGTAGTTGAGTACTTAAAGTACTCAATCCAGAATTAAAATTGCAGAAGCACTATCCATAATATTGCAAACCTCCTTAGATTGAGGGGGGCGGCCGGAAGACAGGAGGATTGCAAATGTCACTTTTTCAAAAAAAAGTGCGTCAAGACATGACAGACCAATGCTACCAGGAAGCTTTCAGAAACACAGTAATTTGGAAAAAACATAATTAACCTAGATTCATCCAAGTGACTAGCAAACTGTATGCTGATAAGCGTGCGGTGATTAATTTTGGTAGGAAGAACACAGACAATATACAATAATGGGGACAATTCTAATGGGTGTTTGGGAACAGAGGTACCTGGATGTAAATGCAGAAAAATCATTGAACATGGCAGGATAAGTTTAAGAGCACAGTCAATAAGAGCACAGACATCATAAGTAAGGTGTAGAACACAAAAGCAAGGAAGAATACAAAAACACTGGTTCAACCTCAACTGGAGTGGAGTGGTGTGATGTGAAAATTAAGGACATGTAAATCCTTTCTGCACTGTTTCTGTGCCTTTACAGGAGTCATTCCAGGGATGAGTGACTTTAATTATGTAGATACAAGGGAGAAACCACCAGGTTTAAAGGAGACTTGATAAAGGAATTCAAAATCACAAGGGTCTGGGCAAAATCAATACAGAAATAGAGAATCTGAAGTCATTCTTGGAAGAATTGAGAACCAAAGAATGCAGAGATAAGAACTTAGTCCCAAAAAAAGCAACAGCAATGTGATGAAAAGCTTTTTCCATATAATGATTAGTATATGGAATTGCCTGCCTGAGACTAGACAAAGGCAGGTTCAATCAATGCACTCAAAGAGGACTGGATTATGAGCAAGGCCATTGGAAAGAGGCAAGGGAGTAAGTTTTAGGTGCACGGTTCTTTCAGCAAGCCAGCACAAACAGTGAGCCAAGTTGCCTTCTTCTGTGCTACCTATGAAATAATGGATATAGTTTCTATCTACCTCATTGGTTTCCCTTTGTGCCTCTAATTGCAATCAAAACCCTCCTCCAGCTCTTAATCTCGGTCCCTGTGGGACACAAGCAACTACTGCCAACTAGAGTACCTGTCCATTATTTCTATTCTCCAGCTCCTGCTGCTCAGCCAGCCAAATAGGTTAATAATTTGCCCTCAATTCCATAACAGACAGAACTAAAGTTGATGCTTAAGAACTTTTTAAAATCAACAAATTGTGTACAACTTCAAGTTATTCAACCTCAATTTGACTGAAATCTGGGATACTGTGTACAACACAAAAAACGGATGAAAAAATCAAAATGATAACAAATGAATTCCCACCAGAATGGAAAACGCAAATCACACATTAATTGGAAAAAACATACTTCAAGTTGATATATTTAAAACTATTTCCCAAATGTCAACATAATGCTGAACCACAATTTTGAAGGAGGAAATGACTTCAACTGTTCTCAGTAAAAAGCTCAACTCTTCCCTCAAGGGAAAGTCACAGAAAATGAAACAATAGTGATTCATTTGATTAGGTCACATGTGTAGCTCCAGACAGATTTCATGAGCAAATCATTTTCTGTGGTCCTTTCACATTGTTTATCTATCAATCCTTAAGCTGGATGTTTTGTGGGTCGTAATGAACTGCAGTATTGTTTTTCTGTTGAGAAGTTATGATCCTTCACCAGCTACATTTACTTCCAAACTGTAGACACTTGTTATCAAGTGGAAATTTTAGTTGGAATTTAGATTCATTTTGAAGATCCAACTTTTCTGACTGGTCATTTCACATTTTTTTCCCCCCAGAATCTCAGTTACATATTTAATTCATAAAAAAATAACCTACATAGGAGAGGAGGAAAAGGAAAGAAAAGTTAGGTGTAGTAGTCATGGGGGATAACATTGTTCGATTAAGTGATACTGTTCTCTGTAGCAAAACCAGAGTCCCCAAGGCGGGGTTGCCTACGTGGTTCCAAGGTTCAGGACATCCTTTCTAGGCTAGAGAGGAACCTGTAGTGCATGCAAAAGGATCCAGTTGTCAAAGTTCATTTAGGTTACAACAACATCGGTAGGACTGGGAAAGAGGTTCTACTGAGTGATTGCATGCAATTCTGGGCTGAGCTAAGCAGAATCACAAAGGTAACTCCTCAGCCATATGCAAACTGGTGTAGCATAAATAAGATAAGAAGGGTAAATACATAGCTCAAACATGGGTGTAGAAGAGATGAGTTCTGATTCACGGGGCATGGAACTAAGACTAGGGAAAGAGAGAGTGCAGTTCTGTTGGAACAGGCTTCATTTGACAGATGCTGGCTCAACTGTCCTGAGGAATCATCTAATTAGGGTTGTAGACAGGGCTTTAAACAAATTATATGGATGTGGGGAGTGCACCTGAACAAAGAGTCCAAGGGGTGCAGGTGCATAGCTCCTTGAAAGCGGAGTCACAGGTAGACAGTGTAGGGAAGGCAGCATTTGGCTTGCTTGCCTTCGCTGGTCAGAACACTGAGTATAGGAGTTGGGACATCATGTTGTGGCTGTACAGGACATTGTACAATTTTGGTCACCCTTTGATTTGATTTATTACCATTAAGAATACGGAGGTACAATGAAAAGTGTTGTCAGGCAGATTGTACTTGACAAGTGAGAAATCAATATTAACATTTAAGAGGTACATTGTTAAACTTAGAGGATTTTGCTGGGACGTTGCTGAGACAGCAGGGGTTGGGTTATAGGAAGAGGCTAAATGGAGCATCGGAGGCGGAGGGGTGGCTTTATAGAGGTTTATAAAATCACGAGGGGCATGGATACAGTGAATAGCCAAAGTCTTTTTCTTAGGGCAGGTACAAAATTAGAAGTTTAAGGAAAGAGGGGAAAGATTGAAAAAAGACCTGACGGGTAACTTTTTCACATGGAGTGGTGTGTGAATGGAACAAGCTGCCAGAGGAAATGGTGGAGGCAGGTACAATTACAACATTTTTAAAAAGGCATCTGGATGGTTATATAAATAGGAAGGGTTTAGAGAGATATAGGGCAAATGCTGGTAAATGGAACTAGATCAGACTGGGTTGTCTGGTCGGCATGGACAAGTTGGACCAAAGGGTGTGTGTATCCATACAGAATGGATGCAAATGATAATTTAACATTAACCACATGGTGGCACTGTTGTTCTAGTTGGTGAAAAATGCTGAAGAATGCATCACAAACTGCATCATTTCTTGCCGAGCTTGGGTGTTGGTCACTGCTTCTTTCTGAAATGGAGGACAGGACAGGCAAGTCATCTCAAGTTTGTCAGTTTGCCAATGCAGTGAGAGCTTTAGAATAATTTAAACAACTTTGTTACATTGGCTTCTCTACACTGATGGAAGATAAGGACATCTTGTATTCCTGGTTCATCTTTTTGACAGGTCTTCTGTCAGAATAAACAGTTTGATTGTTTGCGCGGACAGGATGTGAGTGGGCTAATTTGGTAACGGGTCACTACCATTACCTGGGACACCTGTGCCAAAGTAGGTTTGCTTTACAGTTTAGAATCATAGAATCATCACAGAACCCCTACATCGTGGAAACAGGCCCTTTGACCCAACAAGTCCACACAGAACCTCCGAAGAGTAATCCACCCAGACCTATAGGATAATATAGGATTCCCCAATTATCCTATATTTAGCACTGACTAATGCACCTAACCTACACAGTCCTGAACACTATGGTCAATTCACCTAATCTGCACATCTCTGGGCTATAGGAGGAAACCCACGCAGACACCGGGAGAATGTCGGTGTGGAGTTGCACAGTCGCCCGAGGCTGGAATAGAACCTGGGTCTCTGGCGCTGAGAGGCAGCAGTACTAACCACTGAGCCACCATGCCACTGTTTCTGTTCTGATGTCAGAAAGATCCACTTGGTTAATGTTCCTTTCATTGCTGCCTATTTGCGGGTTATATTTGCTAGATTTTGAAAATTCGATTTTCCACTGTATTAGTCTGAATCCATGGGGAGAAATAGATTACTTGTTCTCAGAAAGTGTTACTGGACTCAAAACATGAACACTGATTTTCTCTCCAGATACTGTCTGAACTGATAAGTTTTTATAGCAGTTTGTTTTTATTTCAGATCTTCAGCATCTACAGTATTTTGCCTTAATTTGATATATCAATTAGGATTGGTATACATTTGTTATGTCATGACCCCGATCTGAGCTCATGAGCCAACGACTGAGAAGAGGCTCCCCTACAGAGTACACCTCTTTGTAGATTTATGATTCGTAGAGAAGTACTGAATAACCTCGAAACCAAAGAGTCTGAAATTACTCGAGGAACTGTAGTATTCTGCTACTGCCCTTAACCTGCAAACTAAAAGCTTTCCCTCTTCAATTTGACTGGATTACAACCAATGTTATTTCCTGCCAATTAAAAGGAGGTTCAGGAGTTAGATACACAGGCAGTGGATAACGACAGTAAATTGTTCACATTTAGCAGATTCTGCCCCTGACACTGACAGCAAGCTAAATCTTTTTGTTTGCAGTGATAAAAGTTTGCTGATTAAAGCAGAATTGTGCTCAGCGCAAGCAGAAAACATTAGCAACTCAAATCATGAAATAATAGCATGAACTTCTATGGAAAATATCAAGAAACAGAATTCAATTCTTTGATCAATCCTCAAATATTGTTTTTAGATAATCAGAAATGAAACAGAACTGAACAATGCCAAGCAAAAAAGTTACAGCGCCTCAAGATTAAAAATAAAACAATGACTAATTTTCAAAAACCCACCTGTGGCATTTAGAGTGGGAGTGGAATGAGTCACTCAAATGTACCAATTAACTAACCCAAGATAGTTCTACAATTAAAAATTTTTCAGAGTGGGAAAGCAGGAACAATGTTGTCCATTTAGTGGTGAAGGATAATACAATTACCACCTAATGATGGTTAAATGCTACTGAACAGCAGAGCAGTTATTGGAGAGCAATAGACCCAGGTGTTGTCACTTATCAATTCACTATGCTTTGAAACAAGCTGTATGGTACAAAAGATCAGATAAGCCCAATTATTTAGCTTGGACCTTCTTGTGCAATATCACACCTACACTTAATATTTAGGTTGCACTTTTAAAATAAAAATATGTTCTTATTTTGCCAGAGCTTAGGATAAAAGACAGATTTTGATTCGATTTACTAATGAGAAAGAGAGACAGATGAAATCTCACACATGCTCGCATATGGATGGGACTCCAAGTTGCAAGTGGCAAGACCTTGGCAGACAGAAGTTTTGCCACCAACAGTGGGATAGAGCAAACGTCAAAAAAAATCCAAGATCAGAATCAGAAGATTGAACACTGGAGAAGTGAGAGCAGGGAGATAACAAAATTAGGTGGATTAAAGCCAAGGATAAGTTGAAGACCAGCTTTTGGATTTTAAAAATTTGAAGAGCAGGAGCTGGTTTTGAACTTTAGGTCTACTGAATGCCTTCACTTAAGTGCAATCATACAACCACTCCTCCCAAGTGTTGAATAATTTAAAATACCAGAGAATCCATTTTATTTGAGCAGAAATTAACTGCACAATGTGAGTGGGTTAAAGGTTTAAATGGACACCAAAAGCAAAACCACTTGACCACCCTGAAATTTTTCAGGAATCCTAACTGCCACATGCCCAATTAAAAACAAAATATACGAAACCTTCTGTTTGCTCATCATAGTAGGCTATTATTCAGCCAAGAGCCTTCTTGAATAAAGAGGGTGTGGTAGCAGGATGGCACAATCTTTAAACTGTAGCTCATTTCCTTGGAGCTGATTTCAAATAGTCTGTTAAGGCTTGGGTACAGGGCTCTGCATACAAAAATTGGAGAATGAACTACAGAATATCACGCTGTAGAAGATCATGCTATGGAAAACTCAACTGTTCAGCAGAAAACTTGCATAATGCAAGCAACATCCACAATTCAATTGCATTATAGCCAATTAGTGCGGACACTAAGCTCTAACCCTACCTCTTAATCCTCACATGGTCGATGGGAAAGCAATCACTATTTGAAACTTCATTTTGAGGGGGAAAGGGAATAAATTGGTCATTCAACCGAACAGGTTCCAATCAGGAATAAAGAAGTTGCAAATGCGTTACTCCAAAGCAGCATCACATTACCTCCTTTAAGTTTTGAAAGGTACATACATGTCATGAAGATTGGACAGGGTACGGAAGAAGAACAAAAAAACCAAACCCTCAAAATTTATTTTAAAAAATGTTACAAGGTGTACTTGTTTCAACCATTCAGTTTCTACAGTTTGCATTACATTGCACAGATATGGTGAAAAATCGAACAACAATTCAAAAGAACTTGACAAAGAGGATAGAATTGGTGTCTGCTGGGCTCTCTGAAGTTAAGACTTTTGCAATAAATGCTTTAGGTTTTATACTTAGATCAGTACTCAAATATTTATGTAAACCTTAAGATAAAATAATCACAGCTTGAAAACCATTTGAGCCTACCTAGAGGATGACAGAGAAAGCATCTTTTGCATTGTGCTCGCCATCTTTTCCTTGCTGAGACTGAAAGCATCTTTTGTAAGACAAACTGCTTCTTTCGTAAAATCCACAGTTATCAGCAGAGCTTCTTTGGCAACATCCTTTGTTACAGTCAATGGAGTTGAATCAACATCCTCAAATGGAACAGTATCAGCCTGGACATTGCCACCAGATGATCTGCTCTCTCTTTGTGGGTCTAAAATCAAAGATGTGCTTGTAGCTAAAGTGGGGTGAGAAGTAGAGTGATCAATGACATCGCCAGAACGTTCAACCTCTAGTGACTCCACTGCTTCAAATGCTTCCTCCACAAGTCCTTTTTCTAGTGTTTGAGTTGCCATCTCTTCACTGTTAGAAACAGGAGCACTGCTCACAAGCATACCATCTTGTGACAAAACACCAAGATCTAATGAGGTTGCAATACTTAAATCCCCATTGTGAATCCCACTGTCATCCATAGAAGTAATGGTATCGTCCAGTTGATCAGTTGTTGCTCTGTTCAAAGGCTTGACCTCCATGGTCAGACTCTCTTTACTTCCAGAAGGTGAAAGTTCTGACTCAGCCAGACTTGTGCTTTCAGATTCCTGGGATTTGGCATCATAATGTCCAGTTGGTGCAGGGTGAAGCAGTAAAGCAATTTCTGCACTCTTTATCAACAACCCTATGCAAGTACTGCCATATTTAACTGGGTTTTTAGTCCATCTTTCCACATCCTGACGGAGGTCCTCCTGTAGCTGAATGAGATACTCCTTCAGTCTGAGTAGAACAAGGTAATGGTAATGGTTTATATGTGCTTTTACATGGGCAGTGCTGTACACTAGAACATGTACATCTGCCTCAGAATCATCCTGTTCGCTGGCTTCTCTCAATTTCCCTTCCTCTCCAATTCCTTTAGAAGATCTCAGCACTTCTGCACCCATAAAATCTTGCTTTGTATTGGCTTGCAATCCATTTCCAAGGGATTCTTTGCAGCTGGACAAATTGAATTTATGGCCCAAACTCGTGTTGCAATCCTCTAAATCAATGCTACATTCAGATGCTAAATGACTGGATAATTCCTTGGCTTTCTGAAACTTAGATGGTTGAGACACCCAAATGGAGAGGGGAAATGCATCCACAAAGTTCAAAGGCTTGCCCTTCGAACTCTCCATACCCTCGAAGTCCAACCAGAGCAGGGAAAAATGGAGCGACCAAATATCTGCAGCTGACAATGTCTTTAATACATCATAGTTGCAGTTTTTTTGAGTGTATATTCTATCCATATTGATTTGTTGTTCAAAAGCATGATGAAAGAAAACATTTTGCAGCACATCAAAACTGTCTGCACATTTGGGGAACTCTTTATATGACACATGAAAGAATTCAAAGTCTTTGAAAGCTTTTAGCACCAGTTGGAGATCAGAGTGTGTGCAGTTTAGTGAGTGACGGGTATTCGTAGCCACAACATCTGAAGTCTGAATGGTGAGGTATTGTGGTCTGTCTGGATGAGCAATTATCTTCTTGTCCACTGGAATAATGAACTGCAAAATATACAGAAAAAGTATATGATTAATTTTTTTGGGATCAAATTATGAAGCCAAGCAAATTCTGAGCAATGGAGCACATTACCTTAATTTCTATTGTATTACAGAAAACTAGTCATTTAATTATTTCGACTTCCCTCCTCAACAAAATCCTTCTATTCAGAGGGTAGAAAGTCTTGCTTTGACTCTAGAGTTTAAACATTTTTTCATCTATTTTGAACTTTACAATAAACATGAAATTTTAATAGTGAAGCAAACAGCAAAGCAAAACTTTACACTGGTACATGTTCTGTTGGTAAACTCTCATTACAGTTCTGGCAAATTGTGATTTACTACCCATCCAAGCAAGTTATGATCATTTAACCAAACTGCATCTTTTTAGTGATTTAAATCCAGAAAGCTCTTTGTTATACACTTTGGAGAATGTAATGTGGAAAAATGTGAGGCTTTGCACTTGGATAAGAAGAGGGCTAGAGTATTTTCTAAATGGGGTAAGGTGTCAGAAATCTGAAACATAAAAGGGACTTGGGAGTTCTAGTTCAGGATTCTCAAGGTTCACATGCAGGTTCAATTAGCAGTTAGGAAGGCAAATGAAAGGTAAACATTCATTTTGATGGGGCATACAAGAGCCGGGATGTACTACTAAGGCTTTGATCAGACTGAGTTTGGAAAATCATGAGCAGTTTTGGAGATGATGTTTCCACTATTAGGAGAGACGAGGATCCAAGGGTATTGCCTCAGGAAGGGATGACCCTCTAGTCCCAAGATCAAGAGAAATTTCTTCATCCAGAGGGGTGTGAAGCAATGGAGCTTATCACATTGGCTTTGGAGTTCAAGTGATTGAGTGTAGCAAAGACAGACATAGATAGGTTCTTGATTAGTAAAGGCATCAGGAGTTACAGAGAAAGGCAAGAGAATCAGATTGAGAAATTCCTCATTCCTGATGAATTACTTATGTCCAAAACATTGATTCTCCTGCTCCTTGGATGCTGCCTGACCTGCTGTACTTTTCCAGCACCACACTCTCGACTCTGATCTCCAGCAACTGTAGTCCTCACCTTTTTCGTGAGAAACATATCAGCAATGATCAAATGGGGGAGCAGACTTGATGGGGTGCATGGCCTAATTCTGTTCCTATATCTTATCGATCCCTTATGGAAGGAGTGTATTCTTGAAGGTACAGTATCAGGGCTATAAAGAAAATTGCTGCCTGTGTAGATTTCTCAAGAGAATGGATTGTGACTGAAATATGGTGTACAGTTGACCAAAAAGTGTTATTTAAAAATGTGAAGATAAAATTTTTGATTATGAACAAATGATCTTCATACTTTGAGTGCCATGAAGCAATTAACGTTAAGAATTGTAGGCTTCGAATCACTTATCGATCAGGTTTTATTGTACAGTTGCTAGCAGTTACACCAGATCATGGCAAAAAAAAAAGACACCCCTCAGAATACAACACTTCAGCACTGATTCAAGAACCTACATTACACTGGGACCATGATATAATGTAATGTATTGTAGTGTAGAAGTCAGTATACTATAGGTCTGTTCTGGACACAGAAGTTTTATTTAAATTTCTCTTTGCAGAACATATTTAAAATACTACAGAAGTATAAATATTATCGAATGACAAAAACTGGCCAGATCATAGATTCACAACCAATAAGACTGTAATCTCATCATTAATTAAATTCACATTCAATAGCAAATAAATACCAGTCAAACCTGCACTGATACCTACACATTCTCTAATACAAAAATACATATACTAAACTGTAATAAAAAGTTTAGACCATGGTCCAGAAGGTGAAAATCATTGATCAAGTCAAGGAAGCTTCTACATAAGTATTTATTTTGAAGAGCATGGGGATCACGGAATCATCCTTCATGGATGCTTGGACATATTGAGAAGAATATTCATAGAGATAGATAGGAATCTAGCAGAAAGAAATTCAAATTTTGTTCTCATTTTGTGATTTGAAATTGGTTTGCTTATATCATTTCAAATAGTTCAACAGTCTTCTGATCCCTAGCAACAGATTCCATCCCTCTGAGATCAAGCCAATTTGTTTGCAACCTTGGTATTGCATGACTTTGGAGAGGAGCTTCTCGGTCATGTGTTTATAGTTCGCTGAAGACAAATATTTTGTCAAAGCTTTTTAATCTTATAATCAGAATAGTTCACAAGAATACAAATTTAAGGGGAAACCAACTTTTATATTGCATGAGTGGACAATGCTGATTAGTTGACAGTGGACTCTACTTCGGAGAGACGTTTAAGAGAGACATTGTGATGGACAACGTACCAGTTAACAATAATTCACAGTTCACTGCCAGGCTGTGTCTATATTTTAGGTCAGGCATGTTGCCCTGACAAATAAACCAGTGAATGGCTGTCACCTATTTTATTAAGTTAAAATAGGCAAGTACATATACAAGTTCTTTTTGTTTGCAAAGAACAAGATTAGGGGGTTAGATAGGGTTGACAGTGTGAACCTTTTCCCGCGTATGGAGTCGGGTATTACAAGGGGGCATAGCTTTAAATTAAGGGGGGGTAGATATAGGACTGAAGTTAGGGGTAGGTTCTTCACTCAGCGAGTCGTAAGTTCATGGAATGCCCTGCCAGTAGCAGTGGTGGACTCTCCCTCTTTATGGGCATTTAAGCGGGCATTGGATAGGTATATGGAGGATAGTGGGTTAGTATAGGTTAGGTGGGCTTGGATCGGCGCAACATCGAGGGCCAAAGGGCCTGTTCTGCGCTGTATTCTTCTTCTGTGCATTAATATGTACCCTCCAGTATATGCAAGTTCATCACATTGCCAGTCCAACTGAAGATCTAACCTTCGTTGCCAAAGAACATTACGCTACAATCAGATTATTTAGAAGTTGTACAATTGTGGAACCAGATCTAACTTTTGATACTGTTGAGTGTGTCTGGCTGGGTACCATCAGGACCTTGCTTGCTGCAAAAGGTCAAAGGGATATGCCATTGGTAACAATCTGCCAGTTATTTTGGGAAACATGGCCTCCATGCCTGGCATCACAGTCTTTGCATTTTCCTGTATTAATTCAACAACTAGTGAGAGTCATTGCTTGCTTATTCCTTGACTCGTCAAACAACTTAAACCAAGCTTGGCAGATAACTGTTAATCATCATTAATTGGTCCATTTCACCCAGCAATGTCTCACATCAGCCAATCTTCTGACGCAATATAAATTGTGGTTTATCGTCAAACTAGTTTTCTTAATACCTAATCACTAATGCAAAATGTTTTTTGTTGACAACATTCAAGTTCTATACTTCAAAATGGTCAGGCTATATTGACTAAGCCAAATCTAACATATGAAACAAATTTAAATAACATGTTAACAGAACTTGTGGAGTAAACCATAACAGAACTGAAAACTTACTCCCTCTATAACGGGCCTCAGCAACCCTTCCCCTCCACCCCAAATAAATCATATTCCTACAGGATTTCATAGCATATTCTTGTCAAGTTTTAAACACTAACTTGAAAAATCTTTAGCAGCAACTAACCTTCAACATGAGTCCATTCATACAAAAGTCAACATGTTCATCCACTTTCACAGAATTATTCAGTTTATAGATGGCTTTAAACTGTTGTAGTGTCTGATACAAATCCAAAAAGAAGGAGTTCATCCACAGCATGCTGACTGGATCCAGTGTAAATTGCAAGGTATTGAGATTTACATAAAGATTAGGAGAAGGCACTGTAAATGGGACAAAAGGATATAAAAGGAAAGCAAAGAATAACATATTGCTTCAAGCTAACATGATGGTAAAATACAGAATCTAATGAAAACATACTGTCATATTCTGATAAAATGTCCATGACACTTAGTGCACCCAATAGTTGGTATATAAACTGTCCCAGTAGACTAGTAAACAAATAGTATCAAATACAGAACAATGAAGGTGCCCAACATGTATGCACCATACAGGTATGCTTTTGTGTAAACTAATTATAATGTTTCACATCAACAATTGCTCTTAAGTCACAAATATTACATGTTGTTGGCTTGGCCTGTTTCATAGCCTGAATTTGAAATGTGAGACAAAGTTAAAACAGCTATTTCCAAATCAGTTTGCTCTCAAAACACTAAATCCCAATCTACACTGTAAGCGTAAATAAGAATAAGCATAATTAAGAATAAATGTAAAGGTTGATGGTTAAATTGAAGGGTCAGGATTGTAACACATGGTCCTCAGAGGACTGCCAACATTTCAATGGGAGGATATTAAAAGGATATCCATCAATAACCTACCCTCCGCACTACCTAAATATCCAGAATAATTAGATAGTTTCTATTGGCAGTCCAACCTTTGGGAGAAGATGGCAATATTTCCGTACAGATTATCAAAAATCAGGAGCCAAACAAAGACCAGTGTTAGAAGGCATAAAAACATTAGGGAGCGTTGCTGAACAAAGAGACCTTGGAGCGCAGGTTCATAGCTCCTTGAAAGTGGAGTTGCAGGTAGATAGGATAGTGAAGGCGGCATTTGGCATGCTATCGGTTATTGGTCACAGTACTGAGTACAGGAGTTTGGGAGGTCATGTTGCGGCTGTACCAGGCATTGGTTAGGCCACTGTTGGAATATTGCATGCAATTCTGGTCTCCTTCCTAATCAGAAAGATGTTGTGAAACTTGAAAAGAGTTCAGAAAAGATTTACAAGGATGTTGCCAGGGTTGGACGATTTGAGGCTGAACAGGCTGGGGCTGTTTTCCCTGGAGCGTTGGAGGCTGAGGGATGACCTCAGAGGTTTATAAAATCATGAGGGGAATGGATAGGATAAATAGACAACATCTTTTCCCTGGGGTGGGAGAGTCCAGAATTAGAGGGTACATGTTTAGGGTGAGGGGGGAAAAGATATAAAAAAGACCTAAGAGGCAACTTTTTCCACACAGAGGGTGGTATGTTTATGGAATGAGCTGCCCGAGGAAGTGGTGGAGGCTGGTACAATTGCAACATTTAAAAGGCCTCTGGACAGGTATATGAATAGGAAGGGTTTGGAGGGATATGGGCAGTGTGCTGGCAGGTGGGACTATAATTGGATTGGGATATCTGGTCAGCATGAACAACTTGGACTGAAGGGTCTGTTTCCGTGCTGTACATCTCTATGACTATGACTAGACAGAGAACACGGTTAACAAATGATTGCTCAAAACTAATTTACCCACACAAACTTGTCAGCTGTTGATGAATTATGTATACAATCTTCAACCAGTATGATTTCCATGGAATATTTCCATTCTCTTCTCAAGACACTACCTCAAAAAGGAAGCATCTTCAATAATTTAGTTTCTTAGGGACTTTAGACTGATCTAAATATGGGGTGATGCAAGGCTAAAGTAATTCACTGCTGAGAACTTACAATCTGGAACACACTGCCTATAAAAAATGATGGCAAAAACAGACGATACAGAATTGGATTTATGGTTGTAAAAGAACAAATGTGCACGGCTATGAGGAAAAGACAGAAATGAGATGAATTGGATAGCTCTTTCAAAGAGATAAGAGTTGAATTTCCTCCTGTGCCATTTCATGATTCTGTGAAATGCCTCAGAAATACAATCATGCAACAATTAATATTGCACAGCTGCAGATGAACAAACACCTTGAAAATATTTCTCCAGCTGCATGGTGCACACAAAATGGAGTGAAGCTGCTTGATCTGTTCACTTCAATTAGATGTATAGAGAGGCATAATATTTATTCCTAATCCATTACAACTACAGTATGAAAATCAACACCAGCTTGTCCCATCACTGTCAATTTGTCAATCTCCGATCTGTTTTTACTTCTGCAATAGGCATGTAACAAGATTGTCACCAAATTTTACCAAATATGCAGAGCAATTATAAAACAGGACATATTGTACAAGACAAATGATGTCAAACAAGTGACGAACAAGAATGACAAATTCACTATGTATTTGTTGAACTTACTATTTATAATAACCTTACCAGGAAATTCTTTACTGTCAGGAAAATAGTATTCAGTGAATTCAATGTGAATTGCTGACATGCCAGCTGGAAGATGGTATGACGTCCTGTTGCAGGAAAGTAATGTTGTTGGCTTCTTACTGTGCTGACCTGCAGCTGAGACCTTAAATAAATTGAAGTATCAATATTCTATTGATCAAAATATCCAAATGGATCATCTTTTCTCTTTATTAAACCACTTCATTACAAAACCTTCTCCAGGATGGTGGTGATTTAATGAATCAATAAATGAGTGATATAGACAGACAGAAAGCATGATAACCAATGATATCAACAGATATCATCTTCCCAGAGTACAAGAACACAAATTCTTCCACTGATTAGCATTCAAATTTGATTGATGTGGAGCAACCTGGAAGGAAAGTCTGGATCGTAAACAAAATTTTCACCACAGCCCAAACTACTGCCCACCATCTAATCAAAATACAAAGTAGGGTGCTGAAAAAAAAATGGAGTAACTAAAAAAGAAAGTGAGTATTTTCATCTGGTAGTCACCATCCAGTTCAGGTTCTAAATTACACTTGCACATCCTGGATCACACCACTGACTATATTGAGGAAACACATCTAGGAGTGATAAGAGTTACTTCCTTTCATCACTTAAAACTGTCAACAGTTCGGTGCTGCTTTTCCCAGAAGATAATCAAAACAGAGCTTAAAAATGTGTTGCTGGAAAAGCGCAGCAGGTCAGGCAGCATCAAAACGAACGGGAGAATCGACGTTTCGGGCATAAGAAGAGCTTATGCCTGAAACGTCGATTCTCCTGCTCCTTTGATGCTGCCTGACCTGCTGCGCTTTTCAAGCAACACATCTCAAAAACATTCAATGTCAACAAAATAGCTAAGTAGATACCAGTAGTATTAATGGAGATCTTCAAAATCAGGCACCAGCACCGAATAGAGCTTGACAAGCATGTAAAATGCAGTACAAGCCTATCACAATCCCAAGGCCACCATAATAGTATCAACATTCAAAATGTCTGGGATCATTACTTCTTCAGATTAATAACTCTTCAGGGAAAGGCCTATTCAAAACTTTAGGTCTTTGTGACATTAAGACTAGGCCAATATAACTAAAATGTTTTATCCATCAGCTGGTGTTTGCTATTAACTAAGGTTACCAGACAAAACAGAACTGGCAGCAATTACAATTTTCCATTTAAAGTCATTACCTAAGTCTCTTCTAACTTGTCCTTTGCTTCTACATGGTCCTCTGAGGTCAGTCTATGGCAAGAACCTCCAAACTGGAAATTAATGCTGGCAATGACACCGCAGGGTACCGCAGTGCGGCTATGTGGTTGCATGGCCGAGGGGAAACGCCGGTCATTACTACCACAACAAGAATTAATAGAAAGGAGATGTTCCCTAATTTGAAAATTTAAGTAGCAATTTCCAAGCTCATACAACCAATAGATGTGTTGGTGTCAGCAGCATTATACACAGATCAAAATCAAACACCCGCTCCTTACCTGATAAACATCCAGGTCATCAATGCGGATGACCACACAGCTGGAGAGCAGCCTGTTCCATGGGGGTTGCCGAGAATCGGAATTAGCAACTGATGCTGACTGATCACTTGCACGTCTTTTGCCAGCATCTACCTTTCGTGTTGGTGACCCTGATGTCAAGAAAACAAGAGAGAACGGCAATTGCAATAAGTCAGTATCTTATCCAGCGTCAAACAAAGTAAGTCATAATTGTTAGAGACATTACAGAGCATTCTGTCAAGGTGCAGTTCAACAAGATTAACTATCAAAGCTGTTCTGGATACAAGTTTTACTTTAATTGCATGTTTCTACTACCCATCCATGGATTACCAGTTAACATTCAATACTTCATAAAAAATGCTGATCCTTTTGGACATCAGCTATTTACAATCATTCATTGCTGAATTCAGCACCCTGTGCCTCATTCATCTGAGGCCCTGCATCCAATCACGTAAAGCTATGGTGAGACCACACCTGGATTAGCGGAGGGTTTGGCCTCCTTGTCCAAGGAGGAAATACTTGCAATTGAGGGGAGATGAAGATTGACTCAACTGATTCCTTGGAATGCAAGGATTGTCCTGTGAGGGGAGATTGAATCTGCGCTCGAGCAGTTTAGCTGAATGAGAGGTCATGTACCTAAAACATACTAAATTCTTATAAGGTACAACTGGGTAGATGTTGGGAGCACATTTTTTGTGATTGAGGAGCCTAGAACTATGCCATCCGGTTTTAATTCAAGCAGTCAGCCATTTAGGACGCCAATGCTTTACTGAAATACTCTTATTTCATAGGTCTGTGAAAGCTCAAATCACTAACTTTATACAAGTGTTAGGATTCCAGCTGATATTAAATCACTGTACATGGAGATCCCAGACTGAAATCTGGCTTCAAAGATCGAATTTTGTTACCTATTTGATATCAGAATGCATTCATAATATGTGCAATGGTGAATTTTTGAGTAAAGCATCCAAATAAAAATAGGTTCTTCCACCCTCTTAATACCAGAGCTACCTTGTGTCAATGAGAATCACCTAATTTAGGTATATCCTCCAAGAATGCAAACTTCAGTTGGAAGTAACCAGTTGTAGAGTACAGTATCAATCTAGAAGCAAAATCAAACCCATGCTTCTCAGTTCTATTTATACTACATTGAAAACTTTTAATTCTTGGTGGGTGGGAAGGAAATTAACAATCTTGTTTGTTCAAGTTATCTCAAAGTCATTAAGTTTCTTTTGATAGGGGGAAAAAAGCCTTTGCTCAGATCACCTGAACTCAAATCAGTAAAACACTGGAAAGATGACAGTCTTGTGATCTGTCAAGACAAGCAGCTTCGTTCATTTTTAAAAAACATACTGACATCTGAAACCCCAATTATTTACAGAAATAGTGAAGCCCCAACATTTTGTATTTAAGACAAGAATTTTTACAATGAAAAAAATCAAACAAAGCAAAGCAAACTTCAAATATTAGCTTTGATAACCACATACACTCAGCTCAGAATCAACATATATTGAACATGAATTTGTAGGAAAATTCAGTTACTTGTACATAAATTACATATTACAAATGAAACATGACTAAGACAAGTCTTGCCAATTGATTAGATAGTCCAATCTGCATATATATCTGCAACCTCAGTCACAAAGTATTCACTTTGGATGTGAACATAGGAGGTATAGTTAGTAAGTTTGCAGACGACTCCAAAATCGGAGGTGTAGTGAACAATGAAGGAGATTACCTCAGAGTACAATGGGATCAGTTGGGCCAATTAGCCAAAGGAGTGGCAGATGTAAGTTAATTTAGGTAGATGAGAGATGCTGCATTTTGGAAAGGCAAATCTGGGCAGGACTTAGACACTTAACGGAAAAGTCATGGGGAGTGTTGCTGAACAAAGAGACCTTGGAGTGCAGGTTCATAGCTCCTTGAAAGTAGAGTCGCAGGTAGATAGGATAATGTAGGTGGTGTTTGGTATGCTTTCCTTTATTGGTCAGAGGATTGAGTATAGAAATTGGGAGGTCATGTTGCAGCTGTACCGGACATTGGTTCGACCACTTTTGGAATATTGTGTGCAGTTCTGGTCTCCCTCCTGTAGGAAGGATATTGTGAAATTTGAAAGGGTTCAGAAAAGGTTCATAAGGATGTTGCGAGGGTTGGAGGATTTGAGCTATACGGAGAGGCTAAATAGGCTGTGGCTAATTTCCCTGGAGCGTCTGAGGCTGAGGGGTAACCTTGTAGACGTTTATAAATTCATGTGGGGCATGGATAGGATAAATAGACAAAGTATTTTCCCTGGGGTGGGGGAGTCCAGAACTAGATGGCAGAGGTTTAGAGTGAGGTGAAAAATTTAAAAGGAACCTACGGGGCAACTTTTTCATGCAGAGGGTGATGTGTGTATGGAATGAGCTACGAGAGCACATGGAGGAAGCTAGTACAATTGCAACATTTAAAAGGCATCTGGATGGGTATATGAATAGGAAGGGTTTAGAGGGTTATGGGCCAAGTGCTGGCAAATGGGACTAGATCATTTTAGGATATCTGGTCAGCATGGACAAGTTGGACCGAAGGGTCTGTTTCCATGCTGTACACCTCAATGACTCTAATATCATTGAATGGAGAAAAAAACAAGTACTCTTATGGCAGCATTTCAATTACGCTGTCCTAGAAAGTGGCCAACATTTATTCTCCATCATTTGATAAAACAATTGATTTATATAATTCACTGTTTATGGAGCAATGTAGTATGCTCACTGGCTATCACATTTTCCAAAAGAACTGAAATTCATTGTGCCGTGTACACAGAGCTCCTAAGATGTAAAGCCAAGTCTACTCCAGTTATTTTGAAGCAAGTTTTTTTAAATCAACAATTCATCCGTTCAAAATAGGAAAGCTAAGCAGCAGTAAAATAGTAATTTAATGCCAGTAAATTTAGTTTGTGCATGTGAATTGAATGCCTAATAATTAAGGGTTGCTGTGTAGGAGGGAGTTTCTTTTTCTGTATGCTTACTTATCCAAGGTTATCGAAGTAGTGGTCCTATTTACTTGTTTCAGTTCATCCCACAACTATTTAAGATCCCAAAACATTATTGATAATAGCAGAGAACTTGCTCAGTGTTCTGGGTAAAATTTCTTCAATCAACGTCAGGAAAAAAATAGACTTGATCAGTGAGCTTATTTGTGTGATCGTGCTAGCGTTAAATGTTGCTGTACCTAACTTATTACAACCGTACAAATACTCTCTTTTTGTGACACGTTTCGGCTTCATCCACAAATTCCAATGATTGAAATATAACTTAACAAAAATTCAAAATCCAGTCCACAATATAAATTCCTTTTGTGTTACATTGTTCAGTTTCCATAATAGGCAACACAATGGAATACACTTGGATAAAGTCAAATTATAAACATAATTCACAATTACATCACCTAGATTGAAACTTAAAAGGTAGAGATACTAATTGAGCGTAAAAAAGTTTTAACCCATATTTCTCATTGATATGCATACAAAACTGAGCACAGTGGAAGTAATTATAATTATGAGAAATTAAAATTATGAGAAATTAAGGGGAGATTCATTTACACAGATGTCCTGTGGTCATGAAAGCTGCTAAAATGCTTTATGATCAAAAGTAGATTCAGAGACTAGTTACTGCTGCAACATTGGAAATGCAGCAGTCAAGTTGGGCATAGTGAGGTACCATTAAAAGCAATGTGATAATAACCAGATGAGTTTTTTTTTGCCAAGTTGATTTAAATATAAATATTCACCATGACACTGGTGATAACTTACATGCTCTTTGAGACAATGCTATCGGGTTTTCTATGCCTACTTGAGGCAGCAAAAATGGGAGTCTCGACTTAACATCCCATCCAAAAAGTTAGTAACATCACAGATAGCACCTGGCATTGCAGTACACTCTTCATCCTATTCAGGAGTAAACCTCTGGCTTAACAAGTGGGTGAAATACCAATTTAGGATGGCTAACACAGGAACCCATCTTGGATAGATTTTCATGCCTTCACCCTCTATTGTTACAGAAAACCTTTCTGACATTACCAAACTTTAACCTTTGAAAAAGAACTGCAAATAGATTCTACAGACAAAACAATCGCTGTACCAGGTTCACAGGTCATAGTAAAGCTATTGAGTTGTCATGAGCTCATGCTCACAAATGCTTTATCTACAGGCAGGCAGCCAAATATGCTGCAAAATTCCAACAGCATGATGAATTTGAATGAACAAGACCCAAAACAAAGACATTATCTCTTTACTTTCATTTGTATTTCATTAACAAAAACACTACATTATTTTAGACACGGTGGAAAAGCAGAGTGAGACACTGAACACTGACCTACATTTTGGTCAAAGAAAGAGTGAGAGATAATACACGTTAAACTTGTAAAGGGAGTGCAATCATACCAAGTTTCAATAGTGCATCTGCATGAACCTTTGAAAGTAGGAGGACATAATAACAGGCCCTGAAGGCGGCACATGGGATCCTGGGTTTTAAATTTAATGGTTTTAAAGCATGGGATTTTGCACTAGAATACACAAAAGCAAGGGTCATGTACTAAACCCACATAAAATATGAATCCTGCTCCAAATGGAGTATTGCAACCATTTCAGGAAAAACACGAAGGCTTTGTAGAGGATACTGTTATTAGCGTGTTTCAGAGATGACAAATTAAGGTTACATGTTTTGGTTGGAGAATCTGAGATTGACATCTTCATTTGGAGGCCAAAGTAAAAATTACAGTATTTTATATAGCGTTTCCAGATCCTCCATCACCATGAACTAGAGATCACAGATTTAATATGATTGGCAAAGGAAGCTGAAGGGAGATGGATAAAAATTTTAACCAACAAGTGATCAAGGTGAAGAAGGAATTTGCAGAGATATGGGCCACAGGACCAAAGAGACTGTTTGGCAAAAGCTAAACAAAAATTGTGGTTTATCACACCACAACAGTAGCCTGGCTGACAAGTAGTTACTTAGTTGCAAAGCACTTAATGACAGCCTGAGATTGTGAAAACTGTTCTAGAAGTCCAAGTCACCATTTTCTTGGTCTGCATAAATATTATCCTGATGCAACTTGGGTTTGAACAGTGTTTAAGGGTCTCTATATTTCCAATGTATTCAAACCAGTTTCTTTGTGGGACTGACAGGATAAATTAAAATAGTCAAATGAGCCACGAGAGGTGAGCAGTGGTGGGAGGGGCAAGAAGAGAAAGAAATGAAAAAACTGGACTGAATTGCTAATAAACTCATTTAAAAGCTTTGAGCTCGACATCCCTCTCCCCTCTATTTAATTAAAAAGTTATAGATTATAAAAATACAACCGGATTGTTCAGAATTTCAGACCATTTTGGGAGTTCATTTAAGAAATCTAGCTTCAAAACAAAATCACATACCCTTTCTTTTGCCAGGAGATTCTTTTGTTGGCGATCTGACAACTGTTAGACCCTCATGATGATCTATTATTGTTTGCACTTTGGACTGAAACTCTTGAAGCAGGTCTTTAGCCCAGCGTGATCTCGCTTCCATTGTTTCACAATGTCTAACCCAATGTTTGCAACTATCATCTGCAAGCAGAATAAATTAGAATAATAAATTCATAATCACTTCAGACTGAAGCCAACAATGTCTGGAGTACTGCATATCACCTTCTAGTCATGATAACGTCAGACTATGACCACCATTTGGAATCCTACCATCAAATCAGTACCATACCAGACCAACTTTGATTATGGAAGCTCCTACACATGTTTGGCTAAAGTCACCTTGCATGACCACATGGCACAGGTAAACAGATCTTCAAAGTACACGCAATTTGTTTGCGTGCACATGCAACTACTTTTCATTTTTTTCATTTGTCCAGTTCTAATGTGGATAGTTAGAGCTAGGGAGGCTTAGTCCTGCTAAAAACGTTTTAAAACTAGTGGGTAAATTCCACAACAAGTGTGTTAATGTGTACGGCCTGGTACATAAGCAAAGCAATGGCAATCTCAAACAAATTTTATACAAGCTCTTTCCTAACTCAGAGGCTCATGATACTCTTTAAAAAGATACAAATCTGAGCTATTCTCCATCTTGAATAGGATGAACAAAGCAGCAAAGGCTTCAATGACAATTTTCTCAAAGTTTTTTCATTTTGTTCCCATTTGAGCTTTTTCCCCGATCCTGTACTACACCCGAATAGTGAGTTACAGCTCCAAAAGTCAAGTATCTAGTCACTTTAAATATACACCAGTTCTTGTAACAATAGAATTCACTCACTTGCCCAGTGGAAGGGATAATAGTCGAAGCTCAGGTTTCTGAATGTTAACTGTATAGCTCCTCCAGCAATTCGATGTTTAGATGCTCCTGTGCAATAAAGGCAAAACATAGTAAGGAACCAACTGCAGAGATGGAAAGTTAATTGGACAGACTGAAGCAAGGACTAGCATACAAGATTAACAGGCATCTGGGAGGCACCTTACACCTCCAACATTTGCATTTTTTTCCCCTTTCTTCTCATCTCAAGCACAACCATGTACACCACTTCACTCTCTACCAAATCATGTCTTAAGTTCAAAAATAGCTTTTAACAAGATATCTTCAGCTAAAGTAAGGCTTTTTGAAAACAAAGCATTTGTCTTTTATCTCCTTTCATAGCATGTGAATGTTATTAAACATTATAGACGTACTTGCAGTGCTTTGCATCCTTGAATGAAAGCTTGTCCTCCCCCAACCAAGAGTCAAACCGGAATTATAGTAACTCACTTTACCATTTCACCTACTCTCAGAGTAACTTCTGGTGTGCACAAATTACATAAATGGATCAGTAAAAAGTCATTTTCTTTCCTCAGGTGTAGGCATCATAGATTGCTCGTACCTTGTTCCATTGAGGCGCCATCATCACAAATGTGCAAATCCAGGCGTGAGATCTGACTGTGATAGGATGATTCTTTCACATCATACATATCAAAATACTGACTAATACTGTTCAAACTGTTGCTTGAGGAAGCTGGTTGCATTCGCGTCTGATGGACACTAGGCACTGATCCACTTGTCTGTAGAGAAGGCATTTACAAAAATAATTTTAAAAAGGTGAAGTCAACTACAGGTAAACTTGCAGGACACCTGTAGTAGAGTCTCAGATTGCACAATGCTCAAAAGGTCTTAATTAATCAGCTTTATGTCAGACCTAATGAAATTCAGTGAAATGTGTAAGAACAATAATTAACCTTTTAATTATCTCCTCCATTACCACTTACGGTCTTGCATGTATTTGCTATGTATTGCATATTTAGGAAAAACCAAGACACCCCAAAGTCTGAAGCTAGAGCAAGGTTAAGAGTTCTCATATTTGGGTACAAATTCCATGCAACCTCAGGCAAGGCAAGACGGACAATTAAATACTAAAATGAAAAAAAGTTCTTTCAGACATACACTATTGGTATTTTGTCAAGATTAGAGTGGTACTGAAAAATCACAGCAGGTCAGCAGCATCAGAGGACCAGGAAAATCAACATTTCGGGCAGGAGGCCTTTCATCAGGATTTTCCTGCTCCTTGGATGCTGCCTGACCTGCTATGCTTTTCCAGCACCACTCTAATCTAAACTCTGATCTCCAGCATCTGCAGTCCTCACTTTCACCTGATTGATATTTTGTAGCTACTGTGACGTTTCTGTCATGGTATGATAGATACTTAGGAAAAGTTAAGTTTCCATTTTAAGCCAGAGTATCGTTTAACAATGTAGTAATATTATGTAATGCTAGCCAACCACTTCTGCATTGAAAACAAATGCAGAGTCTCATCCCTTTGTTAATTCATGAGCAAAGGTCCTTTTTATTTTATAATCTCAATCTAAACCTTTCACTCTTGCTCACCAATTTGACAGAGTTAATGATTCTGATTAACAATTCCTCCTCATATTAGAAATTTTCATATGCTTCAGTCTAATTGGTTAAGAAAATACACAGCTTAGCTCAAGATTCCAGCTTGTGGAAAACTCCAGGCTGCTTTAATACTAGGCTTCCCATGCAAAACATTGCCAATACTGAAATGGGTGGGGCAAATTTAACAGCAGGCACAATTAAATTATTACTTTTACCACCCTTCAACTATTGATGTGCTTAAAGACTTTAGGATTTCACTGCATGCTAAAAGCCAGTCCTTTGTTTAAAAAAAATCCTCGACTTCTCTTTTTTTTTTAAACCTCCTTTCGGACACTTCTGTATTTGTTCTCAATTATATTTTCGAAGCAACATGTTATAAAACATCTACCTCCATCGGTCAACAGCTTGTTTGACTGACTTTGCACTTTTGAGGGAATATACCTTGACTGTGCCAAATTCATCTCTTCTTTGAAGGTTGCATAGTTCCAGTTTTACTCTGCTATCCAGTCTATCCTGCCCAGCAGCAATCATAGAACATAGAACAGTACAAGCCCTTTGGCCCACAATGTTGTGCCGAGCATTTATCTTAATCTAAGATCAACCTAACCTACACACCCTTCAATTTACTGCCATCTACATGCTTCTCCAGCAGTCGCTTAAAATGTCTCTGACTGTACCACCGCTGGCAGTGCATTCCACACACCCACCACTGAGTCAAGAACCTACCTCTGACATCTCCCCTCTACCTTCCTCCAATCACCTTGAAATTATGACCTCTCGTGACAGCCATTTCTGCCCTGGGGAAAGTCTCTGGCTATCTACTCTATTTATGCCTCTCATTACCTTGTATCAAGTCACTTCCCCTCCTCCTCCTCTCCAGTATGAAAACCACTGGCTCACTCAACCTCTCTTCATAAGACAAGCCCTCCAATCCAGGCAGCATCCTTGTAAATCTCCTCTGCACCCTCTCTAAAGCATCTACATCCTTCCTATAATGAGGTGACCAGAACTGGGCACAATATTCTAAGTGTGGTCTAACCATGGTTTTACAGAGCTGTAGCAAAACCTCACGGCTCTTAAACTCCATCCCCCTGCTAATGAAAGCCAAAACACCATTGCCTTAACAACGCTATCAACGTGGGTAGCTACTTTGAGGGATCTATGTATGTGGACCTCAAGGTTCCACTGTTCCTCCACACTGCCAAGAATCCGGTCTTTAACCTTGTATTCAGCATTCAAATTTGACCTTCCAAAAGACATTTCACATTTATCAAAGTTGAACTCCATCTGCCACTTCCCAATCTAGCTCTGCATCCTGTCAATGACTTATTGTAGCCTGGAACAGCCCTCAACACTACACATCATCAACCTTCGTGTCATCGACAAACTTATTAACCCATCCTTCCACTTCTTCATCTAGTCATTTATAAAACTACAAAGAGCAGAGGCCCAAGAACAGATCCCTGCAGGACACCACTGGTCACCAATCTCCAGGTGGAATGCTTTCCATCCACTACCACTACTACTTGCTGTCTTCTTTCGGCAAGCTAATTCGGTATCCAGACAGCTACATTTCTCTGTATCCAATACCTCCCAACTTTGAGTGAGCCTACTGTGGGGAACCTTATCAAATGACTTTCCTAAGTAGTCATAAATCCTCTCTCAGAATCCTTTCCAGCACCTTGCTTACCACAGATGAAAGACTGACTGGTCTGTAATCCCCAGGGATTTCCCTATTTCCTTTCTTGAACAGAGGAACAACATTCGCCTCCCTCCAATCAGCCGGCACTATTCCAGTGGAGAGTGAGGATGCAACGTTCATCACTGGAAGCGCAGCAATCTCATTCCTTGTTTCCTATAGTAACCATGGATAATATCTGGTCTGGCTCTGGGGACTTCTTAATCTTGATACTTCCCAGAATTTCCAGCACATCCACTTTCTTAATATCAATCTGTTCAAGCCTATTACCCTAGTCCAGTGTCCAAAATATCTAAACCCTGGAACATCCAGCAAACATTCTTACCGTTGTGAAATCCATGTCTCGGTTATGGCCACAACATTGTAATTCCAAGCACTGATCGATGGCCGAACCTTATTATTCTTATTCCTGACACCCCTTGCATTGAAACAGACACACTAACCCATCCCTTTGCCCTGTCAACCGTGTATCCTTCCTTAGAGACTCTCTGCATTCTATTTCTGCCCATTCAACAACTACCCTCTCCTCTGATCTGTAACTCTGGTTCCAATCCCCCTGCCAAACTAGTTTAAACCCTCTCGAAGTGCTCTAGCAAATCTCCCATCCAGGACATTGGTTCCCCTCCACTTTAAGTGCAACCATCCTTCATAGACAGGCCCCACCTTCCCCAGAAGGTACCTCAATGATCGACATTACTGAAGTCCTCCCTCCTCCACCAGCCCTGTAGCCATGCGTTTAGCTGTACCTCGGTCGCTGTTCCTCGCCTCACTGGCATGTGGCACCTGTAGCAATCCAGAGATTACTACGCTACTCGTCCTGCTTTTTAGCTTCCAACCTAACTCCCTGAAGTCACTTTTTAGATCCTTATCCCTTTTCCTAGCGATGTCATTGGTGCCAATGTGCACCACAACTTTTGGCTGCTCACCCTCCCCCTTCAGAATCTCGTAGACTCTAATCAGAGACATCCCGGACCATGGCATCCACGAGACAACATACCCTCTGGAGTCCCGTCGCGACCACAGAATCGCCCGTCCATTCCTCTAACTAGAGAGTCTCCTACCATTAATGCTTTTCTACTTCCCACCCCCCCCTTCCCTTCTAAGCCACAGAGTCAGACTCAGTGCCAGAGACCTGACCACTATGGCTTCCCCCAGTAGCCCCCACAAACAGTATCCAAAAACAGTATACTTATGAGTGAGGTGAACTGCCACAGGGGATCCTTGCATTGTCTGCCTGTTCCCTTTGTGTCCCCTGATTGTAACCCATCTACCAGAGGTAAGACTACCTCCCTATAACTCCTCTCTGTTACCCCCCCTGCCTCTTGAACGATCCGAAGTTCATCCAGCTCCAATTCCCTAACATGGTTTCCAATGGAGCTGGAATTGGGTGAACTTCCTGCAGATCAAGTCTACCCTTCCCTCCCACATCCTACAGGAGGAGCATACAACTACCCTATCACCCATTCCCACTGTTCTGAATTCCAAAGTGACTATTGAAAAAAAACTAGTAACCATCCCAAATCTGCGCATACAACCGTTTGTTTTTTTTAAATTTAGAGAAGGATGGGTGGGAGACCCTACCTTTTGAAGTGGGCTTTCCAGGTGACGGTGACTTTTTTTTTTCCAAACAAAGATCAGAAAGCCAATTTGAACCACTAGTTCAAAAATCATTTTCAAGAGAGCATATTATGCAAGCGAGATAAACAGAAGAAGAACTAAATAGAATGTTAATTGATGAAACTGAAAGTTCAACTTTCATGACAAACAGAAAATCAGACATGGGCCACATTCAGGTTTCAGTTGAGAAGTATGGTTTCGTACCAGCAAAAGGGCAACTCAGTTCATGCCAGACTTTGTTAAAATTGTTTTAGCTGTTTAGGCAGACAGGGGATATTGTTTTCCAAGTGCAGTTAGCAAAATTTGGTGAAGGAGCTATGTCTCTCTATCTCAGAGAGATACAGTACTGGAAACAAACCCCCTAGTGAACGTATGGTATGATTAAACTGAGAGGTAGACATTATTACTTGGAACTACAGTTCGACTATAGGTTATTCTGTGTGTTTGAACAAAACTATTAGCTTTTTCTAACAAAATACAACACCCATAACTCTAAGTGAGACAAAGTTATTCAGAGGGCTTAGAGCGAGCAGGCTAGATTCGTCCAGTCTGAGCTGGGGTGTTTTTGAAAAAACATAAGCATGCATCAAGCTCTGAAGTGTTGAGAAGTCTTTCACTGGAGTAGCATGTGCTCAGCAATATTGAAGAAATGAAATTTAAGGAAATAGAATCTTAGAAAAAAAAAGTATCCCAGACTAGACTGCTGTGATTATAGACAGTGGGAAAGAAGAGAAGTTAAGATTTTGAAGGTTTTTCTAAAAAAAAAAGCTGCGTCAGAGACAGTGGAGCACATGAAGGAGACAAAGTCAGGAGCATAATAATAAAGAAAGAGTTATATGATTTGAAATGGTGTTTTCAACATAAAATCAAAAGTATGAAACTAAACAGAAAAGACTCTCCCCCTTGGAAATGATCTAGCCTGTGTCTTGTTAGAGGTGCAGTACTAAATGTTCTTAGAATCTCAACATTTTTAAGCTGTGAGAGTGTGCATAGACCAGTACAAAGCTGTTGCCTTGTTCATTCTATCAAAAAAATGCTGGAGTTATTTTTACTCAGTGTTTAAATATCTTAGAACCTAATTTCTAATGCAATAGTATTTTCTAACAGAACAGGATGTTGTTTTAAAAATATCACTTCAGTAATAAAAAGTTTTAAAAATTATGATCTATCCAGCGTGGTTCCTTTTGGGCGTCGGACTTGTCCTGCATCAACATCAAGCAGACATTATCCCATAACAGTTAGGGCTACTAGATCATAATAACAGTAATAGGAAGTAATTGAAAGGATATGCTTGCAAACTCATCAGTCAAGAAAGAAATCACAGTTAAGATAGGACTGATACTCCATCACCTGATGAAGGAGCGTCGCTCCGAAAGCTAGTGTGCTTCCAATTAAACCTGTTGGACTATAACCTGGTGTTGTGTGATTTTTCACAAAAGTTAGTGTGCCTGCAAAGGATATTGCTGGAAAAGGGGTTGAATCTTCCTTTGTACTAAACACACAATCTTTGCTATTTGCTGTTGATAGTGTTCCTAATGTGTCATACATGTATTTTTGCTTTCTTATTCTTTTGTGCAATAAACTTGGAGGTCTTTTTGTTAAAAGTACATTTACAGTCTCATGTGATTATGTTCATTGACTAAGATTACCAAACTGCAAAAACAAAACTTATGATCTATCAAGCTAGATTTCACTTAGATCTTACTTGTCCATTTGGGATCAGTATAGTATATTTTCCATGTAAAACAAAACATACATTACTTCTACTAAAGCACACATTTCATATTTTGGCGGTATAGGGATCAAACATATCCTCCAATATAATGTGCACATACAAAACAGTTGAAATCCCTTAAAAATCTTAAGGTCCATACAATATGCCTTCCTGCTTTTTGTCAACCTTCAACTTGCTCTTCCACTATGAATTTCATCTTCTAACAAGATTGCAAATGTAAACTCACTGCGTTCCCAAAAAATATATCCATTTATTCTATTTTCCAACTGCTTCTGCGCCAACCTCATGCCACACAGCAGTGAAAACTAGCAAAAAAGGTTCTCAAGAAAGGTCAAATTATGGGTTTCCAAGGTTGATGTCCAAGTCAGGGAACTGGTGCATCCATATTTAGTGCCCACCCACTAATCAAAAAATGAATATTGCTGGCTAATCCTATAAATTGCTCAACAGCAGATTAACAGTGGCATGGCTATGTACAGTACTTTTAAAGTGTCTCAGTTGCAAGTAGATTCAAAACATGCCCTGGGATGATGAAAAAAAAAATTATATTTAAATTGTATCCCTTCCTACTTGGTTGTCAGTACCGTTTTAGTTTTAGAAAATGTGACAATGGAGCCAAACTAGCTAACTCTTAAAACAGGAAATTCAGATTATTACATTATTTGGGGCTACACCTTCATTTTTAGAAAGGGGAGGGGTGACAAAACCAATATGCTGAACATAATGTCTTATTGGAATGGTTTATATGCATTGTTGTTGTTGATACCTGAGAATTCAGCAGGGTATTGCCCAATTAGGCCAGATGTTTCTATTACAGATTTACAGATTACATTACAGTGTGGAAACAGGCCCTTCGGCCCAACAAGTCCACACCGCCCCGCCTAAGCGAACCCACACCATACCCCTACATTTACCCCTTACCTAACACTACGGGCAATTTAGTATTGCCAATTCACCTGACCCTGCACATCTTTGGACTGTGGGAGGAAACCGGAGCCGCCCATTCTTGGCTAAATATTAAGGTTGACATTGAAGTCAGGCCAATTTGATTAAACAGCAGATGGCAAGAGTGTCATGGCTAAAATACTAGCAGTTAGTTTTTCTTTATAGAAAAAGTTACCCAGAAAAGTGGAATTAAACAGCTTTATGTACAGGATATAAAGTCCAGTGAAATCAATGACGTGAGACTACAGTTTATATTTAATTTGTAGACCTGCTGTTAAATTAAGAAGCCTAAAATGATGGACAGGTGGCCACATGATACAAAGTTCACATTCGTTCAGCCTGTCTTCAAAGGAGTTGAAGTCGTACACAAGCGGAAAACTTCCAATGAGTTCAAGACACAAGAGGGCTCTAGCCTGACATTCCTTACTCATACAGTGTGGAAGTCTATTTTGCATGGTGGAAATCAAATCCTGGAGTAAGATGCCTGACAAAAACTGAGCTCAAGGATGGGGGTATGTAGCAGACAACAATTATTATCAGCCAAACTTCCGAAAAAAATCCCAAATTTAATTCTCGGACTTTTTCAGCTCAAACAATGAATGCTACAAAACTGAACACCATCTGAAATATGTTTAAATTATAAAGTAACCAGCACAAGCTTTACTGTAATTCTCTTGACATGCTTTCCATATCAATATCCTGTTTAGATGGCCAAGCATTTTGCCAGAGCAACTGCATCTACTTAATGTTTATGCATGTTTAATGAAACCACATTAACCCACTTCCAGGATACTCCAGAACTTTCATAAAAGTTCTGCATTTTTAAAATAGCTTATTCAAAGCCACAAGCACACAAGGTCCAGAAAGCTGTTTAGACATTTCTAATCTGCATAATCAGAGTTTTAAAAAAAAAAAATTAATAAATTCTGCTTCACAAAGCCAAACAAAATTCATTCGGTCAGTCAGAATACATATGGCAATGTTCAAAGAGACTATGACTATGTTTCTGTCTCGAAACAAGAATTATTTATTCAAAGTGCTTGATAACACAACAGGGGAAAAAACCCACATCATCTTGGCTTTGAGGGCATCACGAAAAAAAGGATAAAGATAGTTCAACCAGTGATCAAATTCCACTTGTCAGGCGTCACGCAACTTGGAAATAAAAACACAAATTGGATTTACTGCAATGAGAAAAACTGCATCACTTAATTTCCCCAAGTAATAACTGAACTAATCTAAATCAAGCTACTGGATTTCATTTGCACTCACCCCTTGAGCATCTGGAGCCATTCTCTTCCGCTGCTTGGCTGAATTCTCCATGGCCTCACTGAGTGACTGTGCATATTCAATCATCGCTTTCAGCTGGGAGTCAGTAAGAACCCACAGCAAGTCACCCAAAAGGAACATTAGCTTCGAGCCTACCACATTGCAATCTTTCACCTGAGTAAATCAAAAAAGAAGTAATGTCGATTGTTTAACGCCAGTTTGCAATTCTTTTAATTCCAATTCACCAAAAGAATTTCTTAAAAGCAATTTTAAAAACAGAATTACAGTTTTCATGAGAAAATTGTTGGTACTTCTTTTCCCCAGCTCAAGGGATTCCCCTTGCAAAATCCACCATGCAAGCAATACTACATTACTGGACTACTATATGCATTGTAGCATTCACACACGTGCATCCAGTTTTATTTGGACTCCCATAACTATCTGAACTACACCTCCTCCCAACCAGTATCCTGCAAAAACTCCATCCCGTTTTCCCAATTCCTCTGTCTTTGTCGCAACTGCTCCGATAAGATTTTCCACTCCCAAGCATCCCAGGTGTCCACCTATTTTAAACAACGTGCTTTTCCTCTCCCCATTTCATCCAGACAGCCGTCCACCGCACCGCCTCCATTCCCCACTCCAATGCTCTTAACCTCGCCCTAATAAAGACTGGGTCCCCCTTATCCTCACTTTCCACCCCATCAGTCTATGTATCAAATGTATCATCCTCAAACACTTCTGTCAACTCCAACTCTACCCCACCACCAAGAACATTTTCCCCTCCCCACCCTTCTCTGCCTTCTGCAAGGACCGTTCCCTTTGCTATGCCTTGGTTTGTGCCATTCTCCCCAATAATCACTCCTTGAACCCTCTTATACCTTCCCCTGCAATTGTGAGAGATGCAGAACCTGCCGAAAAACCACCCCCCCTCACCTACACCCAGGGCTCCAAATAGTTCTTCCAGATGGGACAGAGGTTCTTCTGCCTCTCTCCCACCCTACTTTACTGTATCCGGTGCTCGCAATGTGGTCTACTCTACATTGGTGAGACTAAATGTAAACTAAGGGCACATTTCACAGAGCATCTCAGCCGGGCCCATAAGGGCAAGCATGACCTCCCAGTCACCACCCATTTTAATTGCCCCTACCACTCCCTCTCTGACATGTCTATCCCTGGTCTCGTCCATTGCCACACAGTGAAGCAGACCGCAGAAGATGAGGAACAATATCCCTCATCTTCTGCCTGGGCACCCTACAGCCTGGAGGACTCAACATGGAGTTCTCCATTTTCAAATAACATCCCCAACCATTCCACAACTCAATTTCCATCCTGACTGCCTCCTTTCCATCCCTCTGACCAACACCTCCTTCCAGCTATTAACTGGATTCATTCCCATCAAACTACTAGGTTGTACCTAACACCTATATTCACCTATCACTACCTCACCACTCCGCCTCACTCCCCACCCATAACCCTTCCCTCCCTCCCACCCCCCCCACTTTTATTTGCAACTCACCCCACCCCCACCTTCATTCCTGAAGAAGGGTTATACCTGAAACATCGGACTTCTCCACCTCCTGATACTGCCGGGCTCGCTGTGCTCCTCCAGGCTCCTGCTTGCCCACTCAAGTTTTATTCACCCAACATCTTTGTTTGTTGAATTACACAAAATGCTTTCATTTTAAGATTCTCATCTTTGTTTTTAAATTTCTTCTCCAGCCTTGCCATCTGTTACCTCATCCCATCCTCAAAACTTCTGCATATCTCCCATTCTGACCTCTTGAATGTTCCCAGTTTTAATCACTTAACATTGGCCATGCCTTGAACTACGCTAGACTGCAAGACATTGACTTCCATTCCTAAAGTTCTCCACCTCAGGATTCCAAGAAATTTCTTAGATATCCTAATACCTCCTTATGTCACACAATGTTGAGTATTCTTCAAAACTCCTGCTGTAAAGAACCATGGAATGTTTTATTATGTTAATGAGTTTGGATATTTCAACAGTGAATTGGTTTTACTAATACAAAACAAGTGGATATAAGCCAAGTTTAAAGAAATGAAAGATTCAAGCTCTTTTTACTCCATTATCATCAAATTAACATGTTTCATAACCAATTACTGAATTTATACAGTTAAACTGACAAGCCAGTGGGGGGTCAAATTTTCAGAATTTGAATGCCTTTATATTACAATTCTCCATCTGACAAGAAATATGTACCATAAAGGATGCAGCCAAAATGCAACAGGATATGTACAGAAAATTCAACTGGACTACTGGTCAACGATGTTGCCATAAATAGATGGGTAACTGAAGTGCAAGATGGCACAGAACAAGTCTCCTGCAAAGCTTACTAAACTGCGCAGCTTAGCTGACACACTGTAAATTTCAGAAACTAAGGGAAAACATGGTTTTAAAATGTAATTGGCAAAGTTATAATTCTCTATACATGCTGCCATATTCTCAGTTGAAATTGCACACAAGTACAAAATTTCCTAATAGGTTTACTGAATGCAGTGAAACAGCCCGAATCACAGGTTTGTACGTCATGACATTTACCTTCCTTCCAATTATTAAGTGAGTTGGGTGATGGAAAACAATGAAATAATATCTATAGATTTTATGGCCAGTACAGCATTGGGTTCAAATGCATCCATCTGAAGGTCAAAAAAAATTGAATGATTGTTCACCTTTATTTCTTTGCGCCAGGCAGCAGATACACACAAAACTATGAAATCAATCCCAATGACATGAAGCAGAATGATCATGTGACTGCTTTGTTACTGGACTGGCTCAGTTTAAAAAAAGTAAAAGGTAGTAAAGCAGTGACGGACATTTCAGGAGATATTTCAGAGCTTTCAACAAAGACATACAATACTGACGAAACAACAAAAAACCAGAAAAATGCATCATTGGTGGCTATCAAAATCCAGGATGGAATCAAATGGAAAGAAAAGGAATATAATGATGTGAGAGATCAATGCAAGACCAAAAGATGAGAACATTTTAGGAATTTGCAAAGCATAATTCAGAAAAAAGGGAACCATGGGAATACAAAAAAATACTAGCAAAAATAAAAACCAGTAAAGTTCCTACAAATAAGAGTGACTCGGTCCCTTAGAGAAGGTGACTGGGTAGTTAATAATGGGAAACAAAGAACTAGCAGAATATTTTCCAATCTTCACAGCAGTAGACGCAAAAAGGATAGTACAAAATCAAGTGGCTTAAAGGTGGCAGGAACGTAAAACCATCACCCTCAGAGAAAAGTCAGAGGAACGCCAACACGACTAAAGGCTGACAATTCAGCTGAAATGGATGGGCTGCGTCCTCAAGTCTTAAAGGAAGTGGCTGAAGATATATTAATGCACTGGTTATACCTTCTAAAATTCCCTAGATTATGGAAAGGTCCATAATAGCAAATATATACACCACTAAATATAGCCTAACACGTCATTGCAAAAAAGGTAGAAATCATTGAGATTAATATCAAGACATTTAGACTTTAGAACTTTTAGAGTTCTTTGTACATGCAACAAACAATGTGGATAAAGAGCAGGTGTTGAACATCTGAATCTCCAGAAGGAGTCAATGTGGACAGATTAAGAGGTGATCTCATTAAAGCATAAGTAGTTCTTATGGAGCTTGACAGAGATGCAGAAAGATGTCCAGCCAGGGAGTGGGGGAAAAGGGTGGTGGTTTGAGAACCAGTGGGCAGACAGTTTCAGATATGGGCAAGCCACTTATGATTGAGATCAGGAATCAGATCTCACTCAGAAGATGGCAAGCCTTCCCTACCGGACAGCACTGTTGAAGCTCAATGATTGTAGCATTGAACACATTTAACCTAAAAATCTGTGGATCTCAAAAAGATCAAGGGATATGGGGATAGCAAGGAAAATGACATTCAGGTAGAAGATCACATGCGATTTAGTTCAATAGCAGAGCAAGTTCAAGCAGCTGAATGGTTTACTCTAAATCTATGATTAACTTATTGGAAGCGAGGACAGGCATGAATGAGTCACTTTCAGAATGTCTAACTAGTGCAGTTCCAGAGATAAATGCCAGGGCCTAAATATATGTGATCCATGTTAATTACTTGGATGAAGGACTGGACTGCACTGTAGCTAAGTTTTTTGACAAACATATATAGTCAACCAACTGGTGAAAAGGATGCAAGAGTCTGAAAAAGGATACAAGGCAAGCTAATTGAGATAGCAAAAGTTCTGCAGATGGAGTATAATATGGGAATGTGAGAAATTGCCACTTTGGTGACATGAATAGAAAAGCAGATCATCCACATGGCGAGAAACTGCAAAATGCTATGGTACAGAGTGTGCTTGGGATCTTTGTACACAAACCCTATTAAGTTTACATACAGACACAGCAAATAATTAGGAAATCAAACAGGATGTTAGCCATAGGGGTGTGAAATGTTAAAGAAAGGAAGTCTTGTTACAGCTGTACAGGATACTGGAAAATGCAGCGTGTACAGTTTTGGTCACAGTAAAAAGGCACACAAGTCGTTACTTTCAGCAAAGATTCACTAAGCTGCAGTTTGGCATGAGGGATCATTTGAATGAAGAAACATTTAGAAAGTGGCAGCTAAATCATTGGGGTTTATAAGGAGGTGATCTTACTGGAGCTCAGAGTTGGGAGGACTTGATAGAGTTGATGCTTGGACAACGTTTCTCTTCATGGGAGGATCAATAAAAAGGGGGTACAGATCCAAAACAGGGGACCTCCCATTTAACACGGAGACAACAGAATTTATTCTCTCAATGTCGCTAACTTTAAGACTTTTCTTCCTCTGTGAGCAGTCAAAGCGAGATTGTTGAGAATATTTGATTTACAAGGGATTTAAGAGTAATGAAGATAGGCAGGAAAAGGTAGTTAACACCTCAAATCAGATCTGCTATGGTCTTACAGTCATAGAATCCCTAGTGCTGAAGTAGGCCATTTAACCCATCAAGTCCACACCACCCTTCCAAAGAGAATCCCACCCAGATCCACCTCCACAGTTCTATCCCTGCATTTCCCTTGGCTAATTCATCTCACCCTACACATCCTAAGAGGCAATTTAACATTGCTAATCCACCGAATCTGCAACTGTTTGGACTGAGAGAGGAAACCTAAGCAGACACAAGAAGAATGTGCAAACTCTACTCAGACTTAAAACCCTGCTCAGCCCAGATAGGGCTTGAACCCACAATCTCTGACTTAGGAGGTCAATGTCTTATCCATTGAGCCACTGGGGAGTGTTGAAGAGAGACCTGGGGGTGCAGGTGCCTAATTCCTGGAAAGTGGAGTTGCAGGTAGACAAGGTAGTGAAAAAAGCATTTGGCATGCTTGCCTTCATTGCTCAGTGCATTGAGTTTAGAAGTTGGGAGGTCATGTCCTGTACAGTTGCAATATTAGTGATGCCACCATTACATACTGCATTCATTTCTGGTCTCATCTTTTTGAATGGCTGAACAGGTGCAATAGATAAAATGATCTAATTTTTTTAAAAATTCATAAGTTCACACAATATGCATGTTTTCCAGCTGCATGCAATCAAAACTTGGAAACCAAAAAACCCAAATGCAAAGGCACCTACGCTCTGTAATATTTAATACTACCACTGTTCATTCAAATACCCTTGTTAACTCATGACTATATCTATAAACAGCACAAGGGAAAAAGTACTAAGGTTCTTGTACTGTACATACCCTTCTCTTGAGTACAAGTTTGATTTTCGACTGGTTGGTGATTAGTCTTAGTGGCGTACTGATAATGCTCTGATCGCCTGGGATTGCATCAGCTTCTATACGGAGTGTCTGCCAATTTATTTCCTTAAAAGTCAATACCTGTTAAAAATACAAACAATTCTAATTAGACTCAAAACAAAAAAGGCAAATTCCTAAGCTAACTGCTGTTATTTGGTTTTCATATTTACGAACACAATACAGCCCAGGAAATTGCTCACCAAAACCTGTACATGTATTGACATGACAGGGAAAACAGAATTACATTAAATCAAAGCTCTGATTATATAGGACACAAAAACATTTTGCATACTGGTTCAGAGACTGCACCTTGTAAACATGTTATTTTGTATCTGTCTCCTTTACCAGTACCCAATGATTAGGTGCCATCCAGTCAGAACCAGGGTCAATATTGCATGCGTAACTTTACAGTGTTCAATCTCCATACTTCAAACCAAATTAATAAAACAGACCTACATGGAGTGTTTTTAGAGTTTCTTTTTGAATTGTTTGGTAGCTTACGGCTGCAATTGCAGAATGAAAACATCTGTATCTTGGACACTCCAAATAATACAGACTTCCACCTATTTGAACGCAACGTCTCTCAGAAAGAGTCAGACAACTCAGAGGAACTTCCTGAACAATTTACTGTCATAATACTGAGTATCAACAGTTTCATGATTAGTTTAACAGCAAACTTTGTTCAAATATAAAGCGGAGAACAGGTTTATTATGGGCAAATTATGGTAGGACAAGTTTAGTTTGAGATTATGTTTGGCATGGACTGATTGGACCAAATGATCTGTTTCCATGCTGTATGACTATTATTCTACAAGATCAGAACAAGTTTGGTCTAAGTCCCCAAATCTCAATATACTTACCCACAATACAAGGATTCACCCAAATGTTTCTTTAACTTAAAAATAACAAATCCCAAAACCAACACCCATGTTGCTGGTTCCATGCCAGGGCTAGAGCCAATGTTAGGTTCTTTTGTATGACTGTCTGACAGCCCTGTTTTTTTGGGGTGGGGGGTGGTGAACTGCCTCATGATCAGCGGTGCCATAATATAAACAAAATAACGAAACTATTCTACGATTTTGAAAAAAAGGCAAAGTTCATGCAACTGGTGCAAGCATGGAATCTTACTATTGCAAGGTGGTGCAACTGAATTCCATTCTCCAAGTAAAACTTTTTGACTCCAGTTACTTTTGAAAATCAATTATGAAGTCGTACAACAGGGAAACTGACTACGCGATCCAACTAGTCCATGCCAACCCAAGCTAAAATAGACCCACTTGCCGGCATTTGGCCAATATCCCTCTAAACCTTTTCTATCCATATAACTGTCCATGTGCCTTTTAAATGTCACAGCTGTACCTGCATCTTACACTTCCTCTGACAGTTTACATAAAAACCTGTGTGTGAAAAAGTTGCTCCTCAGGTCCCTTCTAAACCTTTTCCCTCTCACCTTAAAAATACACTGCCTAGTTTGGAACTTACCCACCAGAAAGAAAAAAAGACTCGCTTTTCAGCTTGTGTGCCCCTCATTTTATTAACGCCTAAAGTCACCCCTCAATCTCCTATGTTCCAATGAGAAAAATCCAAGCTTATCCAGCCTCTCCTTATCATTCAAACCTTCCAGTCCCTGCAACGTCCTAGTAAATCTTTTCTGAACCCTCTCCGGTTCATTGCTTCGGAGTCTTACAGAAGATTAAAAGTTTTTGGAGTAGATTTGTAGCTCATGTTGTGGATCAGGTTATAAGTTTGCTCACTAAACTGGTGGATTTGTTCTCAGACATTTTGTTACCATGCTAGCTAACATCATCAGTGAGCCTTTGGCAAAGCATTGGTGTTCTGACCCACTTGCTAGTTATCTGTCTCGGTTTGTTGTGGTAGGTGATATAATTTCATATTCTGTTTCTGAGAAGTTGGTAAATGGGGTCCAGATCTATGTTTGTTAATGGAGTTCCGATTTGAATGCCAGGCCTCTAGGAATTCCCATGTTTTGTTTAGCCTATCCCAGTGTCATCAAGTTATCCCCCCTCCTCAGTCGAAGCAAAACGCTCAGAGACAGTGTAGTTTTACTTCCTTCATCTTTATTCTGGGCCCTGGAGGAGAGACAGAATGATCACACATGTGAACAGGGACAAGTTCTCAGTCTTCTCGCTTGAACAGCAGTTTCTTAATGAATTATATAGTCATTTTAAGGGAGGAGCATCCCAGATAAGGCAACATACATATTAAATTAGGTGACCATTACAATCAGCGAGTGTCAATAGTGAAGATTAAACCATCTACTGTTACACAATGAATGCTCTTAACCTTAACTGGCATCACTAATGAATAAATTTCACCTTGTTAAACTGAACTTACATACTGAATGCTTCCAATATTGGGAAATGGCTCCAGACAATGAATGCTTTTCCACCTTGTTAACCTGTTACCCTTACCTCCAGCACCGGATAACTGCACGTTGTTATCTGATCTGAGTCATGCTCAGCTGAACCTCTTGTTTCACAAAACTCAACTTTAACTCTTTTCCTACCTACTTATACCCAATACACATTCTCACCAGGTTGGATGTACTGTGCCAGTTGAACGTGTGTGTGTATGGCTACCAGTGATAATTGGTCATGTTTTTCGGTGGCTAGTTGGTGCTCATGTATCCTGGTCCCTAGCTTCCTGCCAGTTTGTCCAATGTAATGTTTGTAGTAGCCCTTGCAGGATATTTTGTATATGACTTTTGTTCTGCAGGCTGCCAGTGTGGTGGTAGGTTTGTGGGTTACCATGGTGTCCTGCAAGGACTGTAACAAACATTACATTGGACAAATGGGCAGGAATCTCCCCACCAGGATGCATGAGCACCAACTAGCCACCAAAAAGACGACCAACTATCACTAATATCCATACACACAGACGAAGAGAGACACCAGTTCGACTAGCACAATACATCCATCTGGGACAGGCTTAACAAAGACACCAAAGGGAATTCCAAGAAACCTGGCATTCAAACCAGAACTCCATTAACTAACACATAGATTTGGACTCCATTTACCAATCTTTCAGAAAAAGAACTGAACATGATATCACCTATCACAACAAACCGCGACAGATAACAGGACAGAATACCAAATGTTTCACCAGAAGTTAACGGATGCTACCTAGCATGGGTGACGAAATGTCCGAGAACAAATCCACCAGCTCAGCGAGCAAACATACAACTAGAATATTATAAAGCAGACTGCAATTTGTTTAGCTCATTAGCTTTCTCTGCTCTAAAATCATAGTCACTAATAATATGCAATTGGATTTCCCACAACCGTAAAAGTTTTTGGCCTACTTAAGTGTGGTAATAAGATTAGTTGCCAAATATATGGTTTATAACAAACACACCATTTGAAATGAAAGTCTAAGCCCGGATGTGAACAGAGGCATTAAAATATTATTCAGCTTAGGAAAAAACAAGCTGTACATTATGTTCACTGGTGTCCACTTTGACTCGGCTTCATGATTTTAACAGAGATCCAGTGCTGACAAGGAAGAAAAAAGAACAAGGTACATTTCATGAATTGAGGATTCATAAGAGGCACTTTATTCTCCAGGTATTCACCATCACAGTACAGGTACTAAGCTCAACTGTGTCAATAGCATTGTCGAGAAGTTAATTGTTTCAGAGTAACACAAGCATAGAGAGGACAAAAGACTTTTGTGCTTTTCTAGAACAGCTGCCTTTGCTCTGCAACTGTAATTCAGCTCCCCAATGACAGGAAAAGGAATACATTAAGCATTTCCAAACCATGTCAATTGTACAACTAATCATACACCTGGCAGCTTACCCATCTCTGTTAAATTCTATATTTGAATACCAATATTACAACTTTCATCCATGGTCACGTAACCAAATCACCAGTTATAAATAACTTGGTTCGGAAACGAAAAATGCTCAGCTAAGTATGGCTCATGCATAACCACCTGTTGACAAAACAAAATTTTTTTTACACATTTCTACCAAGATATTTTCATGCAATGTTTTTAATTTAAAGATGGCAAATCATTCAATTTGTAAAATGCTATTCATTCTACAAATACAACAAATCAGCTAAAAATCGCTCCCATTTTTCTTGCTACTGAAAACACTGCTATTATATGTAACAAGGTTGTACTGGACCACTGTAATGCTTAATCAATGAATTTCCTTAGATATAGATTTTGTCTACTGATAGTAGTTAGTTCATTTATAGGCATAGCAGTGATACAGCAAAACTAAGTGAAGAGCTGGAAAAATTGACTGAATACAATATTACCTCCCCTCGCTCTGGATCTGTAATTCTTGTGAATCGGAGATCACTCTGCTGCCACTTCGGATTCACACTGTAGCCTTGGAGTTGCCACAGTTCAAAGGAAGTATTGAAAGCTTTTGCTTCAATTTTAACTATAATGGAATTCACCACAATAGACATTCCTTCCACCACCTTTTCTGCAAAGCCATACTCACTGGAGACAAACAATAAGTAGGTTAGCATCATAAACTGAATGCTGCAGCTCAAATCAATTCAGGAACTTAGACTGTATAAACACATACAAATGAATTGAGAATAATGATATGCATCACAGCGTGAATGCATAGACACATCTTCACACGTGAAAAACAATGTGAAGGTATGTAAAAGTGCAACTTAGACACAATCTTATGAGTCTTGTCAAAGATTACTGTTTACTTACCTTTTTAAAAACAAAGTGAAACAAAATTCTTGAAAGAAAGATTAATAAACACTATTGTTTAGATGACAAAGTTTGGGAAGTAAATGCAAATAGAATGGAAAGAAAACAGCAAACATCACAGAGAAAGGAAGAGAAATATAAAATGCTGGAAATACTCAGTAGGACTCAAGGTATCTGTGGAGAGGGTGTCAGAATTAGCATTTCAGGTTGATGACTCTTTGCAATAATTATTTTGATAAAGAATCTTTAATTTGAAACATGAACTCCGCACAACATTCTTGCAAGTCTTCTTCAGACTTCACCGTATGCTACATTCCAACTATGGTCAAACCAATGTTTTAAAAAAGTTCCAACAGAACCATCTAATGCTTCCTCAACTCAGTTAATCAAGCAGGTTACTCATAATGCCTTAACCACCTTATCTATCCATTGAGTTACCTTCCTGCATCTGAAGGCATAAACTCCAAGATCTGTCCTTCCCCAGTTCTCAGTGACCAAAGAACACACCCGTGAATTAAACACACTGATCAGAACTTTGGATCCAGTCCTTCAGAGTTCCCTACGCGCCCTCATCCCACGTACTTCTTGTGTAGGCGACTTCTACTGCCTTCCAAAGGTACACAAAGCCAACACACCAGGACGTCCCATCGTGTCAGGCAATGGGACCCTATGTGAGAATCTCTCCGGCTACGTGGAAGGCATCTTGAAACCTATTGTACAGGGGATCGCCTGATTCTGTCACAACACTACGGATTTCTTACAGAAATTCAGCACCCACGGACCAGTCGAACCGGGAACATTCCTCATCACAATGGACTTTTCCACACTCTACACCAGCTTCCCCCCACAATGATGGCATTGCGGCAACAGCCTCAGGTACTCTACACCAACTGCCAAACACTATCCTACAACTCATCCGCTTTATCCTTGATCACAACGTCTTCACCTTTGACAACCAGTTCTTCATCCAGACACACGGAACAGCCATGGGGACCAAATTTGCACCCCAATTTGCACCCCAATATACAAACATTTTTATGCACATGTTCGAAAAAGACTTCTTCCCTATGCAGGATCTCCAACCAACATTGTACACCAGGTACATTGACGACATTTTTTGCCTCTGGACCGATGGCGAGGAGTCACTGATAGGGGCGGCAATGTGGCACAGTGGTTAGCACTGCTGCCTCACAGCGTTAGAGACCCGGGTTCAATTCCCGCCTCAGGCGACTGACTGTGTGGAGTTTGCACGTTCTCCCAGTGTCTGCGTGGGTTTCCTCCGGGTGCTCCGGTTTCCTCCCACAGTCCAAAGGTGTGCAGGTCAGGTGAATTGGCCATGCTAAATTGCCCGTAGTGTTAGGTAAGGGGTAAATGTAGGGGTATGGGTGGGTTGCGCTTCGGCGGGGCGGTGTGGACTTGTTGGGCCGAAGGGCCTGTTTCCAAACTAAGTAATCTAATCTAATCTAAAAAAAACTACACAGTGACATCAAGTTTCATCCCACCAAACTCACCATGGACTACTCTCGACTATCTCATTCTTGGACACATGCATCTCCATCAAGGATGGACACCTCAGCACCACACACTACCTCACAATGCTACACTTCTCCAGCTTCCACCCAAAACATATTAAAACAGCCATCCCCTATGGACAAGCCCTATATCGCATACACCGGATCTGCTCAGATGAGGAGGAACGTGACGGACACCTGGAAGTACTGAGGGATGCCCTCACAAGAATGGAGTACAATGCCCAACTTATCGACTGCTAGTTCCGACGTGCCACAGCAAGGAACCGTAATGACCTCCTCAGGAGACAGACACATGCTGCAAGCGACAGGGTACCCTTTGTTGTTCAGTATTTCTCAGGAGCTGAAAAATTACACCATGTTTTTCGTGACCTGCAACACATTATCAATGAGGATGAGCACCTCACCAAGACTTTCCCCACACCTCCACTACTTGCCTTTAAACAACTACCAAACCGCAAACAGATAATTGTTCGTAGCAAGCTGCCCGGCTCTCAGGACAACTCCATACAACCCTGTCATGGTAGGCGCTGCAAGACGTGTCAGAGTGTGGACATAGATACCACCATTACATGTGGGGACACCTCTCACCATGTACGTGGCAGGTACTCATGTGACTCAGCCAATGTTGTCTATCTTATACGTTGCAGGTAAGGATGCCCGGAGGCATGGTACATTGTGGAAACCGAGCAAAGGCTACAGCAACGGATGAATGGGCACTGCACAACAATCAACAATCAACTGTTCGCTCCCAGTTGGGGAACACTTCAGTGGTCCAGGACATTCGACCTCGAACCTTTGGGTGACCATCCTCCAAGGCGGACTTTGGGACAGGCAGCAGCGAAAAGTGGCCAAGCAGAGGCTGATAGCTAAGTTCGGTACCTAAAGGGAGGACCTCAACCGGGACCTTGGGTTCATGTCACATTACAAGTGACCACCATTGTGCGCGCATGCACGCGCACACACATGCACTCCTATGCACACACACACATACAGACACACACATGCACCCCCTCACAGACTTAAGACACTCTGCACTCACTATATATACACACACACACACACACACACACACACTTTCTCACAGTCAACCCCCAACCCAGACAGACAGACACACGCACACAGACAGTCAAAGACTCACATGCACACATATTTTGTGGGGTGAATTTGTACTTGCAGGGTTACATTGTATTTTGCTCAAAAACTGCATGCATTCATGTAGAACTCCATTATCTCACTTTTTAAATTAGAATCAATCTAAACATCATGGCATAGACAGAGAACACAGGGGGCTAACACCTTCAACTTATTCTGGATTAGTAGTGCTGGAAGAGCACAGCAGTTCAGGCAGCATCCAAGGAGCAGCGAAATTGACTTTTTGGGCAAAAGCCCTTACCTTCAACATATTGTCTAGCTATCACCATTGTTAACAGCTAACCCAAGAATGCAACTTTTTAAAAAAAGGTTTTGGTGATTTACACATGAAAAGAGGGAAATTATCACGGTATTCTAACAGATGAAAGGCTTAACAGACAATCAATTTTTCAATGCATAATTTCAGTTACATCACACTAAATTTTTGCTATAAATTCTGTGTTAGGATTGAGCCCTCCATTACCACCTGATGAAGGAGCAATGCTCCGAAAGCTGGTGTGCTTCCAATTAAACCTGTTGGACTATAACCTGGTGTTGTGAGATTTTTAACTTTGTACACCCCAGTCCAACACCAGCATCTCCAAATCATCACTTTTCCCCAATTGTCTGATTTCTTTCAGCTCTCAATTGAACACAATTACACCAACTACCTGCAAAGTCCATTTATAACTTCCTGCAATTATATCTTTATTCATTATAATCATATTTCTTGCACCATCTGCAAGCTTCTTAATCATACCCTTACATTCAAATTCAAACCACTGACAGTACTGAAACCAAAGGGACTAAGTATTGAGCTCTTTGGAATTTCACTGAAAACAATCTTCCATTTGCAAGATCCACCCATTGATCATCAACCTTGCTTCCTCCCTTGAAACCAATTTGCTACTTGGTTTGGAGCCAGCAAGTTTTTAAAATTGTGACCAGTTGGTCATGTGGGACTTTATTAAATGTACTGCTGAAATCCAAATAGATGACATCACATGTATGATTAGAAAAGCTGAAAATTTTGATGCAACAATCGAAACGATTTTGAAAAACATCATTACACAAGCCAGAATATTCCAAGCACGCACATACTTTGAATTAAAACCAAGCAACATTTCAATAAAGGGAAATTCACAGTGTAAAAAGCCTTGGGAGTAAGAAAAAGTGGGAAAATCAGTTGGCAAAGTATGCAAACAATCAAGTAATCGAAGTTAAATCAAATCACGTGTAAGATTTTGAGGTTTGTTTTAATTTGAAGTCCAGAATCAAATACCATTATAAATCAAACTGCAGCAGCCAAAGTTTACGAATCATGAATAGTTACAAGATCCATTTCAGGTACAATTGTAAATTTCACAAACACAAGTACAAACAAGTAATATTTAAAAAAAGAGAGTAGTTTATCTAGTTGATGCACTATGGGACAACTGGATACAACGTTGGTTGACCGGGCATATGTTTCTGGTTGTCTTCTGTTGACTGAAGTTCTTGTCTTTGGTCTTCCTTTTTTGCACACTGAGCAGTGAAGCATCATTTACTAACCCTTACATACCTCCACACACAGTCAAAGGCATCCTGAGCTCTCAAACAGTGTATGCCCAAATCCTAATGGCTTTCTTCACATGCAACAGTCATCTTGCTACCATTACTCTCTCCCATTTTCAGGTTCGTTCTTGGACATGCCAGACACAGATCATCCCTTTTAACAGCTTGCCTCTAACTTTTCACATCTTTACTGACAATGAATCCACGGTAGTGTCTGCTGAGGAATATACAATGACTCCCCCCAAAGATTCAATGTCGTTCTAAATGATCTGAGTGGTATATCATCATATGCTTTAATTAAACGAGCCATTTGCCAATACAGGACTTCACCATGACTCTGAAGTCCAAGACAAGTCAACTGAAAATAAGAGGACGAGCTGATGCAGCATAAAAATCTACACAAACTGTATAAAAATAGTGCATAGAAATAATGAGTATATTAAAATTGAAGTACACATGAAATGCATCATGCTTGTATCAATATATCTACAAAGGCCAAAACAAACAGAACCACATAACTGACCACAGATATAGATATATACACACATACACACAGCGCCAGAGAGCCGGGTTCAATTCCTGCCTCGGGCAACTGTGTGTGGAGTTTGCACATTCTCCCCGTGTCCCCATGGTTTTCCTCCAGGTACTCCGGTTTCCTCCCACAATCCAAAAATGTGCAGGTTTGGTGAATTGGCCATGCTAAATTGCCCGTAGTGTTAGGTGATGGGGTAAATGTAAGGGAATGGGTCTGGGTGGATTGCGCTTCGGCGGGTCGGTGTGGACTTGTTGGGCCATAGGGCCTGTTTCCACACTGAGTAATCTAATCTAATCATATCATATATCCAAATGTCTGTTGCTACATAGTTTATGCTACAATCCAAACAGTTTTAAAACATAAATAATGTTCTCAGGAAATGTTTTTTGCCTCAGGGCAATTCCACATTTGTCAGCCTAAATTTCCATTAGCTTGAGCCACAAAAAAAAAACAAAGTTGTAAACTTTTGACCTTACTTTTCTTACTGTTACATGGATAATCTTTCTTACAGATGCATCTAATCACAATTAAACTAAAAAGTGAAAACGGCTTAATCCATTCAAAACTATAAATTGTTGAAGAATAACTCAAACCAACGCTTGTGCAGTGGGAGAATTTCAGAAATGATTGACTAGAATGTGTCTTTCATATTCTCACCAAGGCCAAGAATACTTGACAGCAAATTAGTTACTTTTGGACTGTTTCATACACCATCTGAGCCAGGATGATAGCTCATATATGCAGAGCAAGATTCTGCAAATCAAAACAGGCCAGTTTGGTTTTGGAGTTGATGGAGAGTGAAACGGATAAAATGTGTTATTTCAAAAGCGCACTGGGATCTCCTACATGTAATCAAACAAATACATCCTGCATCACAAAACAGCACACCTCTAAAGCACACACTACAAAATCAACACCAAATCCATATCATTACACACTCAAATCCAAATGTGGAGTTTGTACAAACAGCAACCATTGCTCAGTAGGAAGCACACACTGCATCACAAAGTCGGGGTTCAAGTGTCACTAGGGTTGCAGCACAAAAATCAAAGCAGTCTCTCACAGTGGAGCTCTGAGGGGGGATTGTACTGTCTAAAGTGACAGCTTTCAGATGTGCTAAACCCATGACCCATCTGCCCTGGGAAATTATCGCCCAAAATAATCATAAATTGCAGGAAATAATCAGTGGTCTGGTAGCATCTTTGAAGAGTGAAACATTAATACCAAGTCAAATAGGTTTCTTCCAGAATTTCCAGTTAAGAGTTGCCAATCAAACTGCTCTACCCACCTCAAAAGAAACAATGTGGTCACTCCGATATTGTTGCTGCAGCTATTCGCTGAACCCATATTCAGTGTGATTCTTACAGTATGACAGTAATTACACTTCATTGGTTACTAAGGATTGAGATGTCCTGTGGTCATGAATAGTGATGCATGAATGCAGGAGTTATTTTTAAGAATCCAGAATCCCCGATTTAAATAAAACTAAAAAGGATTGAGACCTTTGATCATAACGAATGGTGGTGCTGGCTTGAAGGGCCGAATGGCCTACTCCTGCACCTATTGTCAATACCTCAGTATTACCAAAAGATGATGCATCACATTGTTAAGAAGTCGAAAGCACGTATGTTCACTTTAAAATAGGAAGCATTTTCTGCATTTTGAAGTAAACTTAACATGTAGGCTCAGCTGGCTGATTTGAGAAACTGGGAGACGAGTTGTTCCAAAATGGATACATGTAGCAAATGGCTGTTAATTGGATACCTGAGTTTTGATTGCTGTTTTGACAACCATTCAAATTTAACCAATTGTTTAAATTATGCCCAGGATACCAGAAGCCAATGGAATTTGAATGTTTAAATACCTAGAAACCAACCAAATAATAAGAATTTAATGTATCATGGGGTATATATGAACCCAGCATTTTGAAAATTAGAGGGAGAACAACTGCCTTCGATCAGCGATAGAACTAATTGCCCATCTAACATCTTGCTCTTAAAGAAATTAGAAAACACTATCAGAAGTACCTTTTCACATAAAACATACTCCCAGTAAAACAAAAGATGACGACGACCCAGGAAGATCAGCAGCTAAAAGATTAAAGACAGCAGAAAAGACAGACGGTGTGGTCTTGAGATTAAGTTAATGTAATGTTTAATAAGTGTGCTATTGGAATAACATTTTTTTTTAAAATAGAGTTTGGGTCAGATAGTAAGCAATTAAGAAAAGGGGGCTTAGATTTGTGAATAGGTTTTGTCTAATGTTCACTATTAGATTTAGGAAGATAAATTGTAATTTTTCTTTAAATAGTGTTGGTTAGGAGTTCTGTCACTCACATTAACCGGTTACGAAGCGAGGTGAGCTTTTCTGGGCATTTGGTTTTAATTAACACAGGGGTTCAACTTCTATGTTGTAACAACATATAGACAGGGTGGTTAAAAAGGCATTTGGCACCCTCTTCATTGCTTACTCTTTTGAGTCTAGGAGTTGCAAAGTCATGTTGAGGTTGTACAGGACATTGATGAGGCCTCTTCAGGAATACTATGAGCGGTTCTGGTCACCAGTTATAGAGAGAATATCAAGTTGGACAGGGTTTAGAACATAGTTACCAGGATGTTGCTAGGTATGGAATGTTTGAGTTAAAGAAAGGCTTGATAGGCCGGGAATTTTTTCACGAGAGCATAGGAAGTTGAGAATCCACCTTATAGAAGTTTATAAAATAATGAGTATATATAGTTAATGGTAGGTGACTTTTCCCTAGGATGGGGGCTTTCAAGACTAGGAGGCACATTTTTAATGTGACAGGAGAGAGATTTAAAGATGACATGGGGGAATTTTTTTTAAATTGTAATTTTCTTTAAATAGCGGAAGTTAAAGTTCTGTCACTCACATTTTAAACAAATTATGAAACGGGGTGAGCTTTTTGGGTGTTTGGTTTCAATTAACAATTTTACACAGAGGGTGGTTCACGTGTGGAATGAATTTCCAGAGGAAGTGGTGGATGTTTGTACAATTACATTTAAAAGACATTTAGATAAGTACCCAAATAGGAAAGATATATGTCGGGATACAGGTCAGGACAGGCAGATGGGTCTAGTTTAGTTTGGGATTGTGTTTGTATGCACTGGTTGGACTGAAAGTTCTGTTTCCATGCAATATGACTATACCAGAGAGTTGCATAAAAAAATTTGCATCAGAACCTAACGACCATAACTTCAATAGCTTCAAGTTAACAAGAAACTTCCATTAGATAGATAAAATGGTTAAGACAGCATTGGCATACTTGCCTTCATTAGCCAAGGCACAGAGTTTAAGAGCAGGGAGGCTTGCTGGAACAGCATTAAAAAAAATTAGTTAGGCCACAGCTAGAGTATTGCGCACAGTTCTGCAAGCCACAACCTCAGAGGGATGTGATTGCACTGGAGAGGATGCAGAGGTGTCTAACCAGTATGTTGCCTGGGCTGGAGAGTTTTAATTATAGAGAGAGATTGGATGGACTGGGGTTGTTTGCCTTGGAACAGAAGAGACTGAAAGGGGAACACGATTGAGAAGTATTAAATCACAAGGGGCACAGATAGGGTACACCAAAAGATCTTTTCCCCTTGGTGGAGAGATCAGTGACAAGGGGGCATGGATTTAAGGTTTTAAAGACAAGAGGGTTGGAGATGTGAGGAAATTTCTTTTTCACCCAGAAAGGGCTGGGAATCTGGAACTCACTGTCTGCAGAGATAGAAGAGGCAGAAATCTTCATAACACTTGGAAAGTATTTATATGCTTATTTGGAATTCCAAGGTGCACAAGACTATGGTCCAAATGCTGGAAAATGGGAGGATAGTTACATGCTCATCTTAGATCAGCACATACTTTATAGGCTGAATGGCATTTTTCTGTGCTTTAGATTTCTAGGACTATGATTCAGGTGTACTGAGAAGAGTATGGTCTTCTTATTTAAGAAAAGACATTGTTTCATTCGAGGCAGTTCAGAAAAGATTCACCAGGATGACCCCTGGTATGGAGAGACTGTCTTATGAGCAAGGACTAAACACATTGGGAATCTACTCACTGGAGCTTAGAAGAACGAGAGATGATCATTGAGCAAGTGGGCTTTTTGATGGGCTTGACAGGGCAAATTCTCAGAGGATATTTCCCCTCATGGAGAGTCTCAGAATTAAGGGTTGCCAATTTAAGACTGAGATGAGGTGGGATTTCTTAGAATAAAAGAACAAAAACACAAAAAAATACAGCAGAGGAACAGGCCCTTTGGCCTTCCAAGCCTGTACCGACACATTTAGCCCTTCCATACTAAAACTGCCTTCACTTATAGGATCCATAACCCTCCAATTCCCTTCCTATTCATGTATTCGTCCGGTGCTGCTTGAATACTGCTTGTGTCTGCTTCCACCACCACCTCTGGCAGCATGTTCCAGACACACATTGCGACAAATTTGCCTCGCACATCTCTTTTAAACTTCCACCCCAACTCCCACACAACTTGAACATGTGCCCCCTAGTAATTGATCCCTCCACCCTCGCAGAAAGCCTCACACTTTCATCTCTATCCATACTATTACCATTTTATAAACTTTTATCTGGACACCCCTCAACCTCTTATGTTTCAATGAAAACAAACCCAGTCTTTCCAACCTTTCTTCATAGCTAAAATCTCACATGCCAGGCAACATGCTGGTAAACTTTTTCTGTACCCTCTCCAAAGCATCCGCATCCTTCTGGTAGTGCAGTGACCAGAACTGTATGCAAACATGTGGCCTAACTGAAGTTCTACAAAGCTGCAGCAAAACTTGTCTATCCTTATACTCGATGCCCCTTCCGATGGAGGCATGCATGCCGTGGGCATTTTCTTTTTTTAAAACTACACTATCTACCTGCACTGCCACTTTCAGTGATCTGTGGATCTGAACACACAGATCCCTCTCCATAAATCAATACTCCTAAAAGGTTTCTGCTATTCTCTGTATAATCTCCTCCTCGATTTGACCTTCCAAAATGCATCATCTAACATCTGTCCAGATTAAATTCCATCTGCCATTTTTCTACACATGCCTCAAATGGATCTATCTCCTTCTGTATCCTTTGACAATCCTCCTCACTATTCACGACTCCACCAATCTTTGCATCACCTGCAAACTTACTAATTAGACAAGCCAAGATTTCCTCCAAATCATTTGTGTAAACTGCGAACAGCAAAAGGTCCAGTACTGATCCGTTTGGAACATCACTTGTCACAACCTCCATTCCAAAAAGCATCCTTCCACCACTACCCTCTGTCTCCTATGACTAAGCCAGTTCTGTATCTATCTTGCCAGCTCACCCCCTGATACCAAATGACTAAGCCTTTTGTCCCAGTCTGCCCTGAGAGACCTTGTCAAAGACTTTATCAAAGTCCATGTAGACAATATCAAGCGCTTTTTCCTCAATCACCTTTATCATCTCCTCAAAAAACTCAAACAAGTTAGTGAGGTACGATCTCCTCCACACAAAACCATGCTGTCTACCTTGTTTCTAAAAGGTGTATAGACCTTGTCCGAGAGAGTCTTTTCCAATAATTTTCCTACCACCAATGTGAAGCTCAGAGGCCTATAATTTCCTGTATTTTCCCTGGTACCTTTCTTAAACAATGGGACAATATTGGTTATTCTCCAGTACTCTGGGAGCTCACCTGTGGCCAAAGAAGATGGAAAGATGCCTGTCAATGCTCCAGCAATTTCTTTGAGTTTCTTGAAATTTCTTGCCACAGAGCTGTGGGGGTACAGTCCTGGTGTATATTTAAGGCCGAGATAACTGGATTCTTGCTCAGTAGGGGAAATCAAGGGTTAGTGAGGAAAGGGTAGAAAAGCAGACATGAAAAATATTGAATCAGCCATGATCTTATTGAATGATAAAGGAGGCTCAAGGGACTGAATGGCCTACTCCAGTTCCTGTTTCTTATGGTCTTATGGATTTACTGCCTCCACCTCTGTACCATTTTTAGGACTGTTAACTTCAGTCCTAACATCTCATCCTCTCTTAAATCTGGCAGCATAGGAACACCTTTTCCTTCACTTCCTCGCATCCAAATCACTTGGCTTGATTCAATTTCAAACCAACGTAACTGGATAAATTTGCTGGTGCTTCTCCCTCACCTCCCTTTAGACATGGAGGCCCTACTGTCACCAACACAGTAATTCCACTTAAGGGCATCATTTTTCATCCAGCTGCACCTTAATTTTTAAGACTGGAAACTGAAAGTAATTTACATGTTCATTACAGTGCAACCACAGTTTGTAGCAACTGAGCTTGAAGCAATTTGAATGAAAAATAAGTGATTCAGCTAGGAATTAAATGCACCAAAACCTTTTAAAATATGCCATTAACAATTACGAACAGTTGACTAACATATCCTTTACACTTCCAATCATGAAAGATAGTAAAACTCAGCAGATGTTAAAACAAGTGCCTTCTCTACATTGTAAAAAAAAAAATCACATCATAAGTCTGAGAATCACTAATGTACATGATTGTTTTTGATACTGGGGTTGCCTCCATCATTCACGTTGCTACTAGTTCACAAGTCATAAGTGAAAGGTCAGGTACAACAATTGCAATATAGGTTGACAATCCTTTATCCGAAATCCAAAAATTTTTCCTCAACTTTTTTTTTTGTCAATAACCACGTTGTTTGGCGTGCAAACAGTTAACTCAACTCCATACCCACTCAACCCACATCACTCAGGCGTGACGTAACAGTGTGGCTCAGCACTGGCAGGCATCAATTTTGTCTCAGTGTTTGTAGTAATCACAGGTGCGCCTGCTGTTTGTTTTTTAATTTTACAAAGCAAATGTCATTTAATCCTTCATCCAAAAAATTCCAAAATCCGAAAGACAGCTGATCGCGAGGGTTTCGGACAAAGGATTGTCTACCTGTATTTTGTTCTCATGAGATTCTGAAGTATGGAGGATCTCAACATGGTGATTACCTAAAACACTTGCCCTACATAGAGATTTGTCTACCATAATCATTGGTTTTTAAAAAATAAACAGGTAGCAGTGGTGTTTCTAAAGGGACATTGTGTAAATGTAAGGTTTTGAACTCAAATATTTGTTGTATAATAAGAACAGAGAAAAGTAACAGAAACTGACTAGATTGAAAGGACTAATGACTGAAATTATTGCAATGACAGAAAAAAACCCAAAGGAGGTCAAATGATTGAAACTGAAACTAGTTATAAAAAGGTGAGGAAGGAAATAGTAAACTTATCAATTTAAAAGATATTTTAAACTCATCTACATTAACACAGGATTGAGAGAGTGGAGTGGAAACAGACTCACCCACTTCTTCCCTTTCACGTTGGTGTATAATGTATCAAATTAAGTCAAAAGATCATTAAGGAGCATCTCGAGACCAAGAGCTCTTGTGTACAGTTTCAAACCTTCAATAGAAGGCACGTTTCTGGAGACAAGTGATTTCTGATAACAATTTTATTTCCAAAAGAATTCAAGGTTAGTTTGCTGAAACAGATCATTTCTAGGCTTAAATTATGCTTTAATGTACATATGCATAGATTTGTTGTAATTTTAAGACTGCCTGACAAATATGGAGCGCGATGCTTGCCAACAGAAAGAAAACATATCAAAGTGAGCAGGCAACATGTTCTTTAGATTAGATTAGATTAGATTAGATTACTTACAGTGTGGAAACAGGCCCTTCGGCCCAACAAGTCCACACCGCCCCGCCGAAGCGCAACCCACCCATACCCCTACATTTACCCCTTACCTAACACTACGGGCAATTTAGCATGGCCAATTCACCTGAACCTGCACATCTTTGTGACTGTGGGAGGAAACCAGAGCACCCGGAGGAAACCCACGCAGACACGGGGAGAACGTGCAAACTCCACACAGTCAGTCGTCTGAGGCGGGAATTGAACCCGGGTCTCAGGCGCTGTGAGGCAGCAGTGCTAACCACTGTGCCACCGTGCCGCCCACTGGACAGGTCGTGGTGAGAAAGCAGGGAGACTGCAAAAGGACTTGGTCACACTAGGAGAATAGGTGAATTGGTAGATTGAATTCAATGTGCAAAAGTGTGAGGTTATGCACTTCGGTACATAACTATTTTCTAAATCGGCAAAGGCATCAGATACCCGAAGCACAAAGGGACTTGGGAGTAGTGGTTCAAGAGTTCTTTTAGGTTTACATGCAGACTCAGGTGGCAGGAATGCAAATGCAGTGTTAGCATTCACATTGCCAGGGATAGAATACAAGAGCAGAGATGTACTGCTCTTGTAAGTCAGAAATGTAAGTCAGACCACATTTGGAATATCATGAGCAGTGTACAAGGGTGAACGTGCTGGTGTTGGAGGGGGTCAAAAGGTTTACAAGAATGATCCCTGAGACAAAGGGCTTGTCATATGAAGAGCGGATGAGTACTCTAGATCTGTACTCAATGGACTTTGGAAGGATTTGGCTGGGGGGTGCGGGGGGGGGGGGGGGGGGGGGGGGGGGGCGGGTTCAGTTGGTTAAGACTTACAGGATGCTAAGAGGGCTGGATAGAGTGGACATGCAGAAGATGTTTCCACTAGGAGAGACTAAGACCCGAGGGCACAGCCTCAAAGTGAAGGGACGATCCTTTAGAATTGTGATGAGGAGGAATTTCTTCAGCCAAGAGGTAGAGGCCTGTGGAATGTATTATTGCAATAAGGTTGTGGAGGCCAAGTCACTGGGTGCACTTAAGACAGAGATAGCTAGGTTCTTGATTATTAAGGGGATTGACGGTTATGGGGAGAAAGTAGGAGAATGAGATTCAGAAACATATCAGCCATTAATGAATAGCAGAGTGAACTCAATAAGCTGAACGGTCTAATTCTGTATCAATAACTTATGGTCTCATGGAGAAGATTCAGTTTATGACCAGTATTTTAAATTTATTAAGGGCAACAATTGGGCATGAAAGCAGAACCAGCTGAAGTGAGCTGGAGTACGAGGTTTGGCAACACAATAATTCAAGAAACAACATCAGACTTTAGGAGGTATTTCAATCGAGATACACCAAGTATATTCCTACCAAAGAAAAATTCGAAGTGGAGGATCTAATTATCCTTCGTTAAATAAAAAGTTAAGCAAAGATCAAATTCAAGGAAAAAGTATAAAATTGCACAAAGTGAGTGGCAAATTTCATGACACCCTTCATATTTAGCTGTGACAATACTATAGCTTTAAGAGGTGTATTGTATCCTGAATCTTTTTGAAGCAAAGTTTTGAGACAAAAAGATGCCGAATCTTTCTTCCAAGACAAGAAAGTAAAACAGCTCGAGAGGTGCTGGGATTTTGTCATATAAAAATTAAAACAATAGAAGCAGCACGAATGGGTTGAATCAGGCTTCCACAGAACTGTTTTAGTTTAATTTTCAGTCGCTGGGGAAGCGGTCATACATCTCTCTCTCTCTGCCAGAATTTTTTCTTAGCAAACTGAAGAAACATTGTATGTGAGACAATCTATTTCACTGAATTTGCCTTTGCCAAGGGTGTACATACAGAACGTTACTACATTGGAACTGCCAGTGTTTCGTAGTTAAATAATCTATTATTCTGTTAAGTTTTCCAATAGAGTTAAAGTTAGACCAATTCTGCTTTCTTTTGTTTGTATTTTAATTGTAGGTTAAGAATTTTTTTAAAAAGTGTTTTGTTTGAAGCCAATTGTCTAACCAACTAACTTACATCTGGAACACAGTGCCTTATATTTGCCTGTAAATACGATAAGAGTTAAGATCTAGGCCATCCCCTTGATAAATTTTCAGGGAGTTTGGTCTGATCTGTAAAATTAGCCAGGAAATGACAAAGTCACACCAGGAGAAAGAAATTAGACACTGATGGGGAACAACCAAGAAGTTTAAAAATTGAATGCTTTATATATACCTATGGAAACTCTTACAACGAGCAAGTAAAACAAAGTTGTTGTTCCTCTAGACAGAGAGGAAAAAGGAGTTAATCAGGAAATAGCACATGAAATTAACAAGTCACAATGGTAATGAGGAGATGGAAAAGAGAGAGGAATTTAAATGAAATTTCAATCACAAGGCATGCAGTGCAGTCAAAAATCTATTTGCATCTGCAGACTGACAAGTCTCCATGTCCACATGGACTTCACTCTAATGTCTTTAGAGGTGGCTAATGGAGATAACAGACACATTGAAGTTAACATTCTAAACTTTACTAGATCTATAAAAGTTTCACTGAACTGGAAAGGAGCAAATACCTCTTTCCATTCAAGAAACAACAGGAAACTACAGGCGAGTTAACTTGATGTTGGTCATTGGGAATGTGTCGGAATTAGTCATTAAGGAGATTAAATATGCACACTTACATAAATACAAGATAATTGGGAAGAGCCAAATTCTGGCATATGGGTCAAGATTTATTTCAGATATGGGGCGGCATGGTGGCTCAGTGGTTAGCACTGCTGCCTCTCAGCACCCAAGTTCAATTCCAGCCCGGGGGGACTGTCTGTGTGGAGTTTGCACATTCTCCCAGTGTCTGCGTGGGTTTCCTCCGGGTGCTCCATTTCCACCCACAGACCAAAGATGTGCAGGCCAGGTGAATTGGCCATGCTAAATAGCCCATAGTGTTAGCATTAGTCAGAGGGAAATGGGTCTGGGTGGGTTACTCTTTGGAGGGTCAGTGTGGACTTGTGGGACCAAAGGGCCTGTTTCCATACTGTAGGGAATCTGATCTCATATTTGGCTGTCATGGACGAGTCGGACCGAAAGGTCTATTCCCATGCTCAGTGACTAAGGGTCAATGTAGTTTTGTTTACATATTTGTTGGAGTTCTTTCAAAGAGTAACATGTACTGTGGACTACCAGGAACTTGTAGAGATACTGCACTGTATCTCCAGAAGGCATGCAATGAGGTACCACATAAAAGATTATTGCACAAACTAGGACCTCATGGTGGAGGGGTAAAATATTAGCATGGATAGAAGTCTGACTGACTGGAAGAAAACTTGGTCTCAGTGTGACTGGCAGGATGCGCTCAGTGGAACACTGAGGTCATTACTGAAACTTCAGCTGCTCACAATTATTGTCAATTACTTTGATAAGGGAAGCAAGAGGCTCCCGTGGTGTAGTGGTAGTGTTCCTACCTCTTGACTGAGAGCATGGTGTTCAAGTCTCAGCTGTTTGAGGGGTGTGTTACAACATGTTTCAACAGGTTGAATTAAAAAAGCTAAATATGGGGAGCGAAGGCATGGTAGCTAAATTCACAGATGTCGCAAAGATAGGTAGTAAATCATATTGAGAAAATAACAAAGAAAGCTGTAGAGAGATACGGATAGGTTGAGTGAATGGGCAAAAATCTAGCAGATGGAGTAGAATATAGGAAAAATATGAAGTTGTTCACTTTGACACAAAGAATTTGAAAAGTGGAGTTTTGAACAGAAAACAACTGTAAAATTCAAGACGCAGAGGATTTGGGTATTATTGTGCATAAATTGTGAAATGTTAGGACGCAAATACAACTACTAAAAAGGAGAGTGGAACGTTATTCTTTGCTATAATATGATTTGAATGTAGATGTATGTAAATTATACTTCTATTACCCAAAGCATTGGTGAAAACTCAAAACATTGTGCAGTTACTTTTTTTTTTAAATTGAAACAAAAATGTAAACACATTGGAGGCAGTCAGAATAGGTTTCATGGATTGATACCTGTAATGAGCAGGTTTTTTTATGTGGATAAGTTTGACAGGATGAGCGTGTTTCCATTTGGGTTTACACGAGCACGGGGTGACTTGATTAAAGTTTACAATGATCTTAAATGGACTTGACAACGTGGATATGGAAAGGATGATTCCTGTTCTTATAACTGATGCTTATAACTGAGGAATTATGGTTTTCAGACAGAGATAAAGAAAAAGCTTTTTTTGTTATGTTTGTGCACACACTGCTTGAGAAGGCAGGTTCATTGAATTTTCAAGGCAGATTTGATTCTCTTGCCTAAGAATAATCAAAAGTTACTGGGGATAGATGGCAAATGTGGAACTCAAAGAAAACAGAGCAGCTATTATCTCAGTGAATGGCCTACTTCTGCTCCCAATTCCAATGTGCGCAAAAAATATTGAAATTATTTGGTGAAACAGTTGTGGTGTCAACTGCCTGAGAGTTGATGTGAAGGTAATTAACATTTCTACATGAATGCCAAGGTATTTCATGTTGTTATGGGGAAGAGCAGACGGGAAGCCATCTTTCACTTCATGTTATAGGTTCGAAACACAGGCAGCTGTTCCAGGATTTCGGCAGGCAAAAGCGGTGAGTTTTTTTTTTAAGATTAGATGCTCTACAGTGTGGAAACAGACCATTTGGCCCAACAAGTTCACATCGACCCTCCAAAGAGTAACCCACCTAGATCCATTTCCCTCTGACTAATGCAACTAACTCATTGAGCATGTCCAATTCACCTGACCATCTTTGGAGTGTGGGAGAAAACACATGCAGACATGGGGAGAATATGCAAACTCCCCACAGACAGACAGTCGCCAGAGGCTGGAATCGAACCCAGGTCCCTGGCGCTGTGAGGCTGCAGTGCTAACCACTGAGCCACCATGCAGCCCTTTGCGGCTAGATGCTGGAGGGAGATGGTCTCCAGTTAACGAAAACACATCTTGCTGCCATTCAAGGATTGCGAGATAAATTCTGGCAGAGGTGGGAGAAGAAAAAGAATCAACCGAACAGGCTTGAATGCAGGCATTAGATAGATTTGAGAAAATTTTTAAAATTAAAGGAAGCACTTGAAGATAATTGCTCAAAGTTATTACTCAGGAAAGCAGACATATGGGAGCCCACTAGAAGTTGGAATAACAGTGTAGTGTGTGCATGTCATAAAAGGACTGTAATTCATTGGAGAGTGAAACATGTGGGAACTATATAAAGGGAATGTTTCTCTCTGCATTTCACAATTGCCAACAAAAAGTAATTCAGCCAAGAGTGTTTTGAATTACTGCATTTATTGTTCTAATAAAAAAATCTTGAAACTGGAGATGTTTGTGTCATTCAGCTAAGTTCAAGTTCAGGAAATTCAAATCTCTTAAAACCCATGTGTCTGTAGTGATCTTAACTTTTGGTTTGAAAAATAAATTGATCACTTTTATAAATAGATTCCCATACTGTGGGCCAAGTATAACGCACTGACCTTTGACCTGCTGTAATGGCAATTGGAGATGGTCCATTTGGAGGTCGAGGTTCCTCACAGGTTCTCATTTCTACCTCCACTTTATCAAGGAACTGGGGGAAACAGGAGGAGAGGCAAATATACACTTAAAATTGTGATTGAATGGCAATTACATGTTTTATCCTAAAAGTCCACAGGAATAATACATACAACTAAAACTTTCCATTAATCTGCAGTACATACACAGGGGTCAAAAATGTCCTTTTCATACTTGCAATCAGTAAGCAAAACTAATGGTTCAGATTCTGCATTTCCCGAACCACGGAAACAAGTGGGTTATTGCAGGAATACTTAATTGCATCATTACTATTCTGACCTCAATCCTGAAAAACTAAATAAACTCAATTTCTGACACGGAGATGCATTTAACATTAATCTTCCTCATTGGATCTCTCTAATCTTCCTCACTTAGAGGATTTAAAAAAAATATATAACTGCTTAATACACTCGATCAAGCTGCATATCATTCAGCCCATTTTAATGATTTTACTGCCACAAAAAAAAAACTCCACTCGGGTACAAGAACGCAAAACACATTCCATAACTAAACTCTATGCTTGACTTGTCCAAATTTGATTTCAGCCATTGCATGCTGCCACAATGCTCAACATAACTGATATTTTAAGAACCAACCGCTGCTACTCTTTGAAATAAAGATTAATTGTGTTCTAAGGTCAAGGCATGATGGAAGGCAGCAAACAAATCAAGGACAACACTTTATATGAGAACTCTTATCAAACTAAAGTAGTACAGTAAATTAAAACCACTAGAAAATTTTTTATTCATGCAGACCAGAGATCAAAAAAGGGAGGTGGTGGCATAGTGGACGAGTAACCCACAACCTCAGGCTCCTGGGGGCATGTTTGATTCCCACCCTGACAGATGGTGAAATTTGAATTCACGAAAATAGGGACCAGGTAAACACTGCCTATTGCTCTAAAAACCCATTTGGCTTACTGATGGCCTTGAGGGAAGGAAATCTCAGCCATAGCCAGTCCGGCATGTGTATTTGTCCTAACCACTTGCAAGGACTCCTGGCTACTCACTGGCTAATTCGGGATGGGCATTAAATGCTGGCCTCGGCAGGTACACTTATACCCCATGAGCAAACAGAAAATGTTACGATCAGTGCTGGACAAAACAAATTTCTTAATTTGGAAATCTGACTTACCAGACAAATGGGGTGAGTCTTCAGCTTGGTCCATTGTATCTAAATAAAAGAACAAAGGTATCTAAAATGCAATTGTTAAACATTACAATAAGGATCTATTTGCAGTTTTTGATCCTAAAAAGGATAATAATACATTACTGTATACAGTATTACTAGCCATTTCATATTTTAAGCCAAGGCTGGAGGTGTGCAGTATTACAAATTGAAAATTTCTTCCAGTAAGAAGTGTTCATTTAAACTATGTCAAGTTTTAAACCAAAAAAAAACCAAGATTCCTAATTAAACACAATTATTTATGACCAAAATAAAACTATTCAATGAAGAAGCGATGATTGGTCAACTTACTTACAGTAAGGAACACATCATTAAAATGTTTAACGCTCAAAACAGTCCCAAGATGTTCTTGACTTCATCACACTGCTCACCCTATGGTCTGCAATGTTCCGCAACTACTTCAAAATAGCTTCAAGTCCATGTGAAACCACATGACAAATCCATGTTATTTGATGCTAAGAGTAAGTTCAGTTTCCTGGTGTACAGCAGAAATGAACACATACTTTGAGAATGGTATCATACTAAAATTTACTTCCCATCTCTCCCTACTCTGCCAAGAAACTTAGTGGATCATGTTCTTTGGAACATGCATTGTTGTAGCACAATACTGACACCAAGCTAAGTAAAGGCCTGAATATGCTCTACTTACTCTAATAGCTGCCCTGTTGCAGTATACCCTGGTAATAGCCAGCCAAGTGGGCAGATCCAGCACATTTTGCAGCACTTCCTCATCCAGTTCCAGGTTTGTCAGCTGACCTTCTCCTTTTAGTGTACTTACATTGATTTTGTCAGGTGAGAGATTCTTTGTAAACCTGAAATATGAATTTCAGCTATTACTTTAACGGTTTTGAGAACTCTAAAATATTCTAGTCTATTATTTAAAACATCCACTTCCAAAAGAAATATGAGAATATTTCAGTAGCATTGTTCACACATTAAGAAAATCGACATGGAAGGGATGGATAAAGTGAGAGGGGAAAAAACCTTGGAGGAAATTTTAAAAAACCACAAAGCCATGAAATGAAAATTCTGCTCTGGCTGATAGCAAGCTTGGAGGTTAGATGGGCATTTAACATGCAAACATAGAAAACTGAAGTAAAAGTTGGCCATGCAAGCCTGCTCCACCATTCAATGTGATCATGGCTGATCAAACCCTGTACATTATTTCCACTTTCTCACCATATCCTTTGATGCCTTTAGCCCCAAGTATAACTAACTCAATGAAACATTGAATTTTTGGCCTCAACCAATTTATATGGCAGAGAACACCACAGGCTCTCCACTCTCTGGGTTAAGAAATTTCTCATTTCAGTCCTAAATACCCTCCCCTGCATCCTTAAGACTGGAGATTCTTGGTTTTGATTTCTTCATTCATTGGGAATATCCTTTCTGCATTTCCCCTGTTCAATCTTAGACCATAAATAGGGAGTGGAGTAGCTGGTTTGGTCCATCAAACCTGCTCTACTATTCAGTGGGATCACTGATGATCTGGCATTTCTGGCATCCACTTTGCTGCCCTTTCCCCATTACCCTTAATTTCTCTACCAAATCATGAACTTGTCTCAGCCTTAATATACACTCAGACTCTGCCTGCCCCAGTTCCCTGTGACAATGAATTCAAAGGATTACAACCTTGAGAAAAAAAAATTCCTCCTTATCTCAATCTTAAATTCGCACCCCCTCATTACAAGAATGTCCTCCGATTCTGGGTTCTCCCAGGAAGGTAACAATGTCAGCATCTACCCTGTCAAGCCTGTTAAGGAGGCAAGGTGGGAAGTAAGCAGGGAGAGAGGTAGAGAAGGAGCGAGATTATATTTCTGAGATGAGATATGGTGGGTAATGGCATTAAGCAGCTATACAATATGGCTTCAACTCCTTAACCATTTCCTGAAGACAAGACAATTTCCCAGTCTGCACAAAAGTGTAAAATTTAACCCACATCATTGTCAAACTCTGGAATTCAATTTCAAAGTGGAAAGAAATGTTTTTCTTTTGCAGTCACCACTTCCCTCCCAGAAAGTGAATTAAAAAATACTAGCAAATTCTTCTTAGCACTTTAAATTTAAATAGGAATTCAGATTTGTTCTGTGCAGAAGTTTTGTTATGAATTTAATCCTATTGCAGTTTGTTGACAAAAGTGATGTGAGCAAAGAGATCAATCTGAGTCTGGTACAGTTGAGAAAAGAGAGTCAAACAGTCAGGGCAGGCAGGGACAAAGCAGAGAACAAGGTCGGACTGATAAATTAAACTGCATTTATTTCAATGCAAGAGGCCTTAACAGGGACGGCAGATGAACTCAGGGCATGGTTAGGGACATGGGACTGGGATACCATCGCAATTACAGAAACATGGCTCAGGGATGGACAGGAGTGGCAGTTTAACGTTCCAGGATACAAATGCTACAGGAAGGACAGAAAGGGAGGCAGGGGGAAGGGGAGTGGTGTTTTTGAGAAGGAATAGCATTGCAGTTGTACTGAGGAAGGATATTCCTGGAAATACATTCAGGGAAGTTATTTGGGTTGAACTGAGAAATAAGAAAGATGATCACCTTATTGGGATTGTATTATAGACCCCCTTATAGTCAGAGGGAAATTGAGATTTGTAAGGAGATATCGGTTATCTGCAAGAATAATAGGATGGTTATGGTAGGAGATTTTAACTTTCCAAACATAGACTGGGACCAGAGGTAGATAGGATAGTGAAGGAGGCATTTGGTATGCTTTCCTTTATTGGTCAGAGTGTGGAGTACAGGAGTTGGGGGGGTCATGTTGCAGCTGTACAGGTCATTGGTCAGGCCACTATTGGAATATTGCGTGCAATTCTGGTCTCCTTCCTATTGGAAAGATGTTGTGAAACTTGAAAGGGTTCAGAAAAGATTGACAAGGATGTTGCCAGGGTTGAAGAATTTGAGCTACAGGGAGAGGTTGAATAGGCTGGGGCTGTTTTCTCTGGAGCATCAGAGGCTGAAGGGTGACCTTATAGAGGTTCATAAAATCATGAGGGGCATGAATAGGATAAATAGACAATATCTTTTCCATGGGGTGGACAAATCCAGAACTAGAGGGAAAAGATTTAGGGAGAGAGGAAATATATGAGAGAGACCTGAGGGGCAACTTTTTCATGCAGATGGTGGTAAGCGTATGGAATGAGCTGCCAAAGGAAGTGGTGAAGGCTAGTACAATTGCAGGCTATAGGAGTAGGAAAGGTTTGGAGGGATATGGGCCAGTTGCTGGCAGGTGAAACCAGAATGGGTTGGGATATCTGGTCAGCGTGGATGAGTTGGACTGAAGGGTCTGTTTCCGTGCTGTAAATGTCTATGACTCAGCAATCAATCTTGAACTGCAAATCAATGAATTGTTTATTTCAACCAATTATAAGTATGAAACGGAGTTGACAAATTAGAAACATTTCTCCAAAACAAAAAAGAACTTCTGTAGCATTTAACATGCCATGCAATCAGGTATCGACATTCTAAGAGCTTAATGCTATTAGCATGCTGATTTGTCTTGGAGAATACATTCCCTGTTTACTCTGTACCAAGTACAGCATTATGAAAGACTGGAAACCTTTGTCAACAGTGCACGCGGGTGTTAGTCACAAGCGTACCCAGCAACCACCTTTATTTCAATTAAGGGCCCATTATTGACAGTTTGGCTCTGGTCAGATTATTCTCAGTCTGAAACATCATCCTTCACGGACGGCAAATTAATGCTGAAAATCCTGCAGCTGACATCTCACTCAGTGTAATGACAATCTTTGCTCACTGGACTAGACTGATGGAATCAAACAAGGGTGGGTTTGAGAGTCATCACGTCTTGTACTCAGTCTGAACTGTCCAAATGTTAGATGATCAGTAATCAATGAGAACCTAAGTAATGGAGCTAATTCTAAATCCTCAGATAAAACAGCCATAACAAAGTTGAAAAGTTGCTTTCCAATGCTTAAAACAGCTTCCAGAAGGAATTTGAACAGTTCTGGTTAAGATCAACTATTTTAGCGACAATTCAAATCGATCCAGGAAGTGAACACCAAAATCCTCAGCATCTGCAGGAGTTAGGGGCATGGCCTTCCTGTAGATCACAAAAAATGAGGAACCACTTATCTACCACAAATGACCACGCGATCAGATCAGACAAGTCAAAGAGATGTCCAGCGCAGAACCAGACCCATTGGACCAAATTGTTCATGCCAACCAAATATCCTGAAGTAATCCAATCCCATTTGCTACCCCTTGGCCCATATCTCTCTCAACCCTTCCTATTTATATAGCCATCCAGATGCCTTTTAAAAGTTGTAATTGTACCAGCTTCCACCACATCCTCTGACAGCTCATTCCATATATGCACCACCTTCTGCGTGAAAAGGTTGCCCCTTAGGTCCCTTTCATCTCCTTCCCACCTCACCTTAAATCCATGCCCTCTAGTTATGGACTTGCCCACTCCAGGGAAAAGACCTTATCTATTTATGCTATCCATGCCCCTCATGATTTTATAAACCTCTATAACGTCAACCCTCAGCCTCTGACACTCCAGGGAAAACAGCCCCAGCCTATTTAACCTCTCCCTATAGCTCAAACCCTCCAACCCTGGCAACATCCTTGTAAATCTTTTCTGAACCTTTTTAAAGTTCAGCAACATCTTCCCTTTATGAGTCAAATGAGGATTTTTTTTAAAAAAAGCATCTGAGCTGACCTCAGAAGTACCTAGTACATAGGTAGCAATTCTGCTAACATTGTGAGAAACGTACATTGCAAAAAGCAATCATTGAGAACTATAGGTGGCTCACACTACTTCATTTGCTCCGAAATCCAAATTGATACAAAAGCTGCTATATTAACTCACTTTGTTCCACACAACCTCAACTAATCAGCACATCAACATGCCCCTGAACCAACTTGATCCCAATTAGAATTTCAAAACAAACATCTATGACACATAAATAGTTCTGGAAATTGTGTGTAATAGAACATAGAACATTACAGCGCAGTACAGGCCCTTCGGCCCTCGATGTTGCACCGACCTGTCATACCAATCTGAAGCCCATCTAACCTACACTATTCCACGCACGCCCATATGCTTGTCCAATGACGACTTAAATTGGCAAATCTACTACTGTTGCAGGCAAAGCATTCCATACCCTTACTACTCTAAGGAAAGAAACTACCTCTGACATCTGTCCTATATCTATCACCCCTCAATTTAAAGCTATGTGCCCTCATGCTAGCTGTCACCATATTTGGAAAAAAAGCTCTCCCTGTCCACCCGATCTAACCCTCTGATTATCTTATATGTCTCGATTAAGTCACCTCTCAACCGTCTTCTCTCCAAAGAAAACAGCCTCAAGTCCCTCAGCCTTTCCTCGTAAGACCTTCCCTCCCTACCAGGTAACATCCTAGTAAATCTCCTCTGCACTCTTTCCAAAGCTTCCACATTCTTCTTATAATGCGGTAACCAGAACTGTACACAATATTCCAAGTGCGGCCGCACTCGAGTTTTGTACAGCTGTAGCATAACCTCATGGTTCCGGAACTCGATCCCTCTATTAATAAAAGCTAAAACACTGTATGCCTTCTCGACAACCCTGTCAACCTGGGTGGCAACTTTCAAGGATCTGTGTACCTGGACACCGAGGTCTCTCTGCTCATCTACACTACCAAGAAGCTTACCATTAGCCCAGTACTTTACACTCCGGTTACTCCGACCAAAGTGAATCACCTCATATTTGTCCACATTAAACTCCATTTTCCACCTCTCAGCCCACCTCTGCAGCTTATCTATGTCTCTCTGTAACCTACAACATCCTTCGTCACTATCCACAACTCCACCGACCTTAGTGTCGTCTGCAAATTTACTAACCTACCCTTCTATGCCCTCATCCAGGTCGTTTATAAAAATGACAAACAGCAGCGGACTTAACACCGATGCTTGCGGTACGCCACTGGTAACTGGACTCCAGGATGAACATTTCCCATCAACCACCACTCTCTGTCTTCTTTCAGCAAGCCAATTACTGATCCAAACTGCTATATCTCCCACAGCCCCATTCCTCCACATTTTGTACAATAGCCTACGGTGGGGAACCTTATCGAACGCCTTGCTGAAATCCATATATACCACACCAACCAGTTTACTCTCATCTACCTGTTTGGTCACTTTCTCAAAGAACTCAGTAAGGTTTGTGAGGCACGACCTACCCTTCACAAAAACGTGCTGACTATCCCTAATCAAATTATTCTTTTCTAGATGATTATAAATCCTCTCTCTTATAAACTTTTCCAATACTTTGCCAACAACTGAAGTGAGGCTCACTGGTCTATAATTACCAGGATTGTCTCTACTCCCCTTCTTGAACAGCGGAACCACATTTGCTATCCTCCAGTCTTCTGGCACTATTCCTGTAGACAATGACGATTTAAAGATCAATGCCAAAGGCTCGGCAATCTCCTCTCTGGCTTCCCAGAGGATCCTAGGATAAATCCCATCCGGCCCAGGGGACTGATCTATTTTCACACTCTGCAGGATTTCTAATACCTCTTCCCTGTGAACCTCAATCACACCTAGTCGAGCAGCCTGTACCTCAGTAATCTCCTCGATAATACTGTTATTTTCTACAGTGAATACTGTTGAAAAATATTCATTTAGTGCTTCCCCATCTCCTCTGACTCCACACACAACGCCCCACTACTATCCTTGATTGGCCCTAATCTTACTCTCGTTATTCTTTTATTCCTTAAATACCTATCGAAAGCCTTAGGGTTTACCCTGATCCTATCCACCAACAACTTCTCATGTCTCCTCCTGGCTCTTCTGAGCTCTTTCTTTAGGTCTTTCCTGGCTACCTTGTAACCCTCAAGCGCCCTAACTGAGCCTTCACATCTCATCCAAACATAAGCCTTCTTCTTCCCCTTGTCCAGAGATTCCACTTCCTTCGTAAACCACGGCTCCCGCGCTATACAGCTTCCTCCCTGCCTGACAGGTACATACTTATCTAGGACACACAGTAGCTTTTCCTTGAATAAGCTCGACATTTCCAATGTGCCTATCCCCTGCAGTTTCCTTCCCCATCCTAAATCTTGCCTAATCGCATCATAATTGCCTTTCCCCCAGCTGTAACTCTTGCCCAGTGGTATACACCTATCCCTTTCTATCACTAAAGTAAACTTAACAGAATTGTAATCACTATCACCAAAGTGCTCACCGACTTCTAAGTCTAACACCTGGCCGGGCTCATTACCCAGTACCAAATCTCATGTGGCTTCGCCCCTTGTTGGCCTGTCTACATACTGTGTCAGGACGCCCTCCTGCACTGGACAAAAACTGACCTATCTATAGTACTCGTAGTATAGTGTTCCCAGTCAACACTTGGAAAGTTGAAGTCCCCCATGACAACTACCCTGTCTCTCTCACTCCTATCGAGAATCATCTTTGCTATCCTTTCCTCTACACCTCTGGAACTATTCGGAGGCCTATAGAAAACTCCCAACAGGGTGACCTCTTCTTTCCTGTTTCTAACTTCAGCCCATACTACTTCAGTTGACAGGTCCCCAAACATTCTTTCTGCAACTGTAATACTGTCCTTGACCAACAATGCCACACCTCCCCCTGTTTTACCATCTTCTCTGTTCTTACTGAAATATCTAAATCCTGGAACCTGAAACAACCATTCCTGTCCCTGCTCTAACCATGTCTCTGAAATGGCCACAACATCGAAGTTCCAGGTACCAACCCATGCTGCAAGTTCACCTACCTTATTCCGGATGCTCCTGGCATTGAAGTAGACACACTCCAAACCAACGTCTTGCTTGCCAGTGCCATCTTGCATCCCTGAAACTTGATTTTGGACCTCCCCACTCTCAACCTTTTCTGTACTCGAACTACAATTTTGGTTCCCATCTCCCTGCTGGATTAGTTTAAACCCACACCAATAGCCTTAGCGAATTTCCCCCCCAGGATATTGGTACCCGTCTGGTTCAGATGAAAACCATCCTGCTTGTAGAGGTCCCACCTACCCGAGAAAGAGCCCCAATTATCCAAGAATCCAAAACCCTCCCTCCTGCACCATCCCTGTGGCCACGTGTTCAACTCCTCCCTCTCCCTATTCCTTGCCTCACTAGCACGTGGCATGGGCAACAAACCAGAGACAACTTTGTTCGTCCTAGCTCTAAGCTTCCATCCTAGCTCCCTGAATTTCTGCCTTAAATCCCCATCTCTCGTCCTACCTATGTCGTTGGTGCCTATGTGGACCACGATTTGGGGCTGCTCCCCCTCCCCCTTAAGAATCCCAAAAACACGATCAGAGACATCACGAACCCTGGCATCTGGGAGGCAACACACCAACTGTGAGTCTCTCTCGTCCCCACAGAACCTCCTATCTGTCCCCCTAACTATAGAGTCCCCTGAAGAAGGGCTTATGCCCGAAACGTCGATTCTCCTGTTCCCTGGATGCTGCCTGACCTGCTGCGCTTTTCCAGCAACACATTTCCAGCTCTGATCTCCAGCATCTGCAGACCTCACTTTCTCCCTATAGAGTCCCCAATGACTACTGCTCTGCTCCTCTTCCCCCTTCCCTTCTGAGCAGCAGGGACAGACTTTGTGCCAGAGCCCTGTACCCCACTGCTTTCCCCTGGTAAGTCAGCCCCTCCCAACAGTATCCAAAACGGTATATTTATTGTTGAGGGGAATGGCCACAGGGGATCCCTGCACTGCCTGCCGGTTCCCTTTCTGTCCCCTGACTGTAACCCATTTGCCTTTTTCTTGTACCTGAGAAGTGACTACCTCCCTGTAACTCCTCTCAATAACCCCCTCTACCTCCCAAATGATCCAAAGTTCATCCAGCTCTAGCTCTAGTTCCCTAACGTGGTTTGAGGAGCTGGAGTTGGCTGCACGCCCCGCAGATGTAGTCAGCAGGGACACTAGTGGTGACCCTTACCTCCCACATTCTGCAGGAGGAACATTCAACTGCCCTAACCTCCATTCCCACTATTCTAAATTCCCAAAGAGACTGTTGGAAAATTTTTTTTAAAAAACTCGTTACCTTATCAATCTAGCGCACAGGTCTTTTATTTCGGTTAGGAGGGGGAGGATGGGTGGGAGACACTACCAGAGTAGTGTTTTGGGTAACGCAACCACACAAATATATGACTTCCCAGAAGCCCTTCGCTCCTCCCTCGCACCTCTTTTAATGTGGGAAAACTCACCATTCCTGGCAGCTCTCACTTCACCTCTCCTTCTCTCATCAGCTACTTGCAACTCTGGCCTCCAAACAGTTCCAGGTCTCCTTTACATAAATCAAGCCATTGGTGTTGTAACCAGAAACCTTGGATATTGGCACACCACAACTACTATCCCTTGACAAAATCTGGCAATATCATTAAATCCAGACACCAAAAGAATATCACTACCAAAGCGATGACCAGTGTTGATGATTGTTGGACAGAGTACCAGCTCATCCACTTCTCAAATACCACCAAATACCACCAGTGGAAGCTGAAGACGAATGCAACACTTCAGAAAAAAGCTCAATGTTGAATGTCTTAAGAGCCAAGCAGACTAGCAAACTTCCAAAAAAAAGGTCTTCCCCAAAAGCTCCAAAAAGTTAGTTTAAATGGAGTGGAGAAAAATCTGGAAAATGCTGTAGACAGACATAATCACATTACCGACAAGGCCAGAAAACCCCAAGACCGGTTTGATGACACAATGACCACATCATGCAAGAACATGACAGACAAGAGGAGAAAAGATCTGTGCCTGGCAAAATGACATGGATTTGCTGGTAAGGAGGCCATCTCATCAAACAAAGACAAATCTACAAAGAAGAACTAGGAAAAATTAAGGACATTTGGTGAATTCAGCATTAAGGAGCTGAAACCTCTTGCTGGAGAGCCCCTGGGGTTTTCTTGCTTGTCACTAAGGCAACATAGGGACACAAAGATTTAAATAGCAACCTGCAGGACAACTGTTTCACACAAATGGTGGTGCGTAAATGGAAAGAACTGCTAGAGGAAGTGGCAGATGCAGGTATAGTTGCAATATTTAAAAGTCATTGGACAGATACATGAATAGGAAAGGTTTAGTAGCATATAGCAGGCAAAATGGGACTAGTTTAATTTGGGAAACCTGGCCAGTATGCATGAGTTGGACCAAAGGGTGTGTTTCCGTGCTATATGGCTCTACGGCACAGGGGGCGACAGGAGAGGGGGCGACAGCGAATAAACAGAGAACATGTCAAAAAGAACTCAAACTGTGATGTCATGTTCAATGAAGACATGTTTGAGGGAATCCCCAACTCCCAAAAGTTTATCATGGACTTTTACCTAGTGAGGCAGAAGTTGAAGCTGCCAATAGACATACGAAGAATAGAAAAGCCACAAGAGTCAAGGGGATTCCAACAAAGATTTTAAAGTAGGAGGAGCAGAACGTACATAACATCTCCATCAGCTGTTCCTGAAAATCTTGGAAAACAAAATCCCTGTCAATCTCAGCTATGCTGTCATCGCCACCATCTTCAAAAGAAGGGAGATAAACATGAACTGGGATACCAAAAGAAACTCCCGACTGTCCATCGCCAGGAAGATCACCATCTGAATCCTGGCTAGGCATCTTCTCCCAGTTTGTGAGAAAAATCTTTCTTTAAATGCCAGTGTGACATCTAACCAAACTGTGGAACCACGAACGTGATTTTTATTGGTTGGCAACTCCAAGAGAAATGACAAGAATACCAACCACTCTGCGTGGCCTTAATTGATTTGACCAAGGCTTTTGACTCAGGCATTCAAGTAGTATTGTGGGAGACCCTGTCAAAGGCTGGCTTTCCAGTGAAATTCATCAAAACTTTATTGTCTCCTCGTCAACACTGTCGACAATGATAAGGAAGCGATTGCTGATGATTCTGGATGGAAGCGGGATCAAACGTATACAATGTTCAGTGTGTTGCTTGAATTCTCTGTCACATGTAGTTGCCATTCGTCATATGAGGTGGGTTATTTTGCATGTCTTGCAGACAGTTTGCTCAGGAAATGCCACCATAAGAAATTTTCCATGCACTTACCAAAAAAAAAGGAACACATAGGTTTCACTCTGAACACAACAGGATTTTCTATTCAGCAAAGAGACATGTGGCCAAACAGGTTCCTCTCTAACTGAATGAGATAAAACAAGCACTTTCTAAAATCAGCCCCTAATCCAAACAACCCAACAAAGTAGCTTCCACCAGTCATATAAATCCTGTGAAATCTAGATGCAAAAGATACGCATTGCCCACAGTGAACTTTCATTTATCTCTCAGGAAACCAGACCATTGCATTTCCAAAAAATAACTTGAAATAAACCAACAATCCTTTAAAATGTCAATCTCAAGAAATATTAAATGTGAAGGATCATCATTATTAGATCCAGACTAACTGATCCACACCACCATCAGCGAGGTAAACTATGGCAGGCAATGTATCATTACCATTAGAATTGATAGTAACAAAATCAGAAGGCAGCAGCACCATCCAAGAGATATCACAGAAACCAAGGTGAAGGATGAATTCTGACAGCTCAAAAGAAAAAAAAACAGCAAATTTTAAAATCTTGCTTAACAATTATTCGTAGTCTTCAAATCATATTGATGGACTATCAAATGGATGAGGACGACCTGTACACAGTTGGGTGGCAATGACAAAATTTGAGGGTGAAAAAAAGACAACTGTCACATTGCAATATGAGCATTTGGAGGCAAAGAGAAGCAAAAACAAGGCTTTATGACAGACAGTTAATACCATTGGTTTACTGTCTTAAGGCTGGAATGATTCAATTCTTGGTCAAGTTATTACTTCTCTATATTACAGCCAGAATACATTGGTTGTCAGGTACTTGGGAATTTCTGTGGGCCATAAAAGATGTTAAATAAATACAAATTCATTTTTCTTACCTAGATTAAACAGATTACATTGGCACTTGTCATGTCAGCTCTTTCCATTATTAATTACAGTGATTACATGGGTAATTCATGGAGTATTTAGGGAACGTCTGCCTTCATGATCTCTGGATTCAGAAGCAATTTAAAGTCAATGTAATACTTACAACAACGTACGGATCCGCGTTTTTCGAAGCAGAATGAGATCGTATTACCAAAAAAAAAGGGTAGAATGCTTGTTTTAATGTCTCATTTGAAACAAAGTGCCTAAAGCAGGGCAATATATGCACAACTTCGAAATCTCATTACAACCACTTTCCAAGAACTGGCAATGAAGCTGTGCAAGCAAATATTTTATTGGATGGAAGCAGCAAGAGGTCGCAATAAGATGTGAGAAAGACAAAAACTAACAGTACGCATGACCAGACCACTCAAAACATTGTTAAGCAGGCAGTCCCAGGCCACAAGTTAGCGAGGTTGACTATTAGATTTTAAAAAGAAAAGATTATTCACACAATTACACAATGAAACACAAAAAAAGAATGAAGAATGCCTCCAGAACTCTGTCTCTATACACAAGTCCTAAAACCCCTTTAAACACCAATATAAATGGAACACAGCTCCCCGTTGAACTTCTCACCAGTTCAAGACTGAACTAAAACCCCTTTCATTATACAGTCACTACTAAAACATGACCACTTCGGCCCAAGGTCTCTTTGTTTACATATAAACAAAAGGCCTCAAAATCCTTTTCATCTCAGTATCAAAACAGACTGATCGGAGCCCGGCCGGTTTACTGCCCCTCTGAAAAAAAATCAAGGACAGAGTCGCCTTGAGCCAAGGAACAGCTTTTAGAGAAAAAAGGACTAGCTTTGTGTCACAGAGTGCAATTACAAGGTAACGACTCTCCATAGAGGAACAATGATTCAAACATTTTGCATTTGCAATTAAATTGTTACATTCAAGACAGTTAACCCAAAACCAAAACAGAATCAAGCCTGTTTCAGACCCCTGATTACACAGTCTAGAGAAGATTCTGACCCCGGAGACCGTATGGAGCCAAGACTACTTCTGTAACAATCACCCAATATTAAAAACATTCGTCTAGTTTCCAATGGTTAAAAAAGATATTAAGCTAATCAAGCCCACAAGGAAACATCAATGAAACAATAAGCCTGGAGACTGTTGCAGAGGCTTGGGAAGCCCTGCAACTAGTTCAAGTATAGGCTCCAATCTTACGTCCAGGGACATGTGGATAGCACGCTTCAGAGAGTAGGGATAAAGCAAGGATGATGAACCCCTAAAGACATTGCAACCAACCATGCCAAGAAGATTCCAAATCAGACTGTGCACTTCAGGTTGACAGTTGTCCTCGGGTAAGACAAAGGGTGGAGGGGTTTGCTTTTTAATCAGCTTGTGGTGCACGGACATTGCAACCCTGGGCAGCCATTCTTCTCAAACCTGGAATTCCTCACCATCAAATGTTGACCCTTCTATCTACCACAGGAATTTACCGCTGCTATACTAACTGCTGTGTACATACCACCACAAGCAAAGGTAGAGGAAGCTCTGGATACGCTGTACTCCACCACGAACACTCTGGAGACGGAATACCCCGAGGCCTTGTTTATTGTAACTGGTAACTACAATCAAGCCAATCTAAGGAAAGTGTTGCTCAAGTACCTCCAGAACATTACCAGCCCCACCAGGGGCCCGAATATTTTAGACTGCTACACCATTGTGAAAGATGTCTACCGCTCCATCCCACACCCTCATTTCAGGAACTCCGACCACAATGGTGTGTTTTTTTCTTCTGGCTTACAGGCAAAAGCTCAAGCAGGAGATCCTGTCATGGATACAGGTCCAGTGTTGGTCCAAGGAGGCAGAGGATCAACTCCGGTGCTGTTTTGAGTCGGATGATTGGGCCATATTCAAACAGTCCGCAGGTACCTTGAATGAGTACGCCACTACCTTCACATACTTTACCACCAAGTGTGTGGAGGACTGCATACCAAGGAAGTCAATCTGGGTGTTCCCCAATAGGAAACCCTGGATGAATCAGGACATACAGAACTTGCTAAAAAAACAGGCGTGAGGCCTTCAGATCAGGAGACCCACTCAAGTATGACCTTCCCAGAGTCATTAAGACAACCAAGGACCAATACCGATCCAAACTAGAGACCCAGACATACAACCAGTGACTATGGCAAGAACTGAATGACATCACAGGTTTTAAAAAGAGACTGTGCAAGATAGCAGACGATGACATATCCCTCCCAGATCGTCTCAACGCCTTCTATGCTCGGTTTGAGCAGAATTTCTGTGGAGAGGTAACATCTATTCTGACAAGTCCTGACGAACCTATCCCAACACTGACTTCAGAGGTCAGATCGGTTTTCCTTCACGTGAATCCAAGGAAATCAATGGGACCAGACAGAGTACCAGGTTGTGTACTCAGAGCATGGCAGAGGTCTTCTCGGACATCTTCAACCTCTCCCTGCGGGAGGCCACTGTGCCTGCCTGTTTCAAGAGGCTCAACATCATCTCTGTCCCTAAGGCGGCTCATTCAGCATGTCTCAATGACTACCACCCAGTGGCCCTAACTTCAGTGGTCATGAAGTACTTTGAAAGGCTGGTCATGACATTAATCAACTCCAGCCCCCCCAAAACTCTTGACGTACTCCAAGAGATCCATCTCAGATGCTATATCACTTACCCATCACTCCTCCAGAGAACACCTTGACTCCACGAACAGCTATGTAAGAATCCTACTCACTGACTACAGTTCAGCCTTCAACACTATTATCCCCTTGAGACTGATTACTAAACTTAGTGATCTCAGACTAAGACCCACTCTCTGCAACTGGATCCTCAGTTTCCTGACCCACAGGCCACAGTGAAGACTGGGGACAATATTTCATCCTCAACACTGGAGCCCCCCAGGGGCGAGTACAGTAGGGGGCTGAGTACGCACTGTATACCCATGATTGTGTCACCAAATACCAGACTAATGCTATTTACAAGTTCGCTGATGACACCACCATATTCGACAAAACAGACTACAGATGGGAGGTGGTAGACCTGGAAAAATGGTGCACTGAGAACAACCTAGCTCTCAATGCCAACAAAACCAAGGAACTCATTAGTGACTTTCGGCAGGACACTGCTCATGCTCCCCTACAAATTAAAGCACAGAAGTGGAACGAATGGAGAGTATCATGCCCCTGGGAGTGGGCATCTGCAACAAGCTTTCTTGGACTCTTCATGCGGACATACTGGTTAAAAAGGCCCAACAACGTCTCTTCGTCCTCAGGCAGCTGAGGAAGTTTGGCATGACGGCAAATACCCTTGCCAACTTTTATAGGTGCACCATCGAGAGAGCATTCTTCTGGATAGATCACTACTTGGATAGCAACTGTACCATTCAAGATTGGAGACGGTTACAGAGAGTGGTGACGTCCGCCCAGACAATCACAAAGGCCAACCTCCCATCTATAGAATCCATCTACCAGGCCCACTGTCAAGGAAAGGCCGTCAGCATTCGCAAAGATCCATCCCACCCTGGCAATGTTTTTCTACAGAAAGGTAGAAACCTGAACACACAAGCCGGTTTCCAATCAGTTCCTACTCTACTGTTGTTAGAATACCAAATGGACTCTCAAACTCTTAGCATTCATCTGTACCTGTGTTTTTGTTTTTGCTGCTGTTTACCTATTATTTACTATCTATGCTACTTTACTATGTGATCTGCCTGCATTGCTCACAAGACTAACAAACCCAAAAGACACAAGTCCTCAGGCAAAACAAAAGTGATAACCAAGTTCGACAACCAAGCAGAAGAAAACCAACAGTCACCCAGTAAAACCCAGCATGCCTCTAACCACATCAGCAGACTCAACCCAAATTAGTCGTCGTTCAGAAATAAGTCCCCTGTCACATTCGGGGTGTGGAGTGCCAGAACAACCACATCTAGCAAACCTCAAAACCACATTTGGCTTCGTGAGCATAACCTCAAGAGCAGGAGTCTGCAAGAGCAGGATGTGCTCTAACTTGTGTCAGCAGATTGTGTCCATACATGAGGTGATAGAACAGCCTGTACTGTTCTGCCCTTGATGTAATGTTGATCTTTTATCCTACTCTAAGATCAAACAAACCGACATAACCTTAATTTTACTATCATTCATGTGCCAATCTAAGAGTTGCTTAAAATGTCCCTAGTGTATCTGACTCGACTACCACCGCTGGCAGTGCATTCCACGCACCCACCTCTCTGTGTAAAGAGACAATCTCTGACATCTGCCCTCACCCTTCCACCAATCACCTTAAAATTATGCCCCTTTGTGATAGCCATTTCTGCCCTGGGAAAAGTCTCTGACAATTCACTATCTACGCCTCTCATCATCTTGTACAACTCTACCAAGTCGCCTCTCATCTTCTATGCTCCAATGAGAGCAGCCCTAACTCCAACTTTTCTTCATCAGGCATGCCCTCCAGTCCAGACAGCATCTTGGTAAATCTCCTCTGCACCCTTTCTAAAGCTTCCACATTCTTCCTATAATAAAGGCAACCAGAAATGAACACAATATTTCAAGTGTGGTCTAACCAAGGCGCTATAGCATCACAACCTCACTGCTCTTAAACTCAAACCCCTCTGCTAATGAACGCCAACACACCATACTACTTCTTCACAACCCTATCAACTTGGGTGGCAACTTTGAGGGATCTGTGGACATGGACCCAAAGATCCTGCTGTTCCTCCACACTACCAAGAATCCTGCCTTTAACCCAATAATCTGCATTCAAATTCGACCTTCCAAAATGAATCACTTCACACTTGTCCAGGCTGAACTCCATCTGCCACTTCTCAGCTAGTTCTGCATTCTGTCAATGTCCCATTGCAACCTACAACAGCCCTCCACACTATCCATAACTCCATCAACATTCGTGTCATCAGCAAACTTACTAACCCATCCTTCCAATTCCTTATCCAAGTCTTTTATAAAAATCACAGAAAGCAGAGGTCCCCGAATAGATCCCTGCAGAACACCACTAGTCACTGAGCTCCAGACTGAATACTTCCCATCTACTACCACCCTGGGTCTTGTGGGCCAACCCTTTCTGTATGCAGAAAGCCAAATTTTCCTATATCCCATGCCTCCTTACTTTCTGAATAAGCCTACCATGGGGAACCTTATCAACACATCCTGTTCTACCTTTAACAACATATTTTATCACATCCTCAAAAGAATTCAGTAAGGTTTGCAAGGCATGACCGGCCCCTCACAAAGCCATCTCTGATCAAACTACGATTTTCCGAATAATCATAAATCCAGTCTCAGAATTTTCTAAAATAATTTGCTCACTACAGATTCCTAGGATTATCCCTATTCCCTTTCTTAAATCAAGGAAATAATGTTTGCCACCCTCCAATCATTTGGTACTAATCCAGTGGACAGTGAGGATGCAAAGATCATGGCCAAAGGCGCAGCGATCTCTTTCTTTGTTTCCTGTAGTAACCTTGGGTATATTCCATCTGGCCCAGGAACTTCTCCATTCTTATGTTTTTCAAAGTTTTCACCACATCTTTCTTAACATCAATTTGTTCGAACATATCAGCCTGGTTCACGCTGTCCTCATAAATAAGGTCCCTCTCACTAGTGAACACTGAAGCAATGTATTCATTAAGCAAATCACCTATCTCCTCTAACTCCAGTCTTCCTGATTGGCCCGACCTTCACTCTGGCCATCCTCGTGTTCCTCACGCAAGTGTAGAATGCATTCGGGTTTTCCTTAATCCTAATCACTAAAGCTTTATGTCCCTTCTAACTCCAAGTCCATTCAGTTCCTTCCTTCTAACTCTCTAGAGCCTTGTCTGATCCTTGCCTCCTCAACCATAAGCTAGTTCTTTCTTTCTCTTGACTGGGTGTTCTACATCCCTTGTCACCCAAAGCTCTTCATCGTACCATTCCTTCCTTGCCTCAGCGGGACAAACCTATCCAGCGCTATCAGCAAGTACTTCCTAAACAATCTCCACATTTCTGTCATGCACTTTCCTGAGAACATCTGTTCCCAATTTAGGTGCCCCAGTTCCTGCCCAATAGCATTATAATTCTACCACCCCCAATTAAATACTTTTCCATGCCATTTGCTCTTATCTCTCTCCACGACGATAGTAAATGTCAGGGAGTTATGATCACTATCACCAAAATGCTCTCCCAACAAGAGATCTGACATCTGGCCTGGTTCATTGCCAAGCACCAAATCCAATATGATCACCCCTCTAGTGAGCCTATCTACATATTGAGTCAGGAATCCTTCCTGGACACCTAACAAAAACTGCTCCATCCAAACTATTTGCACCAAGGAGGTTCTAGCCAAGTTAAAGCCACCCATGACAACAACCTTGTTACTTCTGCACCTTTCCAAAATCTGCCTCCCAATCTGCTTCTCCATGTCTCTGTTGTTATTGGGGAGTCTGTATGAAACTCACAATAAAAAAAGTGACTGCTCCTTTCCGATTTCTGACTTCCACCCATTCTGACTCTACAGACAAACATTCCTATATGAATTTCCTTTCTGCAGCTTTGATTCTATCCCTGAATGGCATTGCCACTCCCCCATCTCTTACCTCGCCCACCCCCACAACCCCCCATTTCTTTTGAAGCATCTGATTACTGGAATATCCAACAACCATCCCTGCCCCCGTGATATCCAAGTCTCTGTAATGGCCATAACATCATAGTTCCAAGTACTGATGCATGCTCTAAATTTCTCACCCTTATTCCTGATACTTCTTGCATTAAAATAGACACACTTCAACCCATAACACGGACTGTAACCTGGCCCTATCAGTTATCTGTACCTCCTCATAGACTCTCTGCATACTGTACCTAGCTGTTCACGAACTATTCTATCTTAACAGATGTATCTCCAGTTCCCAAAGCCCTGCTAAACGAGATTAAACCCTCCGTAAGAGCTCTAGCAAGCCTCCTGCACAGGTTATTGATGGGTCTCCAGTTCACGTGCAACCCATCTTTCTTGTCCAGGTACCACCTTCCCCAGAAGTTGTCCCTCTGATCCACATATCTGAAGCACTCCTTCCTACACTAGCCCTACAGCCACGTGTTCATCTGCACTCACTCTATTCTTAGCCTCACCAGCCCATGGCACCAGTAGCAATCCTGAGATTACTGCTCTGCTCATCCTGCCTTTTAGCTTCCAATCTAACTCCCTATATTCACTTTTCAGGTCCTTACCCATTTATGTAGCTGTGTCATCGGCACCGATGTGTACCACGACTTCTGGCTGCTCTCTCTCCCCTGCCTTAAAGAATCCTGTAGGTTCAAAGACATCCCTGACCGTGCCACCTAGGAGGCAACATACTATCTGGGAATCTCGTTTGTGACCACTGAATCTCTTATCACTATCCTATTCGCCGCAGAGCCAGACTCAGTGCCAGAGACCTGACTGCTGACGTATCCAGTAGGTTCCCCCACCCTCAACAGTACCCACAAAGGAATTCTTATTTTTGAGAGGGATGGCCACAGGGGGTTTCGGCGCTATCTATTCCCTTCCCCTCTCCTGACGATCACCAAGCTACCTTTATCCTGTAACTCAGGTGTGACTGCCTCACTAGAACTCCTCTCTATCACCCCTCAGCCTCCCGAATAATCCAAAGTTCATCCAGCTCCAGCTCCCAAACGCTGCGGTGACCCTCACCTTCCACATTCTGCAGGAGTATGCAACTCCATTGCAGCATCTTGTTGAGGTGATCCTCACAGAGAAAGAGCAGATGCTTCCAAAACCTGAGGAGTAAGTTGTTCAAAAGGGGGAGAAAAAGGGTTTCCCAGAAGGAACTAAAGAAGCAGAAGCTTATGGCAAGGGATTATATTTGACTCATTTAGCAGAAAATTCCATAATCAAACTATTGGAAAGAAAAATTACATGCAATTTAGAATCTCTCTGTTGGACTGTCTTGCTCCTATGTCAATGTGTACAAATGCTCAAAAAAAACCCAGCAAGTATTTGCCCCTTTCAGTGGAAGAGGCCAGATAAAACCCAAATCTTAACATTAATTCTGAAAAGCTAGAAGATTTTACCTATACAAATGCCCACAAACAGCAAACATATTTCTAAAAAATATATTGTCAACCTCAAATTCACTTGAGTAAATTTGACTTTTAAAAAATCCTGAGCAGCTAAAATTTGGTTAAGACTGGAGTTCAGGACAATTCCTCCAATGCAGATAGCAAGTGTGGCAATAAATGAATTTTGTATAAAGCAATAACAAAACTAGGATGCACCTGTGACCAATGGTGTGCCACAAGAATGGATTCTGGGTCCACTGCTTTTCAACATTTGTATAAATAATTTGGATGTGAAAATTGGAACTCTGGTTAGTAAGCTTGCAAATCACACCAAAATTGGAAGTGTAGCGGACAGCAAAGAAGGTTACCTCAGATTACAACAGGAGCTTGATCAGATGGGGCCAATGGGCTGAGTGGCAGATGGAGTTTAATTCAGATAAATGCAAGGTGCTGCATTTTGGAAAGACCAATCAGGGCAGGACTCATACACTTAATGGTAAGCTCCTGGGGAGTGTTGCTGAACAAAGAGAACTTGGAGTGCAGGTTCATAGTTCCTTGAAAACGGAGTCACAGGCAGATAGGATAATGAAGGTGGTGTTTGGTATGCTTTTATTTATTGGTCAGTGCATTGATTACAGGAGTTGGGAGGTCAAATTGCAGCTGTACATGACACTGGTGAGGCCCCTTTTGGAATATTGTGTGCAATTCTGGCCTCCCTCCTACAGGAAGGATGTTGTAAAACTTAAGAGTCAGAGAGTCATAGAGACATACAGCATGGAAACAGACCCTTTGGTCCAACACGTCCAAGTATCCCAATCCAATTTGTCCCACCCGGCCCCAGGTTCAGAAAAGATCTACAAGGATGTTGCCAGGGCTGAACTATAGGGAGAGACTGAATAGACTGGGGCTCAATTCCCTGGAGCGTCAGAGGCTGAGGGATAACCTTCTAGAGGTTTATAAAATCGGAGGGGCATGGATAGGGTAAATAGACAAGGTCTTTTCCCCAGGGTGAAGAAGTCCAAAACTAGAGGGTAAGTTCAAGGTCAGAGGAGAAAGATTTAAAAAGTACGCAAGACTTTTTCCACACAGAGTGGTGAGTGTATGGAATCAGCTGCCAGAGAAAGTGGTAGAGGCTGATACAATTACAACATTTAAAAGGTATCTGGATGGGTATATATGAATAGGAAGGGTTTGTAGGGATATGGGCAGGGTGCTGGAAAATGGGACTGGATTAGGTTAGGATACCTGGTCAGCATGAACAAGTTGTGCCAAAGGCAGTTTCCATGCTATACATCTCTAGGACTCTAAAAGGATGCTGCAAAATAGAGTAGATACTTGGACAAAGAACGGAGGGTATCAAGGGTGCAGCATGTCCTTTACATCAGGGCTCTCGATGTCAACCATTAAGAATGGCTTAGCAGCTACTTTACTGATCAAGCCAGGTGGGTCCTCAAGGACAGAGCTGCTAGCCTAGGTCTGCAGCAGGTAGTGAGTAATGTAACAAGTGGGAAAAACATAGTTGACTTCATCCTCAAAATCTGCCAGCTGCAGATGCATTTGCCCATAACAGTATTGATAATACTGACCATCACACAGTCTTTGTGGAGATGGAAATTCTGTCTTCACATCAACAACATCCTCCATCATGCCAAGTGCCACTACCACCGTGCTGAAGCAGACAGACTTCAAACAGATCTAGCAAACACCATCATTCAAGCTATGTTAGCAACAGCCTTCCCTTCCTGTTCCTATAATCACTTGCACGTGGCATGGGCAGTACTATGGAAACTACTACTTGTAAAAAAAAAGGTCTTGCTTGCTAACTTTCTTTGAGGAGAAAGTGAGGTCTGCAGATGCTGGAGATCAGAGATGGAAATGTGTTGCTGGAAAAGCGCAGCAGGTCAGGCAGCATCTAGGGAACAGGAGAATCGACGTTTCGGGCATTAGCCCTTCTTGAAGAAGGGCTAATGCCCGAAACGTCGATTCTCCTGTTCCCTAGATGCTGCCTGACCTGCTGCGCTTTTCCAGCAACACATTTCCATCATTGCTAACTTTCTACCTAACTTCCCAATTCCAATTTCAGGACAAAGCACTCCTACCTGCATTGTGATCATGAATGTGAGCCATGATCTCTGGTTGTTAGTCCTCCAACAGAAGAGAGTGTTCTGCAGCTGAAGACATCTTTGACTAACATCAGGAGGCAACACACCATCCTGCAATTATGCTGATGGCTGCTAATGCCTATCTACTCAACTTAATAAAGAATCCCCTATCAGTACTGTACTACCACTCTTCATTTTGCTGATCTGTACAGGTGCACCACCTGTTGTGCAATGGGCTTAGTTTTTCCAAATCAAGGGTACATCACCTTCACTAACCAAAATCTGGAATGGAAAATATTCCAAGTGAACAGCTCCTCTGGTAACTCCTGCACTCAAATTGACTTAAAACGTTTTGATCAAGTGTGCAGAATGGTCAAATCACGTAAGACAACTCAACAGTCAGTATCAAACTAATTTGATAGTCTGCAGCACATGATACAATCTGAGAAGTACATGCAGTCAATCTCCAACATTTGATTTTAAAAGTGATTGCTTTGTTCTGTCACATGGGTTCCTAGTACAGAGAGCATGAGCGCACACTTGAGCATGGTCTAAGGGTAATTAACTGTTGAGGTGATTTCCAGCAATAGACTTCATGCAAACAATTAACTTCTTTTTCTTGTGATCAGCATTTAGAGAATCGATTAAATTTCCAAGGAAGTGATACATAGAAAAGCAAAAATCTAAGAACCAAGATATTCTCCAAACAGAGCCCACCACCAAGGATATATTTCCCTCCCCACTCCTATCAACATTCCGTAAAGACCACTCCCTCCGTGACTCCCTCGTCAGATCCACACCCCCCACCAAACCAACCTCCACTCCCGGCACTTTCCCCTGCAACCGCAAGAAATGCAAAACTTGTGTCCGCACTTCCCTCCAAGGCCCCAAGAAATCCTTCCATATCCGTCAGAAATTCACCTGCACCTCCACACACATCATTCACTGCATCCGCTGCACACGATGTGGCCTCCTATACATTGGGGAGATAGGCTGCCTACTTGCGGAACGTTTCACAGAACACCTCTGGGACACCCGCACCAATTAACCCAACCGCCCCATGGCTGAACACTAACTCCCCCTCCCACTCCATCAAGGACATGCAGGTCCTTGGCCTCCTCCATCGCCAGACCATGGCAACACGACGCCTGGAGGAAAAGCGCCTCATCTTCCGCCAAGGAACCCTCCAACCACAAGGGATGAATGCAGATTTCTCCAGCTTTCTCATTTCCCCACGCCCCCATCTTTTCTCAGTCCCAACCCTCTGACTCAGCACCGCGTTCTTGACCTGCAATCTTCTTCCCGACTTCTCCGGCCTATCACCCTCACTTTAACCTCTTTCCACCTATCGTATTCCCAATGCCCCTCCCCCAGGTCCCTCCTCCCTACCTTTTATCTTAGCTTGCTTGGCACACCCTCCTCATTCCTGAAGAAGGGCTTTTGCCCGAAACATCGATTCTCCTGCTCCTTTGATACTGCCTGACCTGCTGCGCTTTTCCAGCAACACATTTTTAAGCTCTGATCTCCAGCATCTGCAGTCCTCACTTTCTCCAAGATATTCTATGTCTAGAATTCTATTCCAAAAGGGAATTTTCTAAAGGTGCCATACAATAACTTAGCAGGCAATATAAGTGTTCATGGATTGGAGGTAATAGCACAGATAGAGAACTGGTTAAATGGACAGGAAGCAAGCAAACCATTTTCAAATTGGCAGACACTGAAAAGAGAAGGAATGCAACAAGGATGAGGCTGGAACCTCAGCTATTTATAATCTGTACTGACTTGAATGAAAAAGATACACGTAAAGTTGCCAGTGTCCCACCAGATCATAGGATTGCTTTGTCATGAGAGAAAGACAACTGTGGGAGTTGAGCCAGCAGGTCACCATGTCTCAGATGAGGAAACAGGGTGAAAAGAGGAGTCCTTTGTGACAGTCTCAACTGGTGTAGAAAATGAAGCCATGCAAACCAGATATCTAGCCATTGAACTAACCAATCCCCTGGCCTCAGTGAAGAGACAGTGTCGGGTATCTACATTTGATGTTCTAAAATCCATGTGAATAGGTAAGCTGTGGGAGCTCACTGTGGTTGCAAAGAGACATTGAACGATTAACTGAATAAGCAACGAGATTGCATAATGTTACATAGACAGTTGAGATATTAGTCTTAAGAAACAAAATGTTTTCAAAAGGCATGACACTGGTATTCAATATTGTTGATATTCAGACAGATTTGCATTTGCTCGTACAAGGCACAGTCAGTATACAGCTGCAGCCAATAATTAGTAAGGCAATTGGCATGTTGGCCTTCGTTGCAAGGGGAGTGGAATAGACAAAAAGTCATCTTGCTAAAATTATACAGTTGCTAAAAACATATGCAACGTAATGTTATAACTCACCCCATATTGAAATCACTTGACTCTAAAATTCAGCAACTGAAATACAGATCAACGTTTCCTCGTTAAATTTTCTCTCACATTGTACCAGAATTAGAAGGGGCCTAATATACTGACTGGGAGATTTACGAGAACTGCTCAGCAGGATTTAAGCTAGTAAGATGGGGTGTTTGGGACCCTGGCCAATAGGAGTAAAGAAATCAATCTGAGACTGGTATAGTTAGGAAAAGGCGCGAGTCAAACAGGCAGGAACAAAGCAGAGAACAAGGTAAGACTGATAAAGTAATTTGCATTTATTTCAATGCAAGAGGCCTAACAGGGAAGGCAAATGAACTCAGGGCATGGTTAGGAACATGGTCCTGGGATATGATAGCAATTATGGAGACACAATTAGCAATTAGGGATGGACAGGACCGGCATCTTAATATTACAGGATACAAATGCTATAGGAAGGATAGAAGGGGCGGGGGTCAAGATAGGAGGGGGTGTGAAGTTTTGATAAGGGATAACAATACAGCTGTACTTGGGCAGAATATTCCTGGGATAACACCCAAGGAAGTTATTGGGTGGAATTGAGAAATAAGAAAGGGATGATCACCTTACTGATATGATACTATTGACCCCACAGTAGTCAGCACGAAATTGAAAAACAAATTTGCTAGGAGATCTCAGTTATCTGTAAGAATAACAGGGTGGTTATTGGAAGGGATTTTAACTTTCCAAACAGACTGGGACTGCCAATGTTAAGGATTTAAATAGAGAGGAGTTTGAAATGTTCTGATTCAGTATGTGGATGTACCTACTAGAGAAGGTGCAAAACTTGACGTGTTCTTGGGAAATAAGGCAGGGCAGGCAACTGAGGTGTCAGTGGGGGAGCACTTTGGGGCCAGCGACCATAACTCTATTAGTTTCAACATAGTGACGAAAAAGGATAGACCAGATCTAAAAGTTGAAGTTCTAAATTGGAAGAAGGCCACTTTGACAGTGTTAGGCAAGAACTTCCAAATGTTGATTGAGGGTAGATGTTCGCAGGTAAAGGAACGGCTCGAAAATGGGAAGCCTTCAGAAATGAGATAAAGAGAGTCCAGGGACAGTCTGTTCCTGTTGGGGTGAAAGACAAAGCTGGTAAGTGTAGGGAATGCTGGATGACTGGAGAAACTGAGGTTTTGGTTAAGAAAAAGAATGAAGCATAAGTCACGCATAGACAACAGAGATCAAGTGAATCCTTATAACAGTATAATTACAATTGGAGTATACTTGAGGGAAACCAGGAGGGCAAAAAAACAGAGACATGAGATAGATTTGGCAAATATGATTAAGAAGAAACCAAAGTGATTCTTTAAATACATTAATGATAAAAGAACTAGGCAGAGAACTTGGCCCCTCCAACATTAGCAAGGCTGCCTTTATGTTGAACTGCAGATGAGAGATACGAAATGAGTATTTTGCATTACTGTTACTGTGAAGAAGCACATGGAAGAAAAACAATGTGGGGAAATAGATGGTGACAGCTTGAAAAATGTCCATATTTCAGACGAGGTGGTGCTGGATATCTTAAACTGCATAAAATTGGAGAAAACCCCAGGACTTGATCAGGTGTATTCTAGAACTCCGTGGGAAGCTAGGGAAGTGATTGCTGCACCCCTTGCTGAGGTATTTTTATCATTGATAGTCACAGGTAAGATGCTGGAACTCTCGAAGTTGGCTAACGTGGTGCCACTATGTAAGAAAGGTGGTAAGGAAAAGCCAGGGAACTATAGATGGTGAGCCTGACATCAGTAATGGGCAGGTTGGAGGGAATCCTGAGAAACAGGATTTACATGTATTTGGAAAGGTATTAGGGATATTCAACATGACTTTGTATGTGTTAAATCATGTCTCATTAACTTGGAGTTTTTTGAAGTAGTAATGAAGAGGATTGACAAGGGCAGGGTGGTGGATGAGATCTCCATGGACTTCACTAAGGCATTCAACAAGATTCCTTATGGTAGGCTGGTAAGCAAGGTTAGATCTCATGGAATACAAGCAGAACTAGCCACTTGGATAAAAAACTGACTCAAATGGCAGAGGGTGGTGGTGGAGGATTGCCTTTCAGACAGGAGGCCTGTGACCAGTGGTGTGCCACAATGATAACAAAATTGGAGGTGTAGTGGACAGTGAAGAAGGTTATCTTAGAGTACAACAGGATCTTGATCAGATGGGCCAATGGGCGGAGGAGTGACAGATGAAGTTTAATTTAAATAAATGTGAGGTGCTGCATTTTGGAAAGGCAAATCAAGGCAGGATTCGTACACTTAATGGTAAGGTTTGGGGAGTGTTGCTGAACAAAGAGACCTTGGAGTGCAGGTTTGTAATTCCTTAAAAGTGGAGTCATAGGTAGATAGGAAATGAAGGCGATGTTTGGCATGCTTCCCTTTGTTGGTCAGAGCACTGAGTGCAAGATTTGGGAGGCCTCATTGCTGCTGTACAGGACACTGGTTAGGCCCCTTTTGGAATATTGTGTGCAATTCTGGTCTCCCTCCGATTGGCAGGATGTTGTGAAACTTGGAAGGGTTCAGAAAAGATTTAAAAGGGATGTTGCCAGGGTTGGAGGATCTGAGCTCTTGGGAGAGGCTGGATAGGCTGGGGCTGTTTTCACTGGAGCGGAGGGGTGACGTTATAGAGGTTTATAAAGTCAGGAGGGGCATGGATAGGATAAATAGACAAAAGTTTTTTCCCTGGTGTGGGGGAGTCAGCACTAGAGGGCATAGGTTTAGGGTGAGGGGGAAAGAGATATAAAAAGGGACCTAAGGGGCAATTTTTTCACGCAGAGGGTACTGCATGTATGGAATGAGCTGCCACAGGAAGTTGGAGGCTAGTACAATTGCAACATTTAAAAACCATTTGGATGGGTATACGAATAGGAAGGGTTTAGAAGGATATGACCAGGTGCTGCAAATGGGACTAGATTAGGTTAGAATACCTGGTCGGCATGGATGAGTTGGATCCAAGTGTCTATTTCTGTGCCTTACATCTCTATGACTTGACTAGCTATTTATTGTAAAATGCAAGCTAAATGTTGCAGCAGACAGTTCTGAAAATGTGGGAAATAAAATGAACTATGGTCCCTTCAATCATCTACACAATATTCTTCAAAACCATGTACATGGTTTAGATAAAAATTAAAACTCTACTTGAAGTAACTGCTGTACTGCAAATGCGCAAAACTCTCATGCCCACTGGGTTTGGATTTCTCAGACATCTCAAAGGTGACAAGTAACAAAGAATTTCACTAATTTCATTGAGACTACCAGTGTGAAAAGTACTCAAAACTGGTTAAAAAAGGACGTTTCAGCCCATATGTTCCCAAACAATTCTTCTGCTTAAATGAATCAAATCATCCTTTTAAAAAGCAATTTATTTGGGTTCTTGTCTACAAAATCCATGATCAAAATGTAAAATTGCACATTGTGGAACCTCCAAAAATTATATTAAACATTATACCAGTAGACCGGAATAAAGTAGTGCCCGATATACCCATCTGTTCCAGATTTATACTTTTCTTTCCTACCATGGCAATTCTCGAGTGAGTTGACTAACATGGTGACAAAAAAAGGGCCAGTTTAATTTCAGGATAACTAAATGTATAGAAGGAGGTAGAATTTTGTTTCACTTTGAATCTATGTTATTCACCATTTCAGACAATGGCTATTCTCAAGCTTAGCAAAGATATTGAATTGAATCAATTCAGTTTGGCAGATGCCAGAAGTTGCAGTTTCATCTAAATTACGAAGCATGACCAACTTAGTCTACTGCCTCAAAAAAGGTCTCAATATTTAAAAGTGCAGATCACTGGGCAATACATGGGTGTCTCAGTTAGACTTTAAAGCAGGACTGGCACATGAAAAAGGACCATTAGTTTTTCAAAGGCAATGGAAATATTACTGAAAATATTACAATTTAGAGAAATCCATATTTTTAACCAACAACTGATAAAATTCTGCTCCCCCCCCCAAAAAAAAGAGCTGCAATTCTTTTCTTCAAGAACTATTATCCCTATCTTTTATATCATCTGGAATTTTAACCATTGGAAATAAGCAATGCTATGCAGTCCTCAAAACAGTAAAGTCAGACTGACTTCAAAGAGCAAGATAGTTTACAACTCTTACACAGGGAAGTTAGGGTAATTCTTGAACATTTTGCAACCATTCATGATGGCACTCAATTTTAAATTCAGATTTGACCAGTTTCAAATGGCCCAGTTTTAACTTAATTGCTGTCTTTTCCTCATCACGAAGGACAAACAGGCAAGGGTAGATCATCCTATAATGAACAGTGCTCAACTGTTAACTCAATTATGTCATGTTCTCAGCTGATGTTATTACTGAACAAGTCAGATTACAAAATGAGAACTAATTTAATTGACAAGAAGTTTTATTTTTGAAATTGATTTACCCCATGGTGGTCAGTCACTGAAACTTCTCATGAGTTGCCAGTGTACTCTTAAAAGAAGCAACATTATAGTACACAAAGGAAAAGTCACTAACATTCACTAACTGTTGTCTTACTACAATAATCAGAAATGGAGATTCAACCATCATCTTACAAATATGCAAACCTCAGTGAATGGTCATATTGTCTCCACTTTTGATTCTTTGCTCAGTTTGCACAGCTGTTCCCAGTTTCCAGAGTTCTTATTACCAATTTCTGAACATTTTGAGAACTCACTCACAGGTTTCCCATACCCTCAGCTTCAAACAGTTTGCTCCTTCTGGAGTTTTCTTCCAAGTCACTCAGGACTTCTTCCATCAGCTGACTGTTGAGACTACTAAAATTGACAGCACCTCGTCACTTTTTTTGAAGCTGTACATATGTCTGGCCTTCTGGATGCCTCTGTCATTGCAATAGGTTATATCAGTATTATTCTTCTCTTCAAAGCCTGGCTGTTAATTAAAACACCATAAGCTGAAAATTTAAGAATTTTTTTAGATGTATGTCATCAAAATTTCAGATAATCTGATGCCATTCCAGGTTTCAGTTTCATATTTGTATTCCAAGTCCTCCCCTTCTAAACACAACATAGAAATGCAAATGCAACTTTACGCTATACTGAACATGGTTCTGTTCATTTTCGCACCCAAGCCACCAAATAATCATTTTTTTGTGACAGAAGCACTCTTCCCTCGAAATCAGAAAGTTCCATCTTTCAGTTCCACTCCATAACCTGACCACATTACACAGACTGATATTTATGAGCTGTACTGGAGTAACGTAGTACCTCCAGCAATGCAAATTTTTTGATAAAAAGATGAAATCAAGGCCCCGGATACTTATTTGTAGAGACCCAAGCACACAAACCCAAGCTATTTCAGTGAAAATTCTTCTCAACCAAAGCTAAAAATCAATTTACTGACAATTCATCTCACTAACTTTAAGATTTTGATATGCACTAAAACTTTGTTTCTTTCCCTTAAATAGCTCAAGTTGAGAATTTCTTCAGCTATGATGCACTTGAGAATCCCCAAGGATGCAAATAACCCATTTTAACGCAAGTCTGTTCTCTCTTTACAAAAGGAGATGGCACAGACAAAATGCGACATATGGAGCAACTAAAAAACCAATAATTCCCCACTTGATGGGTTCCAGCTTTCAGTGGTACTATCACAAGCACAAAGCAGAAGCGTGACTTAGTTAAGCATTACAGAACACATTCTGAACAGAGTATGATAAAAATGTATGATATTGGGTGTTCATGACATTTGAACCAGACAGCACATCTGTTCATGGTCGTGTTTGGAGTTCACATTTTTAAACAACAGTATGAATTAGGTTTCACTTCCTCCAGTATGATTCTTAAGAATTTTATAAGCACATTCATGTTTGTAGAAGAAGCCACGAACTAGCACTAAAATTATCTTAGTAAATTGTACTTTGAGTTTACAAGACAATGGTTCCAATTTTCAATACACTCACCATTAGAAACCCAACTGCAAAAAAGTCCAGGTCACAAGGATGATTATACAGAACTGTTCGCTTGGCACAAAGCACATATAGGAAACATTTCCTTGCTCTACCACCCATATTAAAGTCTTATAACAAGTGGTCAGTTATGTTAAGTAGTTAAAAATTGTCCTCACCTCCAACACTAAAGTACATGAAAAAGGATATCCATTCGGTGCAAAATTAAAGGACTGCAGTCCTTGCACGTGCTTTCAATGGACACATTAAAAAGTTTTTATTTCCTGCCAGTTCTGTTGGACAGCATTAGAATTTAAGCTTCTGCAGAGACTTAAACTGATATCCAATACACAAGTCAGTTTATGCAGGAGACCCTAAATTTCTTGCCAACTTAAACTAGACCTAATCACCCATTAAGCTATGATAACATGGAAACAGATCTGTTCCACATTATTGAATTACATCAAAGATTCACAACATGGGTCAGGTAAAGCACAGAAAGTATAATTGTCCTAGGGCACTGGTGACTAAAATAATATCAGGAAGCTTCGGATTATAAATGCGCAATGAAGACATGTCATTAATAACCTTATGGAAAAAGGAACTTATCAGAAAGTGACCATGATACATTCGAATGTTTTGAGACTTGGAAAGCAATTTGGTGAAACTGAAACTTGAGTCATGAAACTTGATTGAATGATACAAATGACAGCATCTTAACAGAATGTCAGTTTTGTCTTCTGGAAAATTCTAGAATTCGTGGCACACTTGAAAAATCATGTTTCCATTTAAGACAGATGAGGAGAAATTTGTTCTCAGAGGCAGAGTTTTTGGAACTCGGCTCCTCAAAAAAAGGCTGTGGAAATAGTTTTTGGGTATTTTTGAAGCACTGAGGAAATGCTACAAAAACCCTGCCTAGAAATAGTGTTCAAATGGCATAAGTCATGTGAGCTAAACAGAAGAACACCCATCAATGTTGCAGCAGTTAAAGAGGCCACTTTTTGTTTATTTAATTTTTACTTTTCTAGAATTGAAGCTACTTGACTTCCTCCCCCCCCCCATAATGAGTCAAAGAACCTTTCTGGTTAAATAGAGTGAAGAAAACTTTACTCTATTTAACCCGGTGCTGTTGCCATCACAGGAGTGCTTGAAGTGGTGGTAGTGGTGGTGGACGGCAAGGGGCGAGCATCCTGACTTTTTTGCTTCTATACTGTGTTTAAAACAGCAGAGGGTTGTCGTTCGGACTGGAGGCCCGTGACCATTAGGTCCCCTGTTGTTTGCCATTTATATAAATGATTTGGATGAGAAGATATGAGAGACGGTTAGTAAGATTGTGGATGACACCAAAATTGGTGGTATAACAGACAGTGAAGATGGTTGTCAAACTGTAAAACGTGACCTTGATCAACTAGGCCAGTGGAGCAAGGGATGGCAGATGGATTTTAATTTACCTCAATGAAAGGTGTTGCATTTTGCTAACACAAATCAGGGCAGGACATAGGGCGCTTGGGAGTGTTGTCAAAGAGACATCTCAGGATTGAGGTACATAGTTCCTTGAAAATGGTGTCATAAGTAAAAGGTGGTGAAGGCAGAATTTGGCACTCTTGGCCTCACTGTTCAGAGCACTGAATGCTGGAGTGGGGGTATCATGTTACAGCCGAACAAGACATTGGTAAGGCCACACTTGGAGTGTTGCATACAATTCTGGTCACCCTGCTATAAGGAGGATGTAACTAAACTGAAAAGGGTGCAAAAAGATTTCACAAGATTGTTATAAAGACTGGAAAGTTTTACTTACAAGGAAAGGCTGGATAGGCGGGGACTTGTTTCAGAGGCTGAGGTATGATTTTATAGAGGTTTACAAAATCATGGAGGGGCATAGATAAGGTGAGTATTCAAGGTCTCCCAGAATAGAGGAGTCCAAAACTAGAGAGTGTAGATTTAAAGTGAGGGAAGGGGGGGGGGGGGGGGGGGGGGGGAGGGAGATCGGAGGGGCAATTTTGTTTTTCAGAGGGTGGTGAATAAATGGAATGAGCTTTCAGAGGAAGCGGTAGAGATGGGTAAAATTTCAATATTTAAAAGACATCTGGTCAGATGCATACATAGGAAGGGTTCACCTGGAAATGAACAAAACACAGCCAAAGAGTTCAATTTTGGAAACCTGGTCAACATGAACAAGTTGGGCTAAAGGGCTAGTTTCTGTTCTGTGAGACTCTTGGGTTCCCATCATGAGTGTCATCATTCTATTGCAGCCTTGTCAGTATCCATTACTAGCTAAAAAATAGTGGTGAACTTAGCAAATTAAAAGAATGCACTCTCTAGATTGGTTACCCCACAATCAAGAACTCTGCTAATTTTTCTCTCTTTTTTCATTAAGATGCAAATACTTAAGATCTCAGGTTGAGAAACTGAAGAGATGATGGGCAAGTAAACCACAAAGAGTTATCATCTTGTTTCGCCACTGAAAGTTATAACTTTGGCTGCTAAAGACCCAAGCTCTGGAGTTCCCTCATTCAACTTCTCCTTCTGCAGAACTGAAACATTTGTGTAACCGTTCAGGAGGAAGTGTGAAACCTGAAAGGGTTCAGAAAAAGACTTACAAGGATGTTGCCAGGGTTGGACGATTTGAGCTACAGGGAGAGGTTGAATAGGTTAGGGCTGTTTTCCTTGGAGCGTCGGAGGCTGAAGGGTGACCTTATAGAGGTTTATAAAATCATGAGGGGCATTGATAGGATAAAATAGACAAAGTATTTTCCCTGGGGTGGGGGAATCCAGGGGCATAGGTTTAGGGTGAGACAGAAAAGATGTAAGATAGACTTAAGGGGCAACTTTTTCACTCAGAGGGTGGTATGCGTACAGAATGAGTTGCCAGAGGAAATTGAGGAGGCTGGTACAATTACAACATTTAAAATGCATCTGGATGGGTATATGAATAGGAAGGGTTTGGAGGGATATGGGCTGGGTGCTGGCAGTCGGGACTAGATTGGGTTGGGATATCTGATTGGCATGGACAGATTGAACCGCAGGGTCTGTTTCCATGCTGTGCATCTCTATGATTCTAAGACTCTAAGTGGGTATTGCAGATACTGAAGATTAGAGTCAAGATTAGAGGGGTGCAGGAAAAGCACAGCAGGTCAGACAGCATCCGAGGAGCAGGAAAATCGACGTTTCGGGCAAAAGGTCTTCCATTAGGAATGAGGCTTGTGCCCGAAACATCGATGTTCCTGCTCCTCGGATGCTGCCTGACCTGCTGTGCTTTTCCAGTACCATTCTAATCACGAAACTGGTCAGCCAGGTTTCTCTCAGTGACAATTTTTCACATCACGTCACTCGAATTTTAAACAAAAATGATTTCTCGTGGACCGACCAAAATGTCTAAAACGAACAGGGACAAAAAAATTCCCACAATCATCCGCCACCAACTCAACCTTCGGAAACTTGGGAAAAGGGAGAAACTATTGGCCATTCGATCTCAGTGACCGCGACCACAACGTGTTTGATTTTAATTTAAGCTGGATCAATACTTGTGGAGTAAATGTGTAAGACTCCGAATCGAATATAAGCGAATTGCAGCAGAGTGTAAGAAGTTTAAAGGTGGCACCGCCAATGGCGATGTTATCCTCAAGATCCATCTCCCCTCAACGGCGACAATTCGGGGTCGTCTCCGGAGCGAAGCTAAACCACAACCGGTTGGTTAGCGCCGCCTTTCAGATCACAGACTCCCCGGGTGCCCAGCTCCCACCGACCCACCCGTAACCCCGGGGAGAGGAGAGGGCAGGGGAGGGGGGGAGGAGGGCAGGGGAGAGGGGGAGAGGAGGGAAGGGGAGAGGGGGGGGAGGAGGGAAGGGGAGAGGGGGGGAGGAGGGAAGGGGAGAGGGGGGGAGGAGGGAAGGGGAGAGAGGGGGGAAGAGAGGGGGGAAGGGAGGGCGCGCGGGCAGCCCGTCCTCGCCCCCTTCCCCGCCGCACGGACAGCCCGGCCCCAGCCCCGCCTCCTACCTGGACAGGTGCTTCAGGATTTGCTTCTTGATGAGGCCGGCCATGGTGCACTCGGCTCCGGGACCTCAGCGGCCGGTCAGCTCTTTAAATAACGTCCGGCCATGCCTCGGCGGTACCCAATGGCTGAGCCCGTGGTCAGCCCACCGCCGCCTGCCTTTCCTTTACTCCTCCGCCGAGAAAAGACCGCACACTCCGGGCAAGATGGGCCGGCGGGCGCCTGGGAGCCGCACTGCGCCACCTGCTGCCCAGCGCTCGCTAAACATCCCAGTACATCGGGAGAAAACACCAGGGGGTTCTCTGAAAACTCAATGTTTCCCAAGCTTGGCTCAAACAGGTTGTGCCTGACACCTTTCACTCTTTTTGAGAGATCTGCTTTCGTAAAAAAAACACATTTGAACTCACTCCTGCTTATGGATCTTACTCCATGTGTCGTTCATAATAACTTGTCGTTCAAAATACGCAGGCTCCCTCCAGTGTTTAACCCAGGGAGCATTATTAATATGTGACCCCTGTGTCTTCAGAATATCCATGGTGGACGCTGACCATGTCCTCACAAAATATCTGACACCTGCAAACGTAGGATTCACAGCGAAGGAGTCGGAGGCAGGAACCAAGGCTGAATTTGCCTTGCCAAGCTTTTGGAAGTTCTTCATTAACAAACAGACAGCTAACACAACAAAGTTAAAACTCCACTGAGTATGTTTCTTTCTCCTGAACTTAAGTGTGGTGGCACTGCAGGAGGACAAACATTTTTGTACAAGTGGAAAAAAGAAAGACTATTACCAGGCTGTTCTTTGGATATGTCTTTTTTTACGCTGTGTGAGTTGCTGGTGATGATGACGATTGCTTTAAGTGTAGGAAAATACAGGGCGCTCTTGGTTCAGAGGAAAACAATTTCCTTGTTTCACTACAAGAATCTCTTATAGTGAACAAGATATAGTTTATTGTATGTTAACAAATTGTTGCAGGTTATATTGATATGACAGACATTGTTCCAGAGACTTTGAGGGGGACCAGATGTTGGGTGTCACTCCTTTCGTATTGTCAGCTGTTCTCCCCCCAAGTCCAGAGGCTATCATCATAATACCTATGATACTGTGCAATATTAAACCTTTGAAATTGATATGCCACACAGACTATTTGAGTCTTAAGTGGACACATACCTGGTATTGGTGGAAGCTATAAACAAGCCACTGACCTTCTAAAATACAGGATTTACTAGAGTATAAAAGAAGAAACGTTGGAACTAAAAATAGGATATACTGGAAATATTCAATAGACCAAACAGCTTTGTGAAGAGAGAAAAGCTTTTCATGATTCAGTTTGATGATCAGAGCAGGAAAAAGTGAAAGATGAGACTTACTTAAAGTAAGTATTGAAGGCTAGAAGGGAGGAGAGATTAGAACAAAGAGTCAATAATAGGCTAGAAGTCAGGACAGATTAAATAAGAAAAGGAATAATGATGCACAGTGAATGATAAAGCAAGTAAAGAGAGAAAATATGTGTCCAGTTTGCCATTGAAATAGGAAGTTGTTACCAATGACGGCAGTCTGAAAAGTAAAATCAAAAATCACATAACAAAATAGGAATGCAAAATTGTTGAATTCATTGTTGAATCAAGGAGACTGCAGTGTCTAATTGTGAAGCGAAACTTTATTTCTCAAGCTCATGTTGAGCTTCATTGAAACAGGTGAATGAGGCTTAAGACAGAGGTTCAGAATGGGGATGGAGGGGAAAATTCTAATGAAAGGAGAGGCTTGGGGTCATAAAAACAGAGTGAATCGATGTGTTTTGCAAATTGATCACTCAATTTACATTTTGTTTCTTCAATGCACATAAAATGACATCAGCATTAGTTTCCTTACTACATTTTCTCTTGTAAAAGTTATACTTATTTACTCTCCCTTTTTTGTCCAATTCAATAATTTGGTGAAGATTAGTGGGAAGCCAGAGGATATGTGGAAGGACAGGCAGTGTTGAGGAAGCAGGAAAGCTGCAGAAGGACTTGGACGTGCCAGGTGAATGGACATCGAAGAGATAGAGTTAAAAGACGAGGTCTTACATTTCCTGCATGGGAACGTGCTATAAGAGGGGGTGTTGGGGGTGATAAAGGGTTGGATCTGGATATCATGTAGAAATAGTCCTTTTGGAACACTGAAAGGGGAGGACAATGGAAGATGTCATTGGTTGTGGCATCACAATGATGGAATTGAAAATGGCAAATGGTGTAATCTGTTGAATGCAGAGCTTGGTGGGTGGAAAGTTAGAATAAGGGGTACTGTACCCTTGCATTCAACATCGTTTGCCATTTTCACATGAAGAAAAGGTTCTTGAAGAAGCTGGGGAAGAGCATGACTGCTCAGGTGGAGGTGGGGAGACCTCAATGGACTATTCATGCAGTTAGCTTCACTGTGCTGTGCTCCATATCTTTCATTGCAACGAGCAAAGAACCCCTCTAGTGCTTGTCTAATGTCCAGTACTGGGTGAGCAGAGGTTTCTTCCCAGTGAATATTAGAATGAATACGGAGGGAGAAAACCTGAAATAAATATCAACATGGACAGTAAAAGCTATTTTTGATATATAAAAGGAAGAGAGAGCCCACAGTGAATAGAGACCCCCTTAGACAATGAGGCTGGGGAAATAATAATGGGGAACCAGGAAAACTAGTTGTTGAATAGATACTTTACGTCTTTCTTCACTTTAGAAGACACTAATAGAATTCCCAAAATACTGAATTGGACTAAAAAGGGAGAGTAAGTAAGTATAACTTTTACAAGAGAAAATGTAGTAAGGAAACTAATGGGGCAAAAGAGCAATAAATCTCCCGAGCTTCTATCCCCGATGGGATACATCTTAGAATATGCTGGTAATAATCTTCGAAGAATATTTAGATTTTGGAAAATTGTGGGAGAATTGGAATTGTAGCATCTTTATTCAAAAGGAAAGAAGACAAAAACAGGTAATATAGGGCAGTTATCTTAACATCTTTCAATGGGAAAATGTCAGAGTCAGTTATAAGTAATGAACTAGCAGAGCATGGCTTCATGCTTGACAAATTTATTACAGTCTTTTTGAAGAAAACAATCTAGATAGATAATGGGGAAGCAGTGACTGTAATATATTTGGTTTTCAAGAGGAGTTTGATAAGCTACTGCAGGTTACATTATTCAATAAGACAAGATTTCATTGTGTTGAAAGTAATATATAGCATGGTTAGAGGATTGGCTAACTAATACAGAACAGAGAGTTGGGATAAAGGAGTTATTTTCAGGATAGCATCCTCTAACTAGTAGGGTGCCACAGGGATCAGTGCTGGGATCACAATAATTTTTTTATATATAATATATTTTTATTAGGAAAAAATGAATTTTTAAATATTACAACAAATACAAAACAATGCAATTCAAAACCGTACAAAAAACTACAAAACTAAACTAAACCCAAATAATAAAAAAAATTCCCCAGCCCACCCTCCTATACGAATATATAAACATATATAGAGAAGTATAAAATAAAAAAAACCTAAACGAGCTATTTAACTAACTAAATAAATACCTAACAACAAACAAATAAATAGTAATAACTCAGCCCAGCCAAACAAAACACTCATACATTCACAGTTCCTCCTCCCTGGATATTGGGACTCATGAAACACAATCGTAATGGCTATATAAAAGCCCTTGTTAGTGTGGCAGCTAAATCTGTGTCCAGGTATTTCAAAAAGGGTTGCCATGTCTTGTAAAAATTCTCAGTTTTGTGGTGTACCATATTTGTGAGAAAATCCAGGGGAATATACTCCATAACAATTTTCTGCCAATCCGACCGGCCAGGGGGGTTTTCTGATATCCAACCTAGCAAGATATTCTTCCTTGCACAGAATGTAAGAATATTGAAAAGTTTTTCTTTATGCAAGTTTGCAGGAAATACAATGGGTAGGCTCAACAGGAGCAAAATAGGGTCCTTCTCCACCCCTACATCTAAAATTCTCTCCATTGTACCGACCACAGCGCTCCAATATGTTTGAAGCCTGTCAGAAGACCAAAGACAATGGGTAAGAGTACCCGTACAGACCTTGCGCTTGGGACACGCTGAAGATACCCCTGGTTTAAATTTTGACAAACAGTCTGGGGCTAAGTGGACCCTGTGGAGAATCTTCAACTGTAAAGCATGGGTCCTATTGCAAATTGATATCTTCCTTGCATTCTCCCAAATATCCTCCCATGCCTCTGATGAAACTTCAACACCCAGCTCTCTTTCCCACATCTTGCAGAGTCGATCAGACTCATCTGAGGTGGCACCCCCCAATTGGTGATATAAAGTGCTGACAGAGAGTGTACTTTTCGCCCTTAGTACCCCTCTTTCTATGTCAGATTTGTAAGGATCAGTCAAAAGTGTGGTCTTTTTTTGAATAAAATCCCTAACTTGAAAAAACGAAAGAGGTCTCTATTAGGGAACTCGTACTTCCGTACTAACTGATCAAAGGACATCATTACATCTCCCTCAAATAAATCACCCATGCAAGATATACCCCTAGCTGCCCAACCTTTAAATCCTGAATCTATCATATCTGGTTTAAAACTCGGCATACCTACTAAAGGTGTAAACAAAGATGTTTTGCCAATATTACCTTCACTCTGCCAAATTGGCCTCCATGCTTTAACAGTATTGATGACTATTGGGTTATGGCAATATTCCCCAACTGTCCTCAGCTTGTCCAAAAACAGCAAACTGGTAAGGGGCACCTTGCCTGGGAGACTTCGATATCTAGCCATATTGAAAGAGGGTCCCCACAAACCCAATCACTTACGTAGGTCAAAAGTGAGCTTAATTGGTAATTTTTAATGACCAAAAGGTCTACTCCCCCCAATCTGTGAGGCAACTGCAGTTTGGCTAATTTAATGAGGGGCCGTTTACGGTGCCAGATAAAGGAGCTGAACCAACTGTTCAGTCTCCTGAGTGTTTGTTTATTGAAAATCAGGGGGAGCATCCGTATAGGGTATAGCAAACGAGGGAGAATATTCATCTTAATAAGCGCTATCCGACCCAACCATGAGACTGGAAGTGCCTCCCATCTTTGGAGATCTTGTTTAATTTTTTCAAATAATTGAGTAAAATTGGATTTGAACAGCCAATCCAGAACTGGAGTAATGAATATGCCCAAATACACAAACTCCCCCCATCCCCCCCCCCCCCCCCCGTGACCACCTAAATGGGAATCTATAGTCACTCTCAAGGGCCAACTCTTTCATAAGACCACCCATAGGCACAACCTCTGATTTAGCAAAATTAATCTTATACCCTGAAAAAGCGACAAACGCGTGAATGCATTGTATCAGGCAAGGCACTGAGACTGCTGGATTTGTCAAGAAAAATAGAACATCATCTGCATACAGCGAAATCTTATGTAATTTTGACCCCACTTCTGGAGCTGATATATTGAGATCCCCACGAATGGTCTCTGCCAACGGTTCAATCACCAATGTAAAAAGTAATGGTGAAAGGGGACAGCCCTGCCGGCTGCCCCTAGAAATATTAAAATTGCTTGATCGTACCCCATTGGTAATGACCGCAGCGAGAGGTACACTGTAGAGAATCTTTACCCATCTTATGAAAACTTCGCCCAGACCAAACCGGTCTAGAGTATAGAAAAGGTACGGCCACTCAACTCGATCAAATGCCTTCTCTGCATCTAAAGAAATCACCAATCCCTGTATTGACTGCTGTTGGCATGCTTGAATTATGTTAAGCAGCCTCCCAACGTTATTGGAGGATCTGCGATCCTTTATGAAGCCCGTCTGATCCTCTTTAATAATAGAGGTAACACAGTCTCCAGCCTTAAAGCGAGAGCCTTAGAGAGGATCTTAAAGTCCACATTTAAGAGCGAGATGGGCCTATATAAAGCACACTTTTCCAGATCCTTCCCTTTTTTAAGGATAAGTGAAATATTGGCCTCTCTCAGAGATGGTGGGAGACAATCATGACTGTATGAATCATTAAACATATTCAACATCGGGCCTGACAGTATACTTATAAATTCCTTATAGAATTCACTGAGAAGTCCATCAGGACCAGGCGCCTTTCCACTCTGAAGCGGCCTCACAGCATCCGGCACTTCTTGCTCTGATAATGGGGCATTGAGAAAGGACTGTTGTTCGGGAGTCACACCCAGGAGCTTCAGATCTCTAAAAAAGGATTCCATTTTGGCCTGCCCCTCCTCACAATTCTCAGACTGATATAACTTAAAGTAGAATCTCTGGAATGCCACATTAATCTTTTTAGAATCACATGTTAGGTTCCTAGACCCTTCCCTAATCGCTGTAATGGTTTGTGGGGCACTTCTCTTTCTGGCAAGGTATGCTAAGTATTTGCCTGGCTTGTCACCATGCTCGTATAACCTTTGCTTTGCAAAAGCCAGCTCCTTCTTTGCCGTCTGCGTGAGCATGGAATTTAGTGCAGACCGCAGTGCCGTAATCCTCTGTAGTTTGTCCAACGAGGGTCTGTCAAAATAGGCCTTCTCGGCTGCCTTCAATCATGCTTCAAGGAGACGTTGCTGCTCACCCTTCTGCCGCTCCCTACTTGTGGAATATGAAATAACTAACCCTCTGGCATAAGCTTTGGCAGTTTCCCAGAGAACAGCTGAGCTATCAACCAAGCCTATGTTGATGTCTAGGAATGCCCGAAATTCCCGAGAGAAATACTCCACAAACGTGCTGTCCATGAGAATAAAGGGGTCCATTCGCCAGTACCTTGAATCCACTGTAACATCCTTAATTTTAACCATGAGGTACACTGTAGCATGAACAGAGATGGCAATATTATCAATCGTACGGGATGCCACCAGATTCAGGGTTACCGTAGGGGTCAGAAAAAAATCAATCCTCGTGTGACATCTATGCGGATTGGAGAAAAATGTGAAATCCCTACCGGTAGGGTAGAGACATCTCCAGACATCCACCAAGCCTAATTCCCCACGCAAACCCAATAACTGTTTAGTTTGTGCAGAGGGTATCGAGGGACTTTTAGGCAACCTGTCTGCTGTGGGATCCATGAGGCAGTTAAAATCTCCCCCTATAATGATGTGCTGAGAGTTGAGACTTATCAGTTTAGAAAAAGGATCTACCAAGAATTTAAGAGGATAAGCTGGAGTTCAATAAACATTTAAAATGCCATATTCTTCCCCATTTATCAAGGCTTTAAGAATTACAAACCTCCCGTATGTGTCTTTAACACATTCCAATAATTTAAATGAGAGATTTTTCCTTACCAATATAGCCACTCCCCTACTTCTGGTATTAAATGATAAAAAATAAACTCAGTCAAAGCCATTCTGCTGTAATTTCAGATGCTCCTTGTCATCCAAATGTGTCTTCTGTAACAAAGCAATATCCACCTTCTCCTCTCTAAGACTCAAGAGTACCTTCTTCCTCTTAATTGGTGCGTGACTTCCCTTGATATTCCAGGTACACCATTTAATCAAATCATTAGCCATAATCTTCTGCAATTACATTTAAATTCCAGAGAGGAGGAACCCGAACCACAAATTGCTGAGCCTTAGTGTCACATGGTCCACCAAATATAAAAACTACATAAACTAAAACCACTACATTTAACAAACATAACAAACATATTAAAAATAAAAAACAACAAAAACCAGAAAACAAACCAACATATAAAGCGCCAATAGCGCTGAGTAGGGGAACTCACCTCCTGCCCGGAGGGGGCAACTACCCGTCCCGAACTGACCATAAATAGGCATCTAACCATCTCAACCACCTTCACTTCTCCCAGCTGGAGCCGTATCGCAAGCACAAGCTTCTCCGATGTGTCAAAGAGATGCATGGATCCACCTAAGGTGATCCAAAGCAGTGCCGGATATCTCAGGGAGTACTGAATCCCAAGCTCCTTCTCTTGACACCATCATACGATTTTTGTTTCTGGATCACCGGCGCTGAAAAGTCCTGAAAAAACATGATCTTAGACCCCTCGTAAATTAGGGCCTTTGAATCCTTTCCCTGGAGTCTGGAAGCCTCCATGACTCTCTCCTTATCCCGGCAATGATGGAACCGCACCAGGAAAGGACGAGGGCGTTGACCCAGACCCGACCTCCGTGCTGCGATCCGGTGAACCCTCTCTATCTTCAATCCTCTCATGCTAGTCTCCAAGTCAAGGAATTATGGAAGCCAATCTTCAACAAATTCCGCAGGCCACTCATCTTCCTTACCCTCGAGCAGACCGATGATCCGAATGTTTTTTCTCTTGCCCCTGTTTTCAAGATCATCCACTTGGTCACGCAAATTACGAACCTGCGTTTTCAGGGCTTGGATCTCTTCCTTGAATGAACTGGCATCAGCTTCCACCACTGTGACCCTGTGCTCCACCTCATCCGTCCTCTTTTCCAGGTCTCCCAGCTGCTGCTCATGCTTCTGCAGCATGAGAGAGTCTGGATCCAGCTTCTCTTCAATCTGTCTCCCCAACATCTTGTGAGATTTCGAGAGCTGGTTCACCAGGTCCTGGAGAGTAATCGGCTCCAAGGCTGCTGCAGGCTGAGCTGCAGGCCCGGCCTCAGATGCTCCTCCTCCCTTTTTAGGCATTTCTGGACAGCTGAAAATACAGGTAAGTCAATTTTTAAATGTTTCTTGGGGCTCCACAATCTTTCCAATGCCCCAAGAAATCCTGATGACCTGGGTCGGGTGGGTTAAAGAACGTCCTGCTCCTTCTGCAATGCAAAGCTCTGCAGTGTGATCTTCTCAGATCGCCGCCATCTTAGATCCCCCGGATCACAATAATTTAAGAGAAATATTGATGACCTGGATGAGGAAAGTGACCAAGTTTGTAAATTACACAAAATTAGGATTCTACAAATAGTCTGCAGAGTGGGATGCACAGGTTAAGCAATAAGATACAGGAAGCTAGGAGAGGCAAGTGAACCTCCACTCTCCCCACCAACCCTCCTGAACCCCAGGTATCTTCCCCTGCAACTGTAAAAGATGCAAAGCCTGCCGGCACGCCACCACCCTCACCTCCATCCAGGGTTCCAAACAGTCCTTCCAGGCGAAATAGAGGATCATCTGCTTCTCCTCCAACCTAGTTTACTGTATGTGGTGCTCCCGATGTGGTCTTCTCTACATCAGTGAGACCAAACATAAACTCAGGGCATGTTTCACCAGCATCTCAGCAGGGCCCGGAAGGCCAAGCCTAACCTCCTAGTCACCAGCCATTTTAATTGCCCCTCCCACTTCCTTTCCGCCATGTCCACATGGCATCCTCCATTGCCACAGTGAATCAGACCACAAATTGGAGGAACAACACTTCATCTTCCACCTGGGCAGCCAACAGCCCAGAGGGCTTAACATTGAGTTCTCCAATTTCAAATCGCCTCCCTTCACTTCTTCTGGCTCCCTTTTCAGCCCCTCCCCTCCCTTCCATTCCTCTGATCAACCCTTCCTTCCAGCTACCAACTGGATTAATTCCTCCCATCAACCAACCAGGTTGAACCTCTTCCTGTGCTCATCTATCCCTACCTTACCATTCTGCCCCTCTCCCCACCCAAAACCCTCCCCAACTCCCCCTCTAATTACAGCTCCCCTTACACTAACCCCTAGTTCTGAAGAAGGGTTACACCCAAAACATTGACTTCTCTACCTCCTGATGCTGCTTGTCTTGCTGTATTCTTCCAGCCTCCTAGTTGTTCACTAAATGAATAGAAAACCTGATGGGCTACATGACCTATTCTGCTGTGACATAGAACATAGAACAGTACAGACCCTTTGGCCCTTGATGTTGCGCCAACCTTTTATTCCTACTCTTAGATTAAACTAACCTACATAGCCTTCATTTTACTATCACCCATATGCCTATCCAAGAGTTGCTTAAAGGTACCTAATATATCTGACTCTACTACCACAGTGCATTCCATACATCCACCACTCTCTGTGTAAAGAACCTACCTCTGACATCTTCCCTAAACCTTCCTCCAATCACCTTTAAATTTTGCCCCCTCATAATAGCCATTTCCACACACGGGAAAAAGTCTCTGGCTATCCAATCTATCTATGCCCTTCTCAGCATTTGTACAACTCCTTGTACTATTCCTTCTTTACTCCAATGAGAAAAGCCCTAGGTCCCTCAACCTTTCTTCATAAGACATGTCCTCCACTCCAGCCAACTTCCTCTGCACCCTCTCGGAAGCTTCCTCATCCTTCCTATAATGAGGCGATCAGAACTGAACATAATATTCTAAGTGTGGTCTAACCAGGGCTTAATAGAGCTGCAGCATAACCTCGTGGCTCTTAAACTCAATTCCCTTGCTAATGAAAGCCAACACATCATACGCCTTCTTAACAACCCTATCAACTTGGGTGACAACTTTGAGGGATCTGTGGACGTGGATCCCAAGATCCCTCTATTTTAGTGATGTTATTGCTTTTGTTTTAACCAAAAACTCCTTCATCACTAAATCTCTTCTCTCCCTGGCAGTTGTCTGTTTCTGAAGCAGACTGCGAACAAGGTCAGTGTCACATTTAACCCAGTGATTAACTTGTAACACATATCTGTTTGAGAAATAATCTTATTTCCATCTGCATAACATCATTCAATGCTACATTACCTTGGTTAACTTTCAACTGTAAACTTGTCTATTTCAATGCTCTTCTGGTAGGCACAAAATTAAGCTCATCAAAAACTGTTGAATATGTTCAAGTCAAGACCTACTTATCCATGAAACTTTAGCTTGCTGACCTATGTCTCATTCCTGAAGAAGGGCCTGTGCCCGAAACGTCGAATCTCCTGTTCCCTGGATGCTGCCTGACCTGCTGTGCTGTTCCAGCAATAAAGTTTCAACTTTGATCTCCAGCATCTGCAGACCTCACTTTCTCCTCGACCTATGTTGACCCCAGTCCAGGAACAGCTTGTTTTTAAAATCCTCACATTTGGTCATACATAACTTGAATATTCATGAGAAAAGTCCCATTTTGTCAAAACCTTTCACTTGCATTTATCCAGAATTTGCAAAAATACTAATAAAGGGGAAAGCGAATATTCATATTATTTGAGAGGCAAGTATTGATTGATTGGTATATTGACTCTGATTGATTGCCATGAAGATGGTAGCATTTAATGACAATTGTTAGTTAACTGGTCAGCTTTGTTTATAGTTAATGTAACAAGGTCAACTAGCTAGACATCATAGAATATGAGTTCCCTGATTGGGGCTGTTAATCTGGTACAATCACGGAGTCCTGGCTGACAGATAAAAAAGGAGGGATGTGAGAGAGACTGACTCTGATAGCTGACATCAGGTGGTACTGATGTCAAGGACTGTTCATATGTGAATAAAGGGTGGCTTGGTGACAGGATACTGTCCTCTGTGGAGTTATTTCATTGTTTCAACCTCAAACAAAGAAGATTGACTCTGATTAGTCAGGACATTGCCCTGACAAATGAACCAGTGAAGAACTGTCACCTATTTTGTTGAGATGAATCCAACCTGTTCCTGGTGTTAGGTTCCCATAGGAAGACGAAGGGGAAGGGGAGGTGTCCACAGGATGGAGTGCAGGTAGATGGTCAAATCATGAGTTGTGAGGGGCTGGAGGGGGTTATGGTTGAGGTGTTTGGCTACTTTGGGGTGTTAGATGTTGAACAGGATCAGGTTGGGCTCCTGGTAGTTCAGTGTCACTGATTAGGGGTTGTCAGTTTTATATTTATATAACCTATAAAATTCTAACAGGACTAAACAGGTTAGATGTAGGTAGAAAGTTCCTGATGGTTGGGAGTAGAGAACTAGAGTTCATAGTTTAAGGATAAGGGGAAAACCTTTTAGGACTGAGATGAGGATAAATTTCTTCACTGACAGTGGTGAACCGGTTGAATTCACTGCCATAGGAAGTGGTTGAGTGCAAAACAGTATGTGTTTTCAGGAAGGAAGTGGATTTAGCTCTTGTGGCCAGAGGAATTAACGGATATGGAGGGAGGGCGGTATTGGAGTATTAAGCTCAATGATTAGCCATGGTCATAACAAATAGCGGAGTACGGCTTGACGGATTGAATGGTCTACTCCTACTCCTGTCTTCAATTTTTGTATTAAGCTGGGTGGCAACCCCTGACCAGGCTGGCATGGCCTATCTCATGACATCCACTGATCAGCCTGGAGGAGGAGAAGGCTCTGCTTTTGCAACACCCCGTTTTGTAGAACATCCAGGACACTGATTGCAAACTCTTGTGCTGATTTTCCCTGTCTGCCATCTATGGGACAATGTCAGGAACCATGCAGGGTAGCTCCAGACTGACAATGATTGTCCATTTGCTCAATGGCCTTTTAAAGATGGCGCAGGAATTGCTAGTGAATTCTGGGATATCCAGTGAGTCGCATGTTGGTCTGGTAAAGGCTCATGGTAGCAAGGGGCAGAACTTGGCACTGAAAGATGACATGGGGTGAATTAGATAAACAATAAGGTGTGTTTGGTAAGGTGCAGTGAGAAAACCTGTGAGGTCTTGAGGCAAGAAACATACCGAAAAACTTGAAAGTAAATCGGACTTTGCCAAAAAACGTGTTATGGACCAGGCCAGACCAGTGGATGTTCCAGGTGTGATGCAGCCAGCCAAACTATTTGGCTTTAAGCAAAACAGAATTAATTTAAACAATACAATTGAAATACATACAAAAGAAAGCAGAATTTAGAATAACGTAACTTTTGGAAAACTTAACCAACCCGATACTCCAACTATTACTAATTAACTGTTCCAATCCAGTAACATTCCATATACACAAAAAGGTAAATTCAAACACATTCTTACAGGCAGGAGGGAACAGCATCCAAAAATAGATTTCAGAAGAAAGTCTGAAGCTTTACTAAAGCTTCTAACTCTCCTGGAGACACACATCTTGTGATTGCTCCAACTAAACCAAACTAGAAAAAAGCCTGAACTTGGAGAACTGGCCATTTTCCCTCCATTGTTAAACTCGACCCTTTAGCATCTCCGCCTTTACGACCTCTTAAAAAAAAACCAAGGACAAAATAACCTTTTTAAAGTGACAGCATTGTCACAAACAAAAGGTTCAGCTTTATGCCTTTTCAATAGAAAATATCAAATAACCCTATGTGACCCACATGTGACTTCTCACACTGAGTAGTGGAAATTTAATGCCCAAAATGCCCTAGGAGCAGCTATATGCCTTGCTATTATTAACTATAACTCAAGAAAGAACAAATTAAAAATAGGCATTAAGAAGTAGGCCACATAGATGCTTGAATCTTTTGTTGTAAGCTTCATGGAAGAAAGAGAAGAAATAGTGAGGATAAGCAACAAAGCAGAAAGTATTGGTAGAGTGCACAAATAAATTATAATGGAATAAAGAAAGAAATGAGAGTTTTTCTGTACAATTTAGTTCAATTTTAGAATGGGAGAAGAATGCTAATGGGTATCAACTTGGCTCATTGATTGCACACTTGCTTCTGTCATGATGTTGTGGATTCATACATAATTTCAGGAATTTAAAGATGTAATCTGAGCAATTTGCCCAAATACAGACAGTGATTTCTTCACTAACGGATATTGGAAGGTAGTTCCATAATACAAATTACATGCATCAAATCAATCTCAGTCATACACAACAGGGCAGTCTCTCAATGTAACTGACAGATGAAACATCTCAAGGAATAATGGTATCATCATATGTAGGTATTATTGTAATGTTGGAAATATGGCAGTGATTACATTAGAGTTTACATTGGTGTTCAAGGTCACACTGAGCTGAAAATGTGTTGCTGGAAAAACGCAGCAAGTCAGGCAGCATCCAAGGAGCAGAAGAATCGACGTTTCAGGCATGAGCCCTTCTTCAGGAATGTTTCAAAGTCACACAACAACTGTGTAATCCTGAACAGACTTTTGCTGTAGTGGAAGTTGGATAGGTACAATTATTCAAGGAAAATAATGGGCAGAGCGAAAATAATTATATTAGAAAGCTCACTCAAATCTATTGTGCATTTATTCATCTGGCTTTAGTTATTGAAGAAAAAAGAATTTTCAACCTCTCGAGATACCCCAAAATATTTTGAATAGACCTGCATAATGAACATACCAACTTCAATATAGATAAGTCTAACATGATATATTTTGGTGGGAAGAATAAGGTGATCACATTCTATGTGGATTAAAAGATTCTAAATGGGTCCAGGAACAAAGGAATATGGAGGCTCAGATACACAAATTGCTAAAAGATGTGGTACAGGTTATTAAGGACGTGAAGAAGAAACCAAAGTACATGTACGGAGGTAATTCCAAAGGGATAGAGTTGAAATTGGGGAAATTATATTAAACTTCCACTGCACCTTGGTTAAACCATATTTTAAATCCCGTACTGTGAACAGTTCTGGTTGCAATACTGTTAAAAAGTTACGAGATACCTAGGAAGATTAAAAAAAGGCTTCCTTGCTGATACTAGGAATCCAATATTTTGCCTTCTAAGCAAGATTAAACAGGCTGGGGTTTCTTTCTCTTGAAAGGGGAGTTTGAGCACTGAGTTGAAAGAAGTCTTGAAGATTGTGAAATGGTTCACAGAGAAAATGCAACATTGGAACAGTTCATGGGCAACCTCCTCTCAACTTTCCTCATCAAGCACTTTGCATGCAACCTTCGATTCGCTTGTCTGTTATATACTTACCTGGCCTCCATTAATTGCATTAATGCAATTCACTTCTACCATAAAGCTGTTCTAATTTTGTGCTGTGCAACATTGCTGGTTTATTAATAGTTTCAGAATCAAACATCCTTTGGAAATTATAACAGTAATATTATAATTAAATGACAAATTTGAGTCATACCACAATAACATTTTTTTGTCATGGCCATGTGTATCCTTTCTGTTACAGAATAAGGAGACAACACAATCATGGTAGTATTTTCATTCAGATGTTTACAAGTACAGGCTTCTGCAGCTCTATAATAACAGAAAATAAGAATTTAGACTGTTGTGTGACGTTACCAATTTGTGCTTGGAATTCTGAGTTTTGGTGAACACTGTTGATTTTATTTCATACTGTTAATAACACAAAGAGAATAGGATGTAAAAGGAACCTGAGGAAGCTGCAGCTGTATCGTTGCGGGAAAATGTGCATTGTAAATACTGCCTCATAAAACTCAGCCGTGCAAAATCATGAAATCTTAGTGCACTGTGTAGTGATTCGTGATGGAGAAGAGGTTGCACTTGCTGTTTCTATAGTATTGAACATGTCTCTAGAGGTAGTTCATCATTTCAAGTTGTAACAACAAAGTTTGGTGTGTTTACAGTTTTATCATGTTGTTAATTTAATTCAGTGAGCTTGGTTTTAACAAATTTTGGAACGTGACATTGATTAATTGGCGTGAATATGTCAATGCTAAAGCCTTTTTTAAACAACCTGTCCAACATTGTTGTAAGTGATTGGGAGAAAATGAAGGCTGCGTAAGTTGGAGAGTCAAAGTGGAAAAATGTGGTGCTGGAAAAGCATAGCAGGTTAACAGGAATGTCCTTAATTGCCACACTTATCGACAACATAGGCATAATGTAAGTTATCCTGTTTTTTTTATTATACTAGACTAGTGATAAGATAAATAAACTTTCAGGAACTCTAGCCTTTTTCAAGCTTAGAGTGATACAGTGCATTTAAAGACAATGTGGGCTGAACGATCCAAGGAACACTTTAATTGGGTAAAGCCCAGTGTTCCAGGCATACACTAATCAAGTGTTTGCACTTACGGGTTTGTGCTACTGATAAGAAAGGGACAGTTCAAACTGACTTTAACAAAATATCTTTACAAACTTGTAAGTTTCAATGAAAGTAGAAAAAACATCTCAAACTTCAAAGATACTTGAGTATTATGACACTATAGAGATAAGCTTTTATCTGATTCTTCTATTCACTGTCATTGTATACATTGTGCCACTATGAGTTTCCAAGAACCTTTCATTCTGAGTAACAACCTTGTAAATAATTTTTGCACCCTTTCCAGTTTAAACATCCTTCTGATAGCAGAGTATCAGAATTGTATGCTGTACTCCAAATTGGTCTGACAAATACTTTAGCGGAAGTGGGTATTGCAGTTGCTGGAAATTAGAGTCAAAATTAAAGTGGTGCTGGAAAAGCACAGCAGGTCAGGCAGCATCCAAGGAGCAGGAAAATCGATGTTTCAGGCAAAATCCCTTCATCAGGAATTGTGCTTTCCTGATGAAGGGCTTTTGCCTTAAATGTCGATTTTCCTGCTCCTTGGATGCTGTCTGACCTGCTGTGCTTTTCCAGCACCACTCTAACCCTTCCAAGTGTCTTGTACAACCAGAAAATGACATCCTAACTCCTGTACTCAGTGCTCTGACCAATGAAAGCAAGCATGCCAAACACCTATTTCACCATCCTGTCGACCTGTGATGCCACTTTCAAGGAACTGTGTACATGTACCCGCAAGTGTCTCTGTTTCACAACACTCCCCAGGGCCCTACCATCAACTATGTAAGTCCTGCCCAGGTTTGTCTTACCAAAATACAACACCTTGCATTTCTCTGAACTAAACTACATCTGCCACTCCTCAGCCCTTTGACCCAATTGATCAAGATCTCTTTGTTATCTTTGATAATCTTCTTCACTGTACATTTTACCACCAATTTTGTTGACATCCATAAACTTACTAACCATGCCTCCCATATTCTCATCCAAATCATTTCCATAAATGACAAACAAAAGTAGACCCAGAACCAATACCAGTAGAACACTGCTGGTTACAGGCCTCCAGGCTGAAAAATAACCTTTCACCATCACCCCTGTCCCCTATCATCAAGCCAATTTTATATTCAATTGGCAAGTTCTCCCTGAACCCATGTGATCTGACTTCACTAATTAGTCTACCATGCAGAATCTTGTCAAAGGCTTTACTAAAGTCCATATAAACAATGTGTACTGCTCTGCCCTCAACAATTGTTTTGATTACTTCCTCAAAAAATGCAATCAAGTTTGTGAGACACGTTTTCCCTCTCAAAAACCCAGGTTGACTATTCCTAACCAGTACTTGCCACTCTAAATTCATTTAAGTAATATCTTTCAGGTTCACCTCCAACAACGTATCCACCACTGATGTTAGGCTTACAGCTCTATAGTTCTCAGAGCTTCTCCTTACAGCCTTTCTTAAATACAGGTACAACATTAGCTACCCTCCAATCCTCTTGCACCTTACCCCATGATGATAAATTATACAAAAACCTCTGCTAGAGACCTGAAAACCTCTTCCCCAACTTGCCACAACATCCTGTGATATACTTGATCAGGTGCTGGAGATTTATCCACTCTTATGTTTTCTAAGACCTCCAGCATTTCCTCTTCTGTAATGTGAACTGTTTACAAAACAGCAATATTTATTTCTCTGAGTTCTATAATCTCTATTTCTTTTTCTGTCATAAAACTGAAGTGAAATATCTCTCCCATTTCCTGAGGTTCAACATGGACAACCTTGCTGATCTTTAAGGAGCCCTATTCACTCTATCTAGTTGCTCTTTTGCTCTTAATGTACTTGCAGAATCCCTTTGGATTATCCTTATCTGCCAAGCTATCTCAGATCCCCTCTTTGCCCTCCTGATTCAACCTCTAAAGAATGCCCCTGCACTTTTTAAGAGATTCGTTTGATTCCAGTTGTCTATAGCTAATATATGTAACTTAGAAACATTGAAAATAGAAGGAGGAGTAGGCCCTTGCTGCCTGCTCTGCCATTCAATATGCTCATGGTTAATCATTCAAATAAATAATGTTTCTGCTTTTTCCCTATATCCTTCAATCCCTTTAGCCCCAAGTGCTATGTCCAATTCCTTCTTGAAATATAATGTTTTGTCTCAACTGCATTTTGCAGTAGCAAGTTTCACATGCTCACCACCCTCTGGATGAAGAAATTTCTCTGCATCTCAGTTCTAAATAGTTTTCAACATATCCTTAGACTGTCACTTGACTCTTGACTCCCCCACCGTCGGAAACATCCTTCCTACATCTATCCTGTCTGGGCCTGTTAGAATTTTATATGTTTCTATGAGAGTCCCCCCTCACTCTTCTGAACTCCAGCAAATATAAAACTAAGTAATTCAATCTCTCCTCATATGTCAGTCCAGCCACTCCAGGAATAAGTCTAATAAACCTTCACTGCACTCCTTATACAGCAAGAACATCCTTCCTCAGACAAGGAGACCAAAGCTCTACACAATATTTGTGGTTTGCCTCTCCAAGACCCTGCATAATTGCAGCAATACATCCATGCTCATCTAGAATGATTACATGAGTTGCCTACATTTGACTGGCATAAACTTGATAGGCTGAAGGGCCTTTTTCTATTTTGTAGATATCTATAACTCTGTGACTGACCATCACAACTTTTTGGGCTTAAGAATTTGAAAGACCTACAAATCTTGATGAAGAAATTCATCTCAATTCAGTCCTAAATGGTTTACCCTTTGCTTTGAAAATGTGGCCTCAATTCTCTTCTTCATGTAAGCATCTACTAATCAAGCAATTAAGAATGTTATATGTTTCAGTGTGATCAGCTCTCATTCTCCTAAATCTAGGAATGGGATGCACCGGTTCAGTAGTGTTAGGATGTGGAGGGGAAATAGAATCACAGAATCCCCACAGTGTGGAAGGAGGCCTTTCAGACCATCGAGTCTGCACTGACCCTCTGAAGAGCATCCCACCCAGAAACAACCTCCCACCACATCCCATAACCCCACATTTACCATGGCTAATCCACCTAGCCTAACACATCCCAGAAAACTATAGACAATTTCACCTAGCCTGCACATCTTGGACTATGGAAGGAAACCCATACAGACACAGGGAGTACGTGCAAACTTCATACAGTCACCTAAACCTGGAATTGAACCCAGATGTCTGGCACTCTGAGGTAGATGTGCTAACCACTGAACCACCATGCTACCCTATGAAATGATCATGTTGCTTGACTACTAACCCAAAGACTCAGGTGAATGTTTGAATCCAATTGTGACAGCTGGTGAAATTTGAATTAAATTAACAGCTAGACTACTGGCTTGAATGTGAAATCATTGAAAACCCCAGCTGCCTCACTAATGTCATTTCAGGAAGGAAATCTGAAATGTCCTTACCTGGTCTGGCCTTCAAGTGACTGCACACCCACAGCAATGTAGCTGACTCTCAAATAGTTGATTAAATTGCTCAACACAGTTTTTATTAAACATTACAACATATAAAGAAAGGAGTGAAACCAGACTGACCAATCAGAGTCAACAGAGACACCAGAAATAACTATGACAAACCAGCCCAGGTAACCCAGCAAATGTCTGCTAATTAATACCAGTACTTGTGTCTAAATTGTGAGAGCTGTCTCACAGACTAGTTATACAACTGCCTGACATAGTCATGCTCACATGCTGAGCTCATCCTTGCTGACCTATTCATTGCAGACTATCCATGACAAAGTCAGTAGGAATGAGCACAGCACAGTTTTGTGGAGACAAAGTCCCATCTTCACTTTGAGGATACTTTAATCATGCGTGTGACATTACCATCATGCTAAACAGGATAGATTTTGATAGGATCTAGCAACTCAAAACTACACATCCATGAGGTGCTGTGAGCCAAAAGCAAAAGCAGAATTGTATTCAACCACAATCTGTAACCTCAGTGGTTCAGCGTATCCCCAACTCTACCATTATCATTAAGCTGATTCAAACATCGTTTCAATAAAGAGTGCAGAGGGTATGCCAGGAGAAGCACTGGGCATATCTCAAAATTAATTATCAATCTGGTGAAGCTACAATCCAGGTGAGTTGCATGCTAAATCGTGGAAGAAGCATTCAGGGACAGCACAAATTATCCCCAAACCAATCATCAGTTCTAACCTTTACAGAGAACAGTGGTGAACAATTAAACAATTAAAATGAGGAGGAGGCTCCATAAATATCCCCACCATCAACAACTGGGGAACTAAGCACATATACAAAACTCTGGATAAGGAGCTGTGGGGGAGGTGGAAGAATGTATACAACAATGCCCTCATCCAGATGACCACCTTTGTGTGTCGCTGCATCAAGCTGCACATAGACCCCTTGTATACGCGTTCGACCTCCGGTGTAGAGTTGACCTTGACCATGTGTTGCAGACTGGCATATATCAAGGTCCAGGACTATATGTTGAAGGATGCAGTAAAGCTTGGGGCAGCTGCCACCAAGACATAATGGGGAAAGACCACCATCTAAGGTTTTTCTACCAAAGTATATGAGGGTCCATTCAGTTATCGGACTCTCTCATTGCCTCAAAATGAATGAAATTAATGCCCTGCAAAGTAGGAAATGTCTTTGTTTGCAACTGCAGGGAATGTCAAATTACAATGTTTGTACTTTTTGTCTGTAAAGATTACAGACATGCTTTGGTAATTAAAGATATTTTTTAATGAATGTAGTATATTTTTGAAATAAAAATGAACTACCACACGACCACACTGATTACCACAAAATCTATTGGTCTTGAGAACATTCCAGTAATAGTACTGAGGACTTGTGCTCCAAAACTAGTAATGTCCCTAGCCAAGTTGTTCCATTACAGCTACCACACTAGCATTTTCCAGTAATACAGAAAACTGTCCAGGTATGTCCTGTCTACAGAAATTCAAAACTTGGACAAATTCAACCTGGCCAATTACTGCTCGATCAGTCCACTCTTCATCTTCAGCAAAGTGATGGAAGTGAAGTCAATAATTTTGTCAAGCAACACATGCTCAGAAATCAGCTGCTCACTGACATTCAATTCAAATTTCTTTGAGATCATTCAGCTCCTAACCCTTTTACCTTTGTCCAAATTTAGACACAAGAGCTGAACTCAGGGCTGAGGTGAGAGTGACTGCCCTTGACATCACCGCAATATTTTACAGATTGTGGCACCAAGGAGGCCTTGCAAAACTGGAGTTAATGGGAATCAGGGGCAAGCTCTACTAGTTGATGTCATACCTGGCTCAAAGGAAGATGACTGAAGTTATTGGAGGCCTATCATTTTAGTCCCAGGACATCTCTGCAGGAGTTCCTCTTAAGCCAATCAACTTCTGCTGATTCATCATCATGAACAGAAAAAGGATGTTTCCTGATGATTGCACAATGTGAAGCCTAATTTGTCACTGCTGAGATGCTGTCACAGTCTATGTCTATACGTAATGAGATCTAGGCACAACTCAGGTTTGGGCTGGTAAGTGGGAAATAACGCTCATGCTTCAGAAGGGATAGGAAATATCCATCTTCAACAATGGAGAATCTTAAAATCTCCATTTTATGTTTAACAGTATTACCAGCACGATCAACACCTTGTGGGTTACCATTGACCATATTAACACTGTGGCTACAAGACCAGGTCAGAGGCTAGGAATTCTGCAGTCAGTAATTCACCTCCAGTCTCTCCAGCGACTTTCTGCCATTGATAAGGCTCAATTCAGGAGTGTAATGAAATACTCTTCATTTTCACGGATGGGTACAGCTCAAAGAACACTTAAAAAGCTCAACACCAGACGGGACAAAACAGCCCTCTGGAATGGCATCCCATTGCCACCTTCAACACTAACTCCCTTCTCAATCGATACACAGTGGCAGCATTGCATACCATTGACAAGATATGCTGCATTAACCCATTGTTAGAACCAGACATCAAGCGAGGTTGCAGTTGTTCCAGATGGGATACCCAAAACGTTAGGCACCTGGGTGAGGAGAGATGAACCAGGACCTCCCTTTGGTAATTTACCCAACCCCTCAGTTGATCATATCAAGGTTAATTGAGAAAGGATCTCTTCCATTGTGGGTATCTCTTCCCAGTCTCAAAAGAACTTATGTTTTAAAATAAGCAAATTTAACCAGACTTTTTTGAACTAACAAAAATAAAGAGTTTATTCATTAATAATTGTGATACATGAGCAAAGACTAGCAATAAGAGTTGAGTATACAAAGATAAAACAACAAAAAATGCGAATCAGCCCCTGAATTATTCAAGAAGAGCAATTAACGTGATGTTGTGGCTGTTATTGGATAGGTATTGGTATTAGCAGTTGAGCAGTAAGTTTCAGGATTCTAGGTTTTGCAGGGTCGTGGAAATGCTACTGTTCTGATGGCTTTCAATTGTACTGAATGCCAAAATTCTGGAAAAGAGAAAGTAATTCCCTTTGTTTTACTGACAGTGCAGTGGTTTTTAACTCTCTTTTCTTTCGTATATTCCTGGTGTTATGACATGGATAAACCTCCCTGCTTAATTTAAACCAGCAACACAGAAAGATTTATCTCGTGCAGAAATCTCTGAAAATTTGAGAGGCCAAGAATTATTTAAAGTAAAAATTAACAACTTTATTTCTCAAAAGTATAACAGAGAATAATTAACTAACAACTATTTACAACTCCTTCCTCTAACCGAACTTTTACTTTCCCCTTCTACAATACTAGTCCGATAAAACCCCTGATTAAGATTTATTAAGATTCAAATTTCAAAACCAGCCAGCTGTCAAATCTTCTCTTCATATCTTCCTCTGTCTTCTTTTCTTCTTCTTATGAATTTCTGTTTCATAGATCGCTGATCAATAAAGGTACCTTTAAGAGAGCTATTCTCTAGGCAGTCTGCATGTGATGGTGGCTTGGCAGTTCTCCCTCAACTGTTCAATTTTCCCCGGTCTTATACCCCAAAGCATCAGATTGTGTCATTGGCTTTTAATATTGTCCATATATTACATTCAAACTTGATTGGAGTTTGGTATTTTTGCGGTATAATTTAAACTGATTTAGCCTAATTCAAATTTGTTTTTTTTTGTCTCCAGGCAATCAGCTACATTAACTGCTGGACCAAAAGTTTACATTGTATTTTGGACAGAACACTTGCTGCTGTCAGGTAGGTCTGATCGCTTTTAACTTTCTTAAAGGTACAGTCCACCCATATCTTCATAACACCTCCTCCTTTAAGAAAAAATGAACCATCGTAATGAAAAGATGGCTTCATTTTCTTCTATTCTTGAAGCACATTATCCTAACATACAGATAACCTTGCTATAAATTCATCTTAACTTCTTCCCATACACCTGTATATATAACATTACATAAATACAAATCACATTTTATCAATTAAAAATGCCATAACGCATCTGCAATTACACTCTTACAACATGGATGATTTTTAAATCAAAAGTCTGTAACGTGAGGCTTCAATGAAATAGTCTCATTTGTTGTCTTTGAAGCATTCTAAGAATGTAAGAGGATTGTGATCTGTGTACACCACCGTCTCCGACACATTGTTCGTGACATACACATTAAAATGTTGTAATGGCAGTACCAAACTCAGTAGTTCCTTTTTGATTGTGGAGTATTTCCTCTGGTGGATGTTGATCTTCTTTGAAAAGTAACCAACTGGCAGTTCAATCAAATCCTCATCTTCCTGGAGGTGTACAGCTCCAATTCCTATGTCACTCGCATCAATGGTGACTTTAAAAGTTTTTGAAAAGTTTGGTGTAGCTAAAACTGGTTGGCGGTTAATATTGATATCAAATGGTCGAATGCCTCCTGGCATTGTTCTGTCCACTGCAACTTTGTGTTCTTCTTCAGCAAATTGGTTAATGATGCCACTACATTCCTGAAGTTTGGAACAAACTTCCGTTAGAATCTGCTAACTCCTAAGAATTGAATCACCTCTTTCTTCGAGGTTGGTTGTGGAAATTCCTCGATGGCCTTCGTCTTCGCTTTCCGTGGGGTCAACCTTCCATGACCAATGTTATGTCCCAAGAATGTCATCTCTGCTTTCGCGAATTCAGTTTCATTTAAATTTATCACTAATTTTGCTTCTCATAGTTGTTCAAAGAGCACTTCCAACTGTACCATGTGATCTTTCCAGGACTTACGGAAGATCACTACATCACCCAAATAGACTGCACAGTTTGTTAACCCAGCCACAACTCTGTTCATGACTCTTTGGAATGTGGCAGGTGTATTCTTCATTCCAAAGGACATCACTTTAAACTGACCGCCCATTTGGGGTTACAAATGCAGAAATTTATTTTGCTGTCTCTGATAAAAGTACCTTCCAGTAACCATGCATTAAGTCCAACTTGTTGATGTAATTGGCTTGTCCAACTTGCTCAATACAGTCCTCCGATCTTTGATTGGAAATGAGTCCAATTTTATAATGGCGTTGACCTTCCGATAATCCATGCAGAATCGTTGAGTCCCGTCCAGTTTGGGAACTAAGACAATCAGCAAATTCTATTTGCTCTGGCTTGGTTTGATGATGTCCTCATCGAGCATGGCCTCCACCTCCATCTGGACCTGTCTGGCTTTGAAAGGATTAAGTTAATAGGGGTGTTGTTTTATCGGGGCAGTATTCTCTATGTCTACTTCATATACAATAGCATTGGTCCTCCCTATCTGATTCTTACATATGTCTTTATACTGCAGTAACAAATCTTTCAACTGTGTTCTATACTTCTGCAATAGATAGCTCACTAACCTATCCCACTCCTCAATGATGAGTTCACTTTCTAATTTATTTTGAGGCACATCAAAATCCACATCATCTGGATTTGATTCCTCACTCTGCAGGGCAGTAACCAACACTGTTTCTCCAGTTCTTTCTCTCTCGTGTAATACAGTTTCAATATGCTCACATGAAATACCCGGTACTTTTTTTTTACTATCTGGCATCTTTACTGGATAATTCAATTGACTCAACTTTTTCTCAATTTGATAGGGACCACTAAACCTGGCTTCGAAGGGATCTCTTATCACTGATAACAGTACTAACACGTCATACCCTCAGGAAAACATCCAAGTCTCAGAGCTTTTATCTGCCACCTGCTTCATTCTACACTGTGCCCTGTTTTGGTGCTGTTTAGCTAACTCACGTACCCTATTTAATATCTCCCTCGCCTCCAATACATAATCTAAGTATGGATCATCGACTTTGGTCCTGTCAATTTTTCTGTAATTAAGTTCAAAGGGCCTCTCACTTCATGCCTGAATATTAACTCTAAGGGAATGAACTGAGTAGATTTGTTTGGGGCATGTCTAATGGCAAACAATTCAATGGGATACCTTTATCCCAATCAAATGGGTAGTCCTGACAGTATGCTCTTAAGATGGTCTTCAAGGTCTGATGGCACCTTTCTAAAGCTCACTGGGATTCAAGGTGATATGAACTGGTTTAAAGTGCTGTATACTAAGCTATCCATAACATCCTTGAACAGCCCAGCAGTAAAATTTGACCCCTGGTCTGACTGAATCTCTCTGGGTTGCCCATGCCGTGTGAAGAAATCTATTAACTCCTTTACTACCCTTTTTGCCTTGATACTCCATAATGAAATTGTCTTTGGAAATCTGGTAGACACATCCATTATGGTTAACAAGTACTGGTTCCCACTTTTAGTTCTTGGGACCTATACTATCAATTATAAACCGCGTGATAGGTTCTTCAAACGCAGAAATTGGTAACAAAGGTGTTGGTTTTATTACCGCCTGCGGCTTACCTACCATTTGGCATGTATGACACATACAGCAAAAGTGAACCACATCCTTGTGCATTCCAGGCCAATAAAATTTTTTATGAAACTTAGCCTTAGTCTTTCAGACCCCTAGGTGACCTCCTACAGGTATTTCATGTGCTACCCTTAACACTTCCTGTCTCTATGCGACTGGCCACTTCGGCCCATTTCTCCTCTGCACTAACCTGCCATGGTCTTCTTTTCTGTCTTAGGATTCAATCTTTCAGACAATAACCTTCTGGAATATTCTCTCCCTCCTTTTCAGAGTATGCATCCACATATATGTCTTTTAATGTTTTGTCTTGCTGTTGCAAGTCCCTTAGCCTTTCAGGACTAAACACTTCTGTCTGACCCTCTGTCTGTACACTTTTCCTGCACCATTACATCAAACAGGGTATCCACTAACTGAACCTCAACTGCTTCATCTTTCTCTTTACTTTTCGCTTCATGCTGTGACATGATAGTAGGATCTGGTTACTAACTGTCTGGGAAAATACTGGATAATTTTTGTTTTAACTCCTCAGTTTCTTGGACTTCCTTGGGCTTCTCCACAACAAGGCTTGTCATTCCCACCTTGGATTCTGCCAAATTATTCCCAAAAGCAAACTGAATTCCTGGAACCTACGCTCTACAAATCACTCCCACCGTTACTTCCCCAGTCTTGAGTTGGTACTGCAACCTGATCTTACTTAGAGGAACACTAAAGTTCTGTCCATCTATCCCATCTTTTTTCCACTCTCGGATAACAGACCAAAAAGAGTGCATATTCACTCATCTCTTACTATCAGTAACTGGTTAAATCCTGAATCTCTCAAAATTATAACTTCTTGTCCGTCTCCCCTTGTTCTTTCTGAGTAAATTTTACCCACCGAGGCAAATTCTTTGTAGAAATCAGGTACTAACTCCATACCCAGCCCCTGCCTAGGCTGTGCACTCTCCTCCAGCTCCTTAGCTCTTCTTGGGGTCTCCTCTACTACTTTCACTAATGCCACTGGTTTAGCTTATTTTACCACATCTTTTCCCACAGTGCCTTTCTTAAACAACCAGCCCTGTGAATTTACATGTCCCACTTTACTACAGTGGAAACTCCACAAACCATTCACCTCCTGTCCTTGGGGTTCTTTTTTTATCCTGTGTTAAATTTTTACCAGTGCTCCCTACTCTTGGTTTCATAGTGTAGGATCTCCTTCTCCCAACGTCTATCTCTCATCAGACAAAATCCATGCTGCAAGCTTGTCTTATGCACCAACATGTAGTCAACTGCTAATTCTTCTGCCCTTCTCACTTATGTTCCTCCACATGAATACTTACCATCTCTGGAACTGAGTTTTTAAACTACTCCAGCAGAATAATTTCTCACAGATTCCAAAAAGTCTTATCTATTTTTAAAGCGTGTACCCTTCTATCAAAATGATTATATTTAATTCTTTCAAACTCAACATAAGTCTGACCTAGTTCCTTCTTTGTGTTTCTGAACCACTGTCTATATGCTTCTGGTACCCATTCATAAGCACTTAAAATAGCCCGTTTAACCTCTTCATAATCTCTTGACCCCTCATTTGATAGTGCGGCAAATACCTCACTAGCTCTGCCGATCAGTTTAGTCTGAACTAGCTTTACCCACAAATCCTCGAACCACTCCGAGCCAATTTTTCAAATGAAGTAAAGCAAGCTTCAACATCTTTCTTATCAAAATGTGACAGAATTTTGACATATTTGTATATTTCACTACCTTCTATTTTAATCTCTAACCTGTTAACTTGACTTTGCTGACTAAATCACAACTTCTGAAGTTCAAATTCTCTTTTTGTTCAGCTAAGAAACTTCTCTGTCTCTCTTTTTCCCCACTGTATCTCTCTCTTCTCTCTCTCTGGTTCTCTCTCTTCTCCCTTTCTTTCTCCCTTTCTTCTCTCTTGTTTTGCTCAGCTCAGAACCTTCTCTCTCTCTTTCCTCTCTCCGTTTATCTCCAAACTCCATTTTCCTCAAATGTAACTTAAATTTTTCTAATTCTACTGCACTTGTCTGTTTCTTTGACACAGCTACGTTTTGGAGTAACTCCCTTACAATTTCAGCTTTACTTCTGTCCTTGGTTAAACTCAAATCTAACTTATTTGCTAATATTAAAAGTATGGCCTTCTTTTTCCTTCTAAACTTTCTTGGCAATTTTGAGAATCACCTTCAAATCCCAGAACCTCTTTAGCAATTTTAAGAGCTATTTCTCTCACTTCTAAATTAATCAACCCCAAGTCACTGAAATTAAACAAATTGTCTCACCTATGTTTTATATAAAGATTGAGGACACTTATCTGTAAATGTTTAAATCTGCTGGGATTTTTTTGTACACCCACATGTATTCAAATCTGTCTAAACCATTTCAAATCTCAATGACAAGTGCCCAAACTGTTCAAATTGCGGATAAAAGCCCCTGAAACCATTCAAATCCCGACAACGAGCCCCCAAACTGTTACAACACAGGTAAACCCTCCTGCTTAATTTAAACCAGCAACACAGAAAGGTTTATCCTGTGCAGTAATCTGTGAAAATTTGAGAGTCCAAAAATGATTTAAAACAAAAATTAATAACTTTATTTCTCAAAATATAACACAGAATAATTAACTAACAACGATTTACAACTCCTTCCTCTAACCGAGTTTTTCCTTTCCACTTCTACAGTACTTGCCTGATAAAACCCCCGATTAAGATTTACCAAGATTCAAATTTCAAAACCAGCCAGCTGTTGAGTCTTCTCTTTATATCTTCCTCTGTCTTCTTTTCTTCTTCTTAGGGATTTCTGTTTCACAGGTCACTGATCGATAAAGGTACCTTTAAGAGAGCTATTCGCTAGGCAGTCTGCATGTGTTGGTGACTTGGCAGTTCTTCCTCAACTGTTCAATTTTTCCCGGTCTTATAACCCCAAAGCATCAGATTGCATCGTTGGCTTTTAATATTGTCAATACACTAAATTTAAACTTTATTGGAGTTTGGTACTTTTTGGGATATAATTTAAACTGATGGCCTAATTTGAATTTGTTTTTTTTTGTCTCCAGGCAACCAGCTACACTAGCTGATGGACCAAAAGGTTACATTGTATCTTGTACAGAACACTTGCTGCTGTCAGGTAGTTCTGCTCACTTTTAACTTTCTTAAAGGCACAGTACACCCACGTCTTCATAACACTAGAATCATAGAGTCACGCAACATGGAAACAGGCACTTTGGCCCAATTCGTCATTTATGAAACCTGGTCAGCGTGGACGTGTTGGTTAAAACATCCTATACACAGTTTAATTTACCACCTAACTTAGTATTGTCAGCCAAGTTGTCTACAGGAAATTCAGTAACCCTCACCTAAGTTATATGAATTGGAAATAGCTGAGGCCCAAACACTGTTCTTCGTTTTACCCAGTTGGTTTAAACCAGCCTATTTATTCTTTCTCCCTGTTTCAATAAATCCAATGCAATAGTATTCATGTTTATTTTTGCTAATCTCTTCCTTTTCACAGACTTATGTCTCTTGCTCATTTATACTCGTATTCTTTTTTCTCCCTTTCGCAATTTCTTGGCCATCCTTTATTGAATTCTAAAATCCTCCCAATCCTCAAACTATTATTTTTTGGCAAAATTATTAACATTTCATGTGTTCTATTTCTAACCTCTCTTTTTAATATTTCACATTAATATTTAATTTTTAACATGAATAAATTGACATGAATTTTGTTTTAATATTCCTAGTAGTCTCAACAATGAATGTATGGGCTCACTCTTCTACCCATTCCTGATAATAGTCTCAGAGGGAGTTTGAACGAACACATAAACTGCATAAACATAGCTCTAAACCTAGTGAAGAATATTTCATAAGGTGATATGAGAATAAATGAGACACTTTCAAAACTTGAAAGAAAACAATATTTTCCAATGTTGAGCAGCTCTGGTTAAATTTGCAACTGTGTCAAGACTGTTACTGCTGCCAAGTTCTGCATCAATTAAACTGGAAATTATGCAAGGTTCAAATTTGATAAATAAGTGGGATTGAAGTCCGTTCATAAGAAAAATAATGAACAGAATTAATTTTGAATTGTTCCAGCAAAAAACAGTGCAGCTGTGATTGATTGAATAGTCATGCTCTATGCAATAAAAAACAGGTTGGCTGAAAGAATATTCTGAGCCAAAAAACGTTTAAAGTTAACAGTCCAATAAATTGACAACTGCGTTGCGCAGTAACAAACATGTTTTCAAGGGTTCAGACCTCTGATTTTCTGAATTTCAAAGATGCATATTACACACAAGTATGATATGTATCAACCCTGAGGGTACTCCTGAAAGAATGGGGATGTAACTCATCTCTACAAATGTATTTTATAATGTTTCCGAACAAGCAAGTACTTTCAGACTTTTCAAAGCCTGTACACTCTCAGTAAGGATAATATTGTTCCCTGTTTCCGCAACTGAATGATGAGTTAATTTCTCCATGTCAGATCTTTGTGATAATTAACCTGAAGATTTTATCACCATCATTAAACAATACCTCCAAGCTGTCTTTTATTCTAAACTGGATCTATATAGTGACTTAGTTTTAAGTCATTGCTCTGATATCCAATCATTTTCATCAATTTAGTTTCTTTCCTTTGGATGCCATCAGAAGCACCTGTCTTGTTTTAGCATTTGTTAATTTTACGTTATGCTGCTCATCAAAAGATAACTGTTTGATCCAGTTTCTTAAGCTGTACTTTTATCAGAATCTCAGTTATTCAAAATGCAAGATAGTCCCAAAACCTGACTTTACCAGGCATATCAAGCCAGGTTTTTCCAAACGAAGGAATGATTCTAATTTGATATGTATGATATGTATCAACCCTGAGGGTACTCCTGAAAGAATGGGGATGTAACTCATCTCTACAAATGTATTTTATAATGTTTCCTAACAAGCAAGTACTTTCAGACTTTTCAAAGCCTGTACACTCTCAGTAAGGATAATATTGTTCCCTGTTTCCGCAACTGAACGATGAGTTAATTTCTCCATGTCAGATCTTTGTGATAATTAACCTGAATAATTAACCTTTCTCTTCACAGAAAGAGCGGGAGCACCAGGGGGAAGTGACGACGACCAGAGGGGCAGCCAGGAAGGAAAGCGGTGAGTATTTATACTCACCCTTCGAAGCCGTCGGTCATTTCCAGTGCGAGCAGCAGCGAAGGTAAGACCGTTTGGTTTTAAAAGTGCTTACCGGTAGCGGGCAGCGGTGTTTTTTTTTCTCTTTCACTCTCTCTTCACAGAAAGAGCGGGAGCACCAGGGGGAAGTGACGACGACCAGAGGGGCAGCCGGGAAGGAAAGCGGTGAGTATTTATACTCACCCTTCGAAGCCGTCGGTCATTTCCAGTGCGAGCAGCAGCGAAGGTAAGACCGTTTGGTTTTAAAAGTGCTTATCGGTAGCGGGCAGCGGTGTTTTTTTTTCTCTTTCACTCTCTCTTCACAGAAAGAGCGGGAGCACCAGGGGGAAGTGACGACGACCAGAGGGGCAGCCGAGATCCGGAAGCAGTTAGTGTAAGCTTACCTGGGTAGGTTTTTTCCCCCTTTAAAAGCGCGAAGGAGAGGAACCCGAGGCACTACACGGGTAGTGCCTCCCACCCGCCCTCCTCCTCTAACCTAATAATAACACCTGTTGTGGTAAGTAGGTAAGTGCTGAATTTTGCTTGTTGTATTCTTTAGACCCAGTTTTTTTTAAAATAAAAGTTAGCTTTAGAGGGATGGCAGTGAAGGCAGTGCAATGTTCCTCCTGCAACATGTATGAGGTGAGGGATGCCATCGACGTCCCTGCCGATTACACTTGCAGGAAGTGCACCCATCTCCAGCTCCTCCAAGACCGTGTTAGGGAACTGGAGCTGGAGTTGGATGAACTTCGGATCATTCGGGAGGCAGAGGGGGTCATAGATCAGAGTTATAGGGAAGTAGTAACTCCAAAGATGGCAGATAGATGGGTGACAGTGAGGGGGACTGGGAGGAAGCAGCCAGTGCAGGGACCCCCTGCGGCCGTTCCCCTCAAGAACAAGTATACCGTTTTGGATACTTGTGGGGGGGATGACTTACCAGGGGTAAGTAACGGGGCTGAGGTCTCTGGCACGGAGCCTGTCCCCGTTACTCAGAAGGGAAGGGTGAAGAAGAGCAGAGCAGTAGTAATTGGGGACTCGATAGTTAGGGGCACAGATAGGCGGTTTTGTGGGAACGAGAGAGACTCACGTTTGGTATGTTGCCTCCCAGGTGCAAGGGTATGTGATGTCTCTGATCGTGTTTTCCGGGTCCTGGAGGGGGAGGGTGAGCAGCCCGAAGTCGTGGTCCATATTGGCACCAACGACATAGGTAGGAGGAGTGCCGAGGATGTTAGACAGGCTTTCAGGGAGCTAGGTTGGAAGCTCAGAGTTAGAACGAACAGAGTTGTTGTCTCTGGTTTGTTACCCGTGCCACGTGATAGAGATTCGAGGAATAGGGAAAGAGAACACTTAAATGTGGGGCTACAGGGATGGTGCAGGAGGGAGGGATTCCGGTTTTTGGATAACTGGGGTTCTTTCTGGGGACGGTGGGACCTCTATAAACAGGATGGTCTACACCTGAACCTGAGGGGCACCAGTATCCTTGGGGGGAGGTTTGCTAGTGCTCTTGGGGGGGGTTTAAACTAACTCTGCAGGGGCATGGGAACCCAGATTGTAGCTTCAGGGTGCAGGGCCTGGAGTGTAGGGAGGTTAGGAACATGGCATCAATTTCCAAGGATGGTGTCTGTAAACAGGAAAGTGGCTTGAAGTGTGTATACTTCAATGCAAGAAGTATACGAAATAAGGTAGGTGAACTTGCAGCGTGGGTTGGTACCTGGGACTTCGATGTTGTGGCTATTACGGAGACATGGCTAGAACAGGGACAGGATTGGCTGTTGCAGGTTCCAGGATTTAAATGTTTAAGGAGGGTCAGAGGTGGGGGTAAAAGAGGGGGAGGTGTGGCATTGCTTGTCAAAGATAGTATTACAGTGGTGGAAAGGACGATGGATGATGACTTGCCATCTGAGGTAGTTTGGGCTGAGGTTAGGAATAGGAAAGGTGAGGTCACCCTGTTAGGAGTCTTTTACAGGCCTCCTAATAGTCCTAGAATCATTGAAGAAAGGATAGGGAAGGTGATTCAGGAGATGAGTGACAGTAATAGGGTGGTTGTTATGGGGGACTTTAACTTTCCTGATATTGATTGGGAAAGCTATAGCTCAAGTTCGTTAGATGGGTCAGTGTTTGTTCAATGTGTGCAGGAGAGTTTCCTGACACAATATGTAGACAGGCCAACAAGAGGTGAGGCCATACTGGATTTGGTTCTGGGTAACGAACCAGGCCAGGTGTTAGAATTAGAGGTAGGTGAGCACTTTGGGGATAGTGACCATAATTTGGTGATTTTTACTCTCGTGATGGAGAGGGATAAGTGTGTACTACAGGGCAAGAGTTATAGCTGGGGTCAGGGAAATTATGATGCGGTGAGGCATGACTTAGGATGTGTGGCTTGGAAAAGTAGACTCCAAGGCAAGAGTGTAAATGATATGTGGAGCTTGTTCAAGGAGCAACTATTGAGTGTCCTTGATAATTATGTACCTGTCAGGCAGGGAGGAAAGGGTCGTGCGAGGGAGCCGTGGTTTAATAAGGAATTGGAATCCCTTGTTAAATGGAAGAGGGCGGCCTATCTCAAGATGAGACGTGAAGGTTCAATTGGGGCGATTGAGAGTTATAGGGTAGCCAGGAAGGACCTGAAGAGAGAGCTAAGAGCAGCAAGGAGGGGACATGAAAGGTCCTTAGTCGGTAGGATTAGGGAAAACCCTAAGGCTTTCTATAGGTATGTTAGGAATAAAAGAATGACGAGGGTAGGAATAGGTCCAGTCAAGGATAGTAGTGGGAAGTTGCGTGTGGAGGCGGAAGAGATTGGGGAGACACTGAATGAATACTTTTCTTCAGTATTTACTCAGGAACAGGGCATTGTCGTCGATGTGAATACTGAGTCACAAATAAGTAGAATGGATGGCTTTGAGGTATGTAGAGAAGAGGTGTTGGAAATCCTGGAAAAGGTGAAAATAGATAAGTCCCCTGGGCCTGATGGCATTTATCCTAGGATTCTCTGGGAAGCAAGGGAGGAGATTGCAGAGCCATTGGCCTTGATTTTTATGTCCTCTTTGTCTACTGGAGTAGTGCCAGAAGACTGGAGGATAGCAAATGTGGTTCCCTTGTTCAAAAAGGGGAGTAGGGATAACCCTAGTAACTATAGGCCGGTGAGTCTCACTTCTGTTGTGGGCAAGGTCTTAGAGAGAATTGTAAGGGATAGGATTTATGCACATCTGGATAGGAATAATGTGATCAAGGATAGTCAGCATGGTTTTGTGAAGGGCAGGTCGTGCCTCACAAACCTTATTGAATTCTTTGAAAAGGTGACGAAGGAGGTTGATGAGGGGAAAGCGGTAGATGTGGTATATATGGATTTTAGTAAGGCGTTTGATAAGGTTCCCCATGGTAGGCTACTGCAGAAAATACGGAGATATGGCATTGAGGGTGAGTTGGAGGTTTGGATTAGGAATTGGCTGGATGGAAGAAGACAGAGGGTAGTAGTTGATGGCAAAGTTTCTTCATGGAGTGCCGTCACTAGCGGTGTTCCGCAAGGATCTGTTTTGGGACCATTGCTGTTTGTCATTTTTATAAATGACCTGGAAGAGGGGTTAGAAGGTTGGGTGAGCAAGTTTGCGGATGATACGAAAGTCGGTGGAGTTGTTGACAGTGAGGAAGGATGTGGCAGGTTACAGCAGGATATAGAGAAGCTGCAGAGCTGGGCAGAAAGGTGGCAAATGGAATTCAATGTAGCTAAATGTGAGGTGATTCACTTTGGGAAGAATAACAAAAAGATGGGGTACTGGGCTAATGGTCGGATACTTGGTAGTGTGGATGAGCAGAGGGATCTTGGTGTCCATGTACACAGATCTCTGAAAGTTGCCACCCAGGTAAATAGTGCAGTGAGGAAGGCATATGGCGTACTGGCTTTTATTGGTAGAGGAATTGAGTTCCGGAGTCCTGAGGTCATGATGCAGTTGTATAAGACTCTGGTGGGGCCGCATCTGGAATATTGTGTGCAGTTTTGGTCGCCATACTATAGGAAGGATGTGGAGGCACTGGAACGGGTGCAGAGGAGATTTACCAGGATGTTGCCTGGTATGGAAGGAAGATCGTATGAGGAAAGACTGAGACACTTGGGGCTGTTTTCATTAGAGAAAAGAAGGTTTAGGGGTGACTTGATTGAGGTGTACAAGATGATTAGGGGGTTAGATAGGGTTGACAGTGTGAACCTTTTCCCGCGTATGGAGTCGGGTATTACAAGGGGGCATAGCTTTAAATTAAGGGGGGGTAGATATAGGACTGAAGTTAGGGGTAGGTTCTTCACTCAGCGAGTCGTAAGTTCATGGAATGCCCTGCCAGTAGCAGTGGTGGACTCTCCCTCTTTATGGGCATTTAAGCGGGCATTGGATAGGTATATGGAGGATAGTGGGTTAGTATAGGTTAGGTGGGCTTGGATCGGCGCAACATCGAGGGCCAAAGGGCCTGTACTGCGCTGTATTCTTCTATGTTCTATGTTTAAAAATGGGACTTGGTTCGTTGTATCTTACGCTGATAAATAAGCACACTGTGTATATAAATATGGTGAAACATGTAAAAAGATTACAGAGAACAATACCGTCCATATATCCCTGAAATGGCAGTCCTATATTTGGCTTATTTCAAGAGAATTCTGAATAATTCTGTACTTATTGGCATGAATCCACAAAGCAAAAAAACCACACACAGAAATGGAGGTGGAAACTAATCAGTGCATTGAAATACAAGTGGAGTCATTTTGAAGTAAATCTCAGAAGGTACTACTGTGACACGTTATTTAAAATTTTTGGAGGGCATATACATTAAAATGTTTAAATTTACACAAGCTGTGCTGGAAAATTTCAGACATTGAATTGAATTGAAGGTGGCCATAACGTTTAGAAATCTTGGAACACTGTGTGGGAGCTCTGGCTCAGTGGAACACTCTTGCCTCTGGGTTCCCAGATTATGAGTGCAATTTCCCATGCTAGAGACTTTTGCATATAATCTAGACTGGCACTCCATTGCGAAGGGAATGCTGCACTGTTGGCTCTGCTGTCTTTTGGTATGATTTTAAAATAATGCCCCAACTATTGTCTCAGGTAAATCTAATAGATTCCATGGCATCATTCAAAGAAGAGCAGTGGATTTATCCCTCATATCTTGCTATTTCCCTGCCAACGCTCAAGCAACTTCACTGAATACAGGTTACCTGGTCACTATCAGAGTGTTAGACCTGGCTGCATGCAAATCGATTGTGATTTAATAGGCTGTAAAGCATGTTGAAAAATTCTGAAGTTGTGAAAGGCATTATATAAATGCAAGACTTTCTTTGTAGATTTGTAAAATGAATACAGTACAGCATTTTTGAATTTGGGGAAGAAACAATGTTCTCGATTTTACTAATCATTTCTAATTACAATGGGGCTGAATGGTCTCTACTCGTAGAACATAAGACAGTACAGCACAGAAATGGGCCCTTCAGCTTACGATGTTGTGCCAAACATGATGCCAAATTAAACTAATCCCTTCTGCCTGCCCTTGGTCCATACCCTCTAGTCCTTGCATATTAATGCCCCTATCATGTCTGCCTCCACCATCACCCCTGGTAGCGCGTTCCACACTCTTAACACTCCATGTAAAAAACATTTGCCCCTCACATCTCCTTTGAACTTTACCCCCAGTCACCATGCCTTCTAGGTTTAGACATTTCAGCTCTGGGAAAAAAGATTCTGACGGTCAACCCTATGCCACGCCAGAGAAAACAACACAAATTTTTCTATAATTTGGAGATGCCGGTGTTGGACTGGGTTGTACAAAGTTAAAAATCACACAACACCAGGTTATAGTCCAACAGGTTTAATTGGAAGCACACTAGCTTTTGGAGAGTCACTCCTTCACCAGGTGATAGTGGAGGGCTCAATCCTAATACACACAATTTATAGCAAAAATTTACAGTGTGAAACTTTCATGGTATTCAAACAGATGAAAGACTTAACAATCAATTTTTCAATGTATAATTTCAGTTACATCACACTGTAAATTTTTGCTATAAATTCTGTGTGTTAGGATTGAGCCCTCCACTATCACCTGATGAAGGAGCGATGCTCCGAAAGCTAGTGTGCTTCCAATTAAACCTGTTGGACTATAACCTGGTGTTGTGTGATTTTCAAGTTTTTCTAGCCTCTCCTTATAGTTCATACCCTCTTATCCAGGCAGCGTCCCAGTAAACTGCTTGTGCACCCTCTCCAAAGTCTCCACGTCCTTCCTTTCACGTGGTGACCAAAATTGAATGCAGTACACTTAAGTGTGACCTAGCCAAATACTTATAAAGCTGTAACATGACTCTTGTCAGAGAAGGTGAGGACTGCAGATGCTGCAGATTAGTGTCGACAAGTGTGGTGCTGGAAAAGAGCAGGAGAATTGACATTTCGAGTAAAAGCTCTTCATCAGGAATGAATAGGGCTGTGCTTTTCCAGTACCACACTTTTTCATCTGGACTCTTATACTCAATTCCCTGACCAATAAAGGCAAGTATGACACATTCCTTCTTTACCACCCTATCAACTTGCACGGCCACTTTCAGGGATCTATGAACTCGAACCCCAAGATCCCTCTGTACAATAATGCTGTTCAGGGTCCTGCCATTAACTGTATACATTTCCTTAACATTTGATCACCCAAAGTGCTGCACCTCACACTTACATGGATTAAACCGTATTTGCCATTTCTCTGTCCATAAGAGAGAGGAAGCTGGCAAGGCCTTAGAGAAGCACACAGTGTGCAGAAGGATTTAAAAATGTAACAGCTGGTTAACAAATAGCTGGTCATGTGTGGTCATGGAACAAAAACAAATTCAAATTCGGCCAATCAGTTTAAATTATGTCCCAGATACTAAAATCCAATCAAATTTGAATTTTACTGTATGGGATGACATCAAACCAATGAAATGATCCGATATTTTGGGGTATAAGATCAGACATTTTGGACAGTTAGGTTGGAGAACAGCAACAAGTGCCAACAAACAGACTGCTAGACAAATAGCTCTCTGAAAGGTATCTATCGATAAGAGATTTGTGCAGCAGAACACCAAAGTCGAACTAGAGAAATCTACAGAGTAACTTTGACATGCAAATACTATACCTGGGTTTCAAAATAATTTTGCTGTAAATTTAAGAGGGAATTTTTCAAACCAGTATTGTTGAGGGGGAGATAAAAGATACGTTTAAGAGAAAGGATTTGTAAATAGTTGTTGTTTTTGTATTTTCTGTTGGACTTAAAGAATAAAATTGTTAATTTTAACTTTAAATAGTGACATCTGGGATAGTTCTTTGCCTCTCGAAATGTAACAGATGATAGTGCGAGTTGAGCTTCTCTGTGTGTCGGGTTTAAATTAGCAGACCATGTCGTAACACTAAGCCTAAATAAGGACATTCCACAAAACCCTCTAAGCCCCCAACAAGGTCAGAGTATGAGATGACGCATGTGGCACGAAGTCAATATGATAAACCTCGGAAATAATAACACAGATCATAATTCAGTAAAACGGTTGAATGGATGACTAATCTCTAGTGATAGTTATTGATTAGTTTTAAGTATAAAAATTCCTGCTCTTCTCTCTGTAAATGCCAACTTGAGGGGGAGACCCAGAACTGTGGTCGGCTCTCTCTCATTTTCAAGTTCAGCCACTCTGCATGCAATTCCTTTGATAATAAAGATCGATTGTTTTGTCTGAATTTGTGTTGAATTTTTGTTGAGTTTTGTTTAGCTCTTACAGTCTCACAGTTCTGTAGCTATTTTTAATCCATTTCTACAAAATGATCTGCTACCAAGGGAACAACTGAAAGTTGAGGCAGGGTGGAATGTAGCAAAAAGCTGAAAGACTGAAAGAGGTCGAAGCTATGATTGGAAGTTAGAAGTGCTGCTACTGAATTAAATGGATTTTAACCACAGATAGATTTACCCCACCTCATTTGCTGCTGAAATCCTCAAATATCCCTTTCCTAACTGTGGAGTCAACTCAAGCTTGGGCAATATGTTCTACCTATTGGAAATTTCAAGTTCTGATTATCCATCATCCTCATTGAGCCAGATTGGCTCTTGGTTAAGCAAAATCTTAATTTTAAGATTCTCATTCCCTGTTTTCGAATTCCTCCATGGACTCACCTTTCCTTGGCTCACACTTGTTCAATATAGACAATTCTTTGAGAACTGTGTTCCATGAATTCTGCCTCTTGTGTACCTCCAATTTTAAGTACACCACCATTGTCCAAGCTATTAAGACAAGGTATCCCACCTACTTGGACTAAGCTGTTGGCCATCTTGTCTAATAACTCTTTCTGTGAATTAATGACAATTATTTTTTATAAAGCAGCTTGAGATGAAGTTTGATAACTTTAAAGGTGCTACACAAGTTATTGTAAAAGTTACCTGCAGAGGAGAAAAATGAGTAGAAAATGGAAGTTGTACTTGGACAATTTGCCGCACCACCAATAATGGAATGACTAAAAGGCAATGATGATGAACATCATGTTAATCTCAACAAGTATTATAAAATTACTAATTTAAAGAAATATATTAGGATCCCAGCTGATGATAATAATGGACAGGTCAGATCCCAGAATGAAACCTGGGCTAATACAGCTCATAGTTAATTTCTGCCATTGGTTAATGCAATGGATAGTCACTGAAATATATTCACATGAGGCTGTGGATGACTCCTTAACAACAGAATATCAGTTTATCATTCAAAAGATTAAATAAACAAACAAGAGCTGTATTTGATGTATGCATAAAGATCTTTTTAACTGTCTTCTAAACAATGTTTCAGTCTGTTTCTTAATCCATTGCAGAGATTCAAGGCTGGAGAAATTATACTGCTAGCTCAACTCTTTAAGTTTCTCCTTAACTGATTTTTTCCAGTTGTGTTCTGGGGACTGCAGAGGCAATTTCACAATTCCTTTCCAAATCTGATAATAAGAACTTTTCAGAATTCTGAGGTCTAAACTTTCTCAGTTATTTACACTAAAGACTTCGATACACATTCTACCAGTTTGGAAACTCCACAGACTCGAAATTTGCTGAGGCACAATTCTGCTGAAATAACTGGTTCCCCTGAACCGAACTGAAAAGTTCTGTTCTCCTTCCAGGAGAAAAAAAAAAGTTCTCTTCTGAATGGAACTGAAAATCTCTTTCTGAAGTCAAACAAAACTAATAATTTTGTTCTGTTTACTCTCCCTGTCATAAACCCAACAGTATAAGCATCTGATCCATTTACACACAAGGATCTGTTACACTGAAGTAACATATGTTCCTAGCAATGATATATTTAGGTTGCTGTTCTAAAATGACTTTCTGAGTGTTAAAAAAACAACCTTACCAGAACACACTAAAATTCACCTGCCTGTATTTTAAAATCCAAGTTCCAAAAATGATAATACATGTATACTATAAAACTCTAATCACAAATGCAATCAGTTATAATAAACCATAGACCTTCATAGAATCAATAAATTAAGCTTTAGTTCTCTTGACATCTATTAATCGTATCCAAATAAAAAAATAGATATTTACAAATATCTGTTTAGAAATTTCATAATTCTTGAAATTTGCATTACAGATTGACAGTCTGGTTAAGAAGGCATTTAGCATACTTGCCTTCATTGGTCAGACCTTTGCGTATAGGAGTTGTGATGTCATGTTGAAGTTGTACAGAACACTGGTGAGGCCTCTTCTGGAGTACTGTTTACAGTTTTCATCAACCTGCTATAGGAAGGATACTATTAAGTTGGAGAAGTTTCAGAAAAGATTTACTGAATGTTGCCAAGAATGGAAGTTTGAGTTATAAAGATAGGCTGGAACATTTTTCACTGGAGCACAGGGGGTCAAGGGGTGACCTTATAGAGGTGACCTTATTGTAAAATAATGAGGAGCAGAGATAAGGTGAAAATAAGTTTTTTCCCAAAACTAGGGGGCATATTTTTAAGGAGTGAAAAGAAAGATTTGAAAAGGACATGTGAGGCAACCTTTTTACACAGATAGTTATTCACATGTGGAATGAAAGAATAATTTCTTACATGTCATAAAGCTCCCAATCAAACAAAGTTAACAATTCCCTTCAAGCTGAGTAAACAGATCTCCACTGAGCTGAGTTAACTATCACTTTAGCATGGGAGACAAGCATTCATAATGAGATTGTGTATAAAAACAGGTGCATGGCCATGTGTTCCAACTGCTTCCATTGATATGATTGCAAAATGGTTTCATTATGAATGTTTGGTTGAGCTCCAAGTCTAACGAATGGTCTCAAACATGTTAGTATAAATAGAAAGTGCTGGAAAAACTGAGCAGCCTGATAGTATTTATGCAGACAGCTATCGAGTTAACAGTTTGAGTCTAGTGAGTTTTGAGAAGATTTGTAGCTTAGGTTGACATTCTAGATGTAGGTTTGCTGCTGAGCTGGAAGGTTCATTTTCAGATGTTTCATCACCATACTAAGCAACATATTCAGTGAGCCTCCGGACGAAGCACTGCTGGTGTTTCCTGCTTTCTATTTATATGTTTGGGTTTCCTTGGGTTGGTGATGTCATTTCCTGTGGTGATGTCATTTCCAGTTCTTTTTCTCATGGAACTCTATCAACAAACACATTGACCTGGATCCCATTTACCATCTCCTGCAAGAGGAATATTCTGGCTTGTTTCCTGACTTTGTACTGACTAGATCTCAAGCCCAACGAATGGGGCAAAAGTAAGAGAAATCCATGAAACAGTGTAGTGGCTTGGAAATTCAGTTAGTGAATAAAATTTTCAAGAAATTAACTGAAAAGAATGAAGTTCAAGAAAATGCTTGGCTCATTTGCTTTTTTAGAAATGCAATAAATGGATTCAGAATTGAAATAGATAATACTTGAAAGACGAAATACGAAGAAATGGAAACTACTTCAAATATCAGCTGATGAGGAATGGGCTGTGGTCCATCAAGTGTTGGGGCCTTCTGAGTAATGTAATTAAATTTCACCAGTGGCTCACAAAATGCCATTGGCAAGTCATTTCGGTATTCGAAAAACATAAGCTAAAATATTAAAACATCTTTATTTTCCAGGATTAGAGAAAGATATCGTCAAATTGTGTTAGACATGTCAGAGAGTGGGAAAACCCCAACTATTGATGACACCTACACTTTAATTCTGATATCAGGTTTCAAAGACTGTTTAGTAGACCTTAATAGATTGTGTAAGTTCCCTACCTAAAACCAGGAACGGAAATCATGTCTTTTAATGATTATGATTGTTTCAACAAGATTTCCTGAAGCAGTGTTTTTACTAGAAATTGCTGGGAAAATCGTAATAGAAAACTTAGTTCAATTTTTCACAAAATACAGATAACCTAAAAAAAACCGATCAGATTAAAATTCAAATTTTATGTCACAAATGGATTCAAAATATTCAAATAAATGACAACTAATTTGGGAATAAAGCAATTTATATTCTTAACACCCACAATCTTAAGGTGCATTAGTGAAATAGCATCAAGTTCATACTTAAAGCTTATTGTCAAGAATGTCTTAATGTTTGAGATAAAGGAATTCCCTTGTTACTATATGCCATGAGGGATGCTCATAACGAGTTCACAGGATTCAATCCTTTTGAACTGACATATGGACACAAGATGAGGGGATCACTTAAACTGATTTAAAAAAAATTAACAAACCAAAGTTCAAAGATTATACTTCCAGCCTATGTTTTGAGTTTTAGAAATAAACTTATCAAAACACACCAATTGAAAAAGAAATATTTGAAAAGTGCTCCACAAAGAGTGAAAATGAAAGGAGACCAGAATTAAAATTTTTGTTGCTAGAGACAAGGTATTGATATTGTTATTGGACTCTGGAGACCATTAAAAACAATGTTTACTAGACCATATCAGATAAAAAAAAAGAAACTCAGCTATGTGGAATGATTACTTCAGATGGGAAAGAATCAGCAAATGTGACATGTTAATATCTTAAAGAGATATTACAACAGGGAAAATAGTTAGGAGTAAAATGTGTTTATGGCAACAAAATAGTGGGTGAAATGAAAATATCAGCAGAATCTTTTTCAATGTTTGATCATGGGATGTAGGTGTTTGCTGAATTGACCAGCATGTATTAGAGTGGTGCTGGAAATGCACAGCAGGTCAGGCAACGTCCGTGGAACAGGAAAATCGACGTTTTGGGCAGGATGAAGGGTTCCTGCCCAAAACGTCGTTTTCCTGCTCCTCGGATCCTTCCTGATCTGCTGTGCATTTCCAGCACCACTCTCATCTCCAGCATCTGCAATCCTCACTTTTGCCTAGACCAGCATTTATTGCCCATCCCTCATTGCTGCTTGAACTGATTGGCTTGTTAGAGCCATTTCACAGGGCAGTAAACAGTCAACTGCATTACTGCAGGTCTGTAATCATATGTAACCAGGTGTATTTTTACAAAAATCAACGGTAGTTAGTTACATGGTTGCTTTCAGGCTAGGTTTTCATTCCAGACTTACATTGACTCATGTCTGCCATGGTGGGATTCAAACCTATATCCCATAGCTCTAGCCTGGGTCTCTGGATTACTCATCCAGTGACAATACCAAAATGCCACTGCCTCCCCATTTGGTCAGAAGTCACACAACACCAGGTTAATGTCCAATAGGTTTATTTGAAATGACAAACTTTTGGAGTGCTGCTCCTTCTTCAGATGAGGTGACACTTCTAACAAAGGAGCAGTGCTCCGAAAGTTTGTAATTTCAAATAAATCTGTTGGACTGTAACCAAGTGTCATGTGATTTCTCAATTTGCCCATCCCAGTACAACTCTGGCATCTCCCCATTTAGAGAATGAAACAGAAATTTAAAATTCAAGTTAATGCTGCAACCATCAAATTGAATAATAGAGGTGATTAAAAGTGAGTTGGCATAATATTTTATTGTTCATATATCTAGCAAATTTACTTACAAAGGTGATTACAAATATAGATCTGTATGAATATGCCAGGCAAAAACACCCTTGCCATTCATTATATTAATGTACGGATGTTTTATCTGTTAAACAATACCATACATACTCAATCCAGAAAAATTAACTCATGTAATGGAAGAAATTAAGTTCATAATTTACAAAGACATCATTGAACTGAACCAGAGTAGCTGAGCACACTGTCGTGATAATGCTGAAACTTGATGAGTCACAAAGATTCTGTACTGATTGTCAGAAAGATAATGTAAAAACAAAAGTGGACTCATATCCAGTTCCACAGTTGGTGTACTGCATTGAGAATTCAACATATCTGATTTGTCACCAAACTTAACCTGCTAAAGGTATACTGGTAATACCGATTGGCTGAGAGAGCCAAAGAAAATCAGTTTTTGGAAGACCAAATTGACTTCTTCAATGCAAGGTCATCCATTTGGAATAAAAAATGCACTGCTATCAATTAAATGATTGACCAATAAAGTCATTATAGGACCATATAACTCCATGGTTTACATTGATTACTTGGCTGATTTCAACCAAACCTCGGAATAACAGCTAAAACATTGAACTGGTTGATCAGCGACAAAATGCCAATTTGGTTATAACTTTCGTTGAGTGAATTAGCATATATCACCAAAAACGTGGAAGGAACGATCACTTATGTGGACCAGAATCCTTTGATATCTTTGGAAATTATAGTTGTTTCAATCTTAATCCTTCAGCAATACAATCATTGAGGTGCCAGGGAAACACGATGTGGAGGTGCTGGGGTGGACAAAGTTAAAAATCACACAACACCAGGTTATAGTCCAGCAAGTTTATTTGAAAGTACAAGCTTTCGGAATGCTGCTCCTTCATCAGGTAGCTAGTGGGACAGGATCATAGGACACAGAATTTATAGTAAAAGATTAAAGTGTCATACAGCTGATGAGATGTATTGAACAAACCTAGATTGCTGTTAAGTCTTCAATCACTTGGAATGGGGATGCAGGTTTCAATTAATGTGTAAATCCCAGAACCTCTTCAAGTCACAGTCCCGAGATAACTTAAGGTTTTAACAGTATATAAAAAAGGGACATCTCAGCTCAGACAATGTATTAAAGGGGAAAGGTTAGAGTCTGTCTGTATCTCAACTTTGAGTCAGACTGGTTCTATTTCCAAAGTAGGAATTAATAAAACGTCACATGGATTGACTGCCAAAAGACAGTGTGTTTTTTGAACAATATCGAATGTATTTACAAATATAAATCTGCAAATGCAAATTCACCCCATAGACTATGTGTGTGTGTGTGTAAGCTTTCAGAATGCTGCTCCTTCATCAGGTAGCTAGTGGGACAGGATACACGATGCAGAGTTGTCAAGCACAGGCCAATAGTCAAATTTGGTAGCCATGAGGATGCCCTCAACTGGGATCTTGGATTCATGTCACCCTACAGGTGACCCCACTGCACTACAAACACACACGATCACACTCTCAAACCCTCTCTCATACACATGCTCTCTCTCTCTCTCTCTCTCACATACACACCCACCCTCTCACAGGCATGTACTCTCTCACACACAAATACACACACAGACATAAGTTTATGGGGTGAATTTGCGTTTGCAGATTCGTATTTGGGGATACATTCGATTTTGTTCAAAAAGCACACAACCTGTAAGCGGTCAGTCCATGTGACATTTTATAATTTCCTACTTTGGAAGTAAAACCAGTCTGACTCAAAGTTTGGATACAGACAGACTCTAACCCTCACACCTGTAAGACATTGTCTGAGATGAGACGTCACCTTTTTTTTATACTGATAAAATCTTAAGTTATCCCGGGACTGTGGCTTGAAAGAAGTTCTGGGATTAACATATTCATCAATTAAAACCTGCATCTCCATTCTAAATGATTAACGACTTAACAGCAATCTAGGTTTGCTTAATACATTTCATCAGTTATCTGACACTTTGATCTTTTACTGTAAATTCTGTGTCCTATGATCCTGTCCCACTAGCTGGCTGACGAAGGAGCAGCACTCCGAAAGCTTATACTTTCAAAGAAACCTGTTGGACTATAACCTGGTGTTGTGTGATTTTTAGCAACATTATAACAGACTCTTTATCAAGAGCAGATATGAAGGAAACTGAGTTCTGTAATGCAAATGGCCTTATGTAAAGTAAGGTTGCCAGGTAACTCATTGCATGTTAATGTTAATATATTATTACTGTTAATGTGACACAAATAGTGCTGGAATGAATTTCTGATGGAAATGAAAATGCCTCTTTAAGATTCATTTTCATTCTTTTTTTGGGAGCAGATGTGATAAATGTTTATGTGATTTATATGTATTAAAACATTTTTTTTAGATTTTGGATCATAAACTGGTGTCATATAGATGCTGTTTATTTTTGCTCAGGGGTTAAAAGTTAATTACCTCAGTCTTTCCAGAACCATAACTTTCAACAATATGTATCAGAGAGCAAATTATTGCAAGGCCTTGTGGAATGTTAATGGGAAGTTTTATTTTCAGGGATTGCAACCAGAGAGAGAAAACGTTAGTTTAGCAGAATCTGGAATCAGCTTTTTTTTTAAAAGTATACTTCAAAAGATTGTGTGTTCAACTTGAAGGAGACCTGAATGTGAAGCAATAATATTTCTTCCGAGAAAGGTTATTGTTTAGAACAGTTTAAGTAATAAGTGGACTCAATGAAAGAGTTTAGTTTGTGAAATTCCAGATCAGGAGTATTTATTTAGAAACTTGTACTGTTAATTCAAAGCATAGAAAATCAAAAATCTTAGTTGTGTGAGTGAATAAAGGGTGACTTGGTGATGGGATACTGGCCTCTGTGGAGATTCTCAGTGGTGATAAAAAAATAAACAGGTGTCAGAGATTTTGTTCACAGAGAAAAAAAAATAAACAGGAGATTAATAGGTCCAGGCAGCGGGCCGTGGAGGGGGTCGTTAGGGCCGACGGCCTGCCCCTCTTCCGCGGTTACGTTAGAGCCCGGGTGTCTCTGGAAAAGGAGCACGATGGGTCCACCAACACCCTGGAGTTGTTCAGGGAGAGGTGGGCGCCGCAGGGAGTGGAGTGCATTATTTCCCTCTCCAACTCTATTTCGATTTGATCCCTGCCCTCCACTGTTTGATCACGCAGCATTGCTCTTTGATGTGAAGGGCACTGCTTGTCACTGGCCACTCGGGTGATTCCTTTCTTTCTGGTGGTGGAAATTTGAATAAAGATTCATGCACGTTGTGTCTTTCACAGTGTCTCACACCTGCACACAAGAAAAAGTAACCAAGCATGTCAGACCATTCTGTTCACTCAGAGCTTGCTCTTGAGGGAGCTGGACCAGTGTGTGTACACAAGGACTCTCATTCTTGACTGTGTCAGAGGGGAGGAGGACTGACTGTGGACCAGCTGCCCCACATCAAGAAGGGAGGAAAGGAAAGAAAGAAGAAAGAAAGGAGGAAGAAGAGGAAGGAGGAGGCAGAAGGAGGTGAGAGCTCTGAGTCCTGGGCCTGCTTCTGGAGCTGCAGCCTGGGCCTCACCCAGGTCAAGGGAGTGTTGCTGCTGCCTGGGGCCCACCCCTGGTCTCTGGAACCCCACTTGGACCTGCCTCTGCTGCTACTGCTTGGGGCCTGCTTCACTGCTGCTGTCTGGGAATCGCCTTGGGCCCCTCCCAGGACCGCCACCCTGCTGTTGCTAGAGGCCCACCTCCACCGCTACTGCCTGGGACTTGCCTTGGGCCCCTCCCCAGGACCTCCACCACTGCTGCGACCAGAGGCCTACCTGGGACTCACCTTGGTGCTGCCTGGGACTTGCCTTGGGACCCTCTCAAGACCTCCACTGCTGCGACCCGCGGCCTGCCTCCACCACTGCTGCTGCCTGGGGCCTGTGACCCCAACTGGACTCAAACCACACCTGGTTCCTGGGGCCTTTCTCCACCAACAGCCGACAGCATAGCCATGGCAAGCCCAAAGACAGCAGGTCCCGGGGTTGCCACTGCTTTAGGCTCGGCTGCTCCCGTCCCGGGTACAACCCCAACCCCTTTTAGGCACCTCACTAAACACCTGAGGGTCAAGGCCTATCCCCACCCCAACATGTCCATCGAGGCCTGCAGTAAGGCCATGGCTAGTGTGGTCAGCCCACTGGCCATCGTCACTGTGGCCAGGATGTATGGGAAGGCCATATTTTTCCTCAGGACCGAGCAGGCAGTCCACCTGGCCATGGAGAGGGGGCTCACTGTGGGCAGGACACATCTGCCCATTAGCCCTTTGGAGGCTACAGCCCAGAGGGTCATGATTTCCAACATCCCGCCCTTTATTCCCAGGGAGCTCCTTCTTCCCCACCTCAACACCTTGGGGGAGATCCAGTCAGGTGTCCAACCGCTCCTGCTCAGCCTGAAGGACCCTGCCCTCCGGCATATATACTCCTTCCATCGCCAGGTGTTCATTTGCCTGGCCTGGGAGGAGGTCACCAAGGGCTCATTTACCTTCCTCCACAACAATGCCCCTGTGGCTATGCCAGCATTGCCCTGGCACAGGAGCCCTGAGCCCCAGACTTGTACCTGATCCCTGCCCTACTGCACCCACTGACCCCACATCCAACCCCCACCTCATTACAAAAATTCCTGGAGCATCAATGCCTGCTCCTGACCCTACAACACCTGACCTGGGGGTCCCAGAGCCCAAGCCACACCCCTACACTAACCTGGGGGAAGCAGCTGTGTCTCTGGGCCCTAGAGAGGGAACGAGGCCCCTGCCCCAGTGCCACCCACCATCACCTGATAAACCAGGATTGGGGCAGGAAGTGACATGCTGGCCCTCCCCACCCTGGCCACGCCTCTGCATTCCCCCAGCCAATAGTATTCCGGGAGAAGCTTGGGGGGGTCCTTGGGCCCCATGACCACCAAGACGGGCGGGGAGGGGAAGGCCCATAAATTCCCCCCTGTCTCACTGGGGAAGAGGTGCTGGCCCTTGAAGAGGAGAGATTTTCTGGCAGTGTGCCAGCAGCGCTGTCCCTCCCCAGGGGATGAGCCCATGGCATCTCCTGCCTGTCCCGCACTGTGGCCTAGCCTGCCTGAACCCCCTAGGGTTTGCAGCAGGTCCTTCTGCTATCATAATTCCATTGGCCCCTGGGGATGACTTTTAAAAAACATGGGCGCGGTGCGGGCGACAACAGCAAAATGTCAACTGGGTTGTTGAGCAGTGGGGGAAGGTTTTATCCTCGCTCCTCCCTCCTGGGGATGCACCGAGGAAGTTACTGCTGGTGACCCTCTGGGTGGGATACCGGGGTTTTGAGGCCAGTTGGCGGTGCCGGACCAGCCCCCACCCTCTTGTTGGGGGAGGGCTTGGTGACCAAGGGAGACTTCCCAGACGAGGGTTCGGGATCGGTGGTGGACACTGGGGACGACGTGGAGTCTGTCTCCAGTGAGGTTTTTGAATCCCAGGTGCCTCCCACTGATCTCTCCCTCATCGCCCTTGAGGAACTCTGGGAGTTTGTCACGGAACTCTGAGTCGCCGGGATAGAGCCCAACCGGCACTCGACTGCTGGAGCTCCTTTGAAAGAGAGTTTACTGGTTGGCCCACGCTGCTTGCCAGGCGCCTGGGCTCGATGCAAACGAGTGAAAGCGAGTCAGGAACTTCCTGGGGGCACTCCTGGTGAGGGCGAGGGACTTCTGTGCCCCTTCCTCGTCCTCCCAGTAAATGTATATAGTTTTTGACTGTATTGGTGGTGGTTGCACAATGCTTCTGACATGAAGACAACTATAGCCAGCCTCAACATCAACGACAGCAGGGAGTCACAACACAGATTCCAGACTCCCTCAGTCCTTAGGGACGGGAGGTATGTGGTGTGCTTCCTGCAAGAAACCCACACCACCTCGGGAGACGAAGATACCTGGCTCCTGGAGTTGCAAAGAGGGTGTGGTCTACATGAGTCACCTCACCCACAGATCTGGCGGGGTGGCTATCTTGTTGGCCCCGCATTTTCAGCCAGAGATCTTAGGGGTCAGGGAGCCTGTGTCAGGCCGTTTGCTTCACCTGACAGTTCGGCTGGGGGGGGACGCGGTGCTTCACTTGGTGAACGTCTACGCTCCCTTGGCCGGGCTGGGGCAAGCGAGTTTCTTCAGAGAAGTGTCTGCTCATCTCGTCTCTATCGACGAGAGCCAGTGCATCATCCTCGGGGGAGATTTTAACTGCGTCCTCGAGGACAGGGACCATGGCGGTGCCCACACTGGTTGGGCTTTGGGGAGGAGGTTGGGGGACTTGGTCAAGTCCTTCGACCTAGTGGACGTCTGACGGAATCTCCATTCCGACTCCGTCGCCTTCACCTTCGTGAGGCCTGGGGTCGGAGTGTCCAGAATCGATCGCCTGTACGTTTCGCTTGTGTACGCCTCTTGTTTTTCGAAGGCCTACACGCGGTGTCGTGCACGAACCATCACCTGGTGTGGGCGGAACTCCTTCCGTTTGGCGCCCGGCTCAGGTCCGCGTACTGGCACTTTAATAACCTGCTGCTGGAGGACGAGCAGTTCCAGGACTCGTTTCCATCGTTTCTGGGTCGGCTGGAGAAGGAAGCTGGGAAACTTCCCCTCCCTGAGGCTATGGTGGGAAGTGGGCAAGGCTCACGTCCGCGTTTTCTGTCAGGAGTACGCGAGGGAGTCGATAGAGATGGAAATCCAGGATCGAGGAGTTGGAGAAGGAGGTGCTCGACCTGGAGTCATGCCTCGGTCAGCCTGACGCAGACCCGGCCCTGCGCAGGGTGTGCAAAGAGAAGAAGGCAGCGATCCGAGACCTGCAGCTCGTCGGGTCTCGGGGCGCGTACATGAGGTCGCGTATCCAGCTCCTCCAGGACTTGGACCGTGGCTCCCCCTTCTTCTACTCGCTGGAAAAAAGGTGTGGCACCCGCCAGCAGCTCCTTGTGCTGCGGGCCGATGACTGGTCCCTCTTCTCCAATCCAGAGGGTATCAGGGCCCACGTCCGAACCCTATTATACGGCTCTGTTCTCTCCGGAACCGTCCAGCGAGGATGTTCACAGTTCTGTGGGAGGACCTGCTGCAGCTCAGAGGATGCCGGAAGGCTCGACGCTCACTTTGGAGGAGCTGACTGGCGGTCTCGAGGGGCAAGTCCCTCGGGCTGGATTGGCTGACTGTGGAGTTCTTCAGGGCGTTCTGGGACGTCCTGGGGAGCGACTGTGCACAGGTCCTGGGGGAGTGTCTAAATGCCGGAGAGCTGCCCCTTTCTTGGCACAGGGCAGTCATCGTCCTGCTGCCAAAGGAGGGGGACCTTCATTCTCTAAAAAACTGGCATCCGATCTCCCTCCTCAGCACGGACTACAAAATCTTCACCAGGGTGTTGTCTTCTCACCTGGCTTCCATGCTGGCCCACTTGATTCACCCGGACCAGTCCTACATGGTCCCGGGTTGGAGGATACACGACAACATCCACCTGATCCATTTCTGTCGACGGGCTGGTCTGCCGAGCACCTTCCTATCTCTCGACCAGTATCTGCTCAGGACTCTGCGGGCATTCTGGTTTGGGATACAGTTTGTCACCTGGATCCAACTCTTGTACGCCGCCACAGTGTCTGGTTAAAATTAATGGGTCCCTGACGGCGCCCCTTCACTTCGGGAGAGGAGTACATCAAGCCTGCCCCCTGTCCAGCCAGCTGTATTCCCTGTGCATGGAGCCTTTCCTTTGCCTCTTGCGGAGGAGGTTGTCGGGGCTGGTTCTGCGCAGCGCGGGCACGGGGGTGGTCCTCTCTGCCTACGCCGACAATGTGCTCCTCACTTTCACTGACCCGGCTGATCCTGGGGGAGGATGCGTGAGTGCCAGGCCGTGTACTCTGCAGCATCTTCCACCAGGATCAACTGGGCCAAATCTTCTGGACTACTGGTCGGTCCATGGCAGGTGGACTCTCTGCCGGAGGAGTTTTGGGGGTTTAGCTGGAGTACCACCCATCTCCTCTACCTAGGGCTCTACCTCAGCCTGGCTGAGGAATCCTGGCAGGAGCTGGAGGCCAAAGTCTCGGCTCGCCTAGGCCTCTGGACAGGACTGCTGAGTTGAGTACTGGTCATAAACCAGCTGGTGGCTGCCATGCTATGGTACCAGCTGGTCACTTTGGTCCCTCCTCCTGATTTTGTTGCAGACATCCAGAGAACATTGGTCGACTTCTTCTGGGACAAAAAGATGCACTGGGTCTTTACGCAGGTCCTGAGTCTCCCTATTGAGGAGGGCGGTCAGTCGCTGGTGTGCGTCCGCACCCAGGTCGTGACGTTCCGCCTTCAGACCTTGCAGTGATACCTTTACGTCGAGCCTCCTCCTAGGTGGTGAGCCCTGGCGACGTATTTTTTCCACCAGGTGCGTAACCTCAACTACGACACGCAGTTCCTGTTCTTCGACCGTGACGGTTTGGAGGTCGCCCTCAGGACGCTGCCTGTCTTTTACCAGGACCTGAACACTGTCTGGAACATGGTCGAATCGCGTCACACCTACCCTCCGGCAGGAGTAGCGGCTGTCGTCAGGGAGCCACTGCTCAGGAATCAGCACCTCCGTACTCGCGGATTTGAGTGGCTGTCGGAGGGGAGGGCTGTGGCGGTGAGGGTGACCAGGGTCAGGGATGTGCTGGGTGGCAGGGGCCTGGGCTGGACACTGCCACAAGACATAGCGAGCAGGGCAGCAGTAGACGTCCAGTATGTGGCCACCACCATCCAACACCTTAAAACTGTGGTGCTCGGACGCAATGTAGTGCACCAGTTGGAGAATGCTCAGGTGTGCGGTGGAATCCCATCTGTGCTTACCCCTGCTCGGATGGAATTTCACATTGGCCCCAAGGTCCTGTACTTCCCACGGGAGCCTGTGCCCCACAACCTGAGCCACCTCTGGAATTTTAGTTTTGTCCCTTTTAAGGACATAAAAAGGCAGGCCCTGTATCGACTGCTGCTGCACACCGTCCACCTCTTCTCCCTCATCCACCACCCAGACACCCCTTGGTGTGCCCATTTGCCACCGGGTGGTGGAGATTCTTAGTGGAGGGCTCTCTACGCGGGAGTCCTCCCCCCTTTCTCTGGGGATCTGGGATGGAGGGTGCGGCATGCAGCGGTCCCCTGCAACCGCAGATTACGGTGGTTCACCGACTCCCAGCCCAACTGCTTGTTCTGTGGTGCTGTGGAGTCCGTGGACCATGTATATATTGGGTGTGGGCGTTTGCGCTCCCTCTTTGATTTTCTCAAAAACCACCTTCTCTGCTTTTGGTTGCACTTCAGTCCTATGCTCCTGATCTTTGGGCACCCGGTACGGAGGGGGGAGGGCAGGTCTGAAGACCTCTTTGTGGGTCTGCTCCTAGGCCTGGCCAAACTGGCCATAAATATGTCCAGATAGCGGGCCGTGGAGGGGGAAATTAGGGCCGCCTGCCTGCCCCTCTTCCGCGGTTACGTTAGAGCCTGGGTGTCTCTGAAGAAGGAGCACGTGGTATTCACCATAACCCTGGAGTTGTTCAGGGAGAAGTGGGCACTGCAGGGAGTGGAGAACATTATTTCTCCCTCCAATTCTATTTTGATTTAATCCCTGCCCTCCCCTTCACTGTTTGATCATGCAACATTGCCCTTTGATGTGAAAGGCACTGCCTGTCACTGGCCACTCGGGTGTTTCTCTTCTTCCTGATGGTGGAAACTGAATAAAGATTCATGCACCTTGTGTCTTTCATTGTGTGTCTCTCACTCTCACTCTCACACACACACACACCCACCATAGGTGCTGGGGAAAAAATAAGCACGACTGCAGTTAGGCGGTAGTGTGAGGAAAGCAAAAAAAAATGAAAAAAAACCAGAAGATTAATCCTACAAAGAAAAATATAAACAGGAAATTCAGAAACTCCTCATTGTAGGGAGTGACTGGTCAGAGCTTATGTACTCCGCACATATACATAAACGGTGACTTGGTGACAGGATTCTAGCTTTTCTGCAGTTATTTCAAGATAGGAACTGAAAAGGTACAGTTAAGCCAATACCACAGAGTCAAGAAGGAATGAACATTTCTCTGGGATTTTGATGAACTATAACGTGATAATGTTGGGGAGTAGATGAGACTTTGTTTTGCTGAGTGTTTTGAAATTTTTCAACCTGTATTGTGTATAGCTAGCTTGGTTTGTTCAATGTTTGTGTAATAAACTTCTGTTCTAAGGTTAAAACCAAATCCACAGCCTTGTGTGTTTGTATTTCAGTCAAAGAATGCCTTGTTAATAAAAAAAATCAAATTATGATTTATCAAGCCAAATTTAACTTTGAGAACTGATGTGTTCAGTGGTAACAGTGGGATCATGATGATGAAACCACAGAAAAGTCAGCAGTGAAACAAACCACTCAGTCTACAATTCCTGTGCTGACCGGGAACAAAAAACTTGCCCATTCTAAGCCCACATATTTTTGTTTTGCCTTGAGACACTGGTCCAGATACTCCAATGGCCACAGATCAGTTGGAGCAGTGCAGACTGGTTGCACCTCAGAACTAAGTGGAATCCACAACATAGCTGGTTGCATAGCAATTGACTGGGAAATTGAATTTTCAGCTGGCCAACTCCCCTGCATCTGGAATTCTCTAAATAGGTTCATTAAATTCAGAGAATTTGAAAGGTTCCAACTTGCTGATGCTTAATAATTACTCAGGAAATGTTCGAGGATTAAAAAGCTACTCTAACTCCTGGGTGAGTATTACATTGATGCCCCCTCATTTTGCCACTAACCATCTCCACCCCCCCTGTGGTGAAACAGTTAAAAATTATGTCCCAATACATGTGTGAATCTAACCGGAATGGAGGTGTTGCTTAGTCCCGTGTGAATCTTATTACACACCTCCCCGTGTGAATCTTCTTATCTGTATGTAACCAGAATGGAATGTGTTTTTTAGCCTTGCTCTGCTGTTCACATGAATGTTTATATCTGGAAAAGAGTATATCAGCTGGAAAAGTCTCCAGTTCGGTGAGTCTGCTCCGGGGTTGCGTTTAACCGCCGAGCGTGGGTTGTTGGCAACCGCTCTACGAGAACTGACGGCTCCCAGTTCCGGTAACACATAGAGTGAGTATAAACCAGACCCGTTGTAAGTACGAGACCTGGTTGTGGCGACGCTGCGGGGAATAAAACACTTATATTCTAGCAGACTCGCCTCTTGGCTGTTTGTTCTGTGTCAGACTACTTTCCTGCGAGCCTGGTCCTTGACCTTGAGAATTTTTTAAAACATTTGGCGTAGTCGGCAGGATCAATCGCAATTGAGGAAAGATTTTGATACAGAACAATGTTTTGGAAAAAGGCTAAGAAACCAGAGGAACAAACTGTGGAGGTCCCGACCGTCCCGGGATGGCATGGACCGTGGCATGGCGTGGCAGTTTGTTTGAGAAATGGTGGGGGGCGACCGGAGAACTGGGAGGCCGAGGGCGTAGGAACCTCAGGGTCGCTGCTGTCCACCCTTGAGAGGATCCCAGTCCTGCCGAAGAACCCCTTGCCTGGGGTACAGCGGAGGATGTGGGCCTGTGCGGCGGCTTGTAGACAACAGTCAGACAAGCGCCAAAAAGCTGAAGCAGAATTAGCCCTCCTGAAACATGAGCAGGGACTCAGTTCGGGAGATGCCTCTATGTTGAGGCAGGAAATTATGAAGTTAAAAGCTGAATTGACAGCATTAACTGAACTAGCAGGACGAACTATTATGTATCTGTCTGCTAAGAAACAGAAAGAGAAAAGGAAGGTCCCTCGAACCCCGGACCCGGTACAAGTTCGGGCGTTTGTAGCCCAGTTAAATAACGGGGATCGGTGGGATATCGATCATTGGGATGGGAACATTTGGGGAGATTCAGATGATCAGTACGAAGAGGACCCACCCGTACTCCAAGCTAAACCAGTGGTTAGGAGAAAGCAGGTTCAGAGACGTCTCCCAGTGCAACGGGAGGTAATGTTAGATGAGGAAGGAAACCCTATACGGAATGAACAAGGGGAGGCAATTATGCATGAATTACCGCGGGCTCAGCCTCCTGCAGAATTCTCTGAATTAACGGAAGACTTCACTACCGATGAGGTGCTGTTTATCACCCAGAAAACCCGACGTAATCCTGGGGAGCCGTTAGAGCTATGGCTAATTCGGCTCCTCGAGGAAGGGGGGCAACAAGTGCAGGTAGACTATCAGGATGCTCCCAAGTTTGGTGGATTAGCAAAGGATGCTGCCATAGACCTGGGGTACCGCAGACAAGCCAAGGATATGGTAATAGATCGCAGTATGGGGACCTTATTTGGGATGTATGCCAGGGCAGTGGCCGAACAGTATCCCTTCCCGTCCGATTGGCCCCCCTTGGAAGGAACTTGGACAACAATTAAGGAAGGGGTTCAGAGGCTAACCCGTTTGTGTGTGCGGGATGCCCTGTTGCTGGGAGTGCTGGACGAGGTAGATAACACAAATGTTAGTAGACAGACTAGAGACCACCTAGTGAAGACTGCCCCCCCCCCATTATAAACCACTGTTATTAACCATAATGTTGAGTGGACGGGGAGAAACCCTAGGAGATGCCCGTAGTATGATGAGGGAGATGGGTGGTTTGGGGGATTGGGGACCCACAACCCGTGCTTCTCAGGGGGGCACGGAGGGGCGTCGCCCTGAGGCTCGGGCAGGGGGAAAAGTAAACCCTAATCAAGGAAGTAACCAAGGCCCCTCACGGCGTGCTTTGTGGCAAGCTTTGATACGGGCGCAGGTCCCAGCATCGGAAATTGATGGCCTACCTACACCGGAATTAAAAGACTTATGCAGACGAAAGGGACTGAAGGTGTCCCGGGTAGAGACGGAGTCCCGACCCACTATGGAAGACCTAGTGGAATTACTAACACAAAAATGTCAGACACGGGGTCCGGTTGTTAATGAGCCTCGAAGGGGTAGAACTTCCACTTCCCAGCGGTGGGAATCCTCGGAGGACGAGGAGGAGGAGGAGGTACGGCCTCCCCTCCGAGAGTGTTATAAAGTGGATAGGCGTGGCCGGAAACCTAGTAAGAAAGGCAAGAACAAAGAAGGGCGAGGCAAACGTCTTTACCCAGTGCTGTCTGGGGAAGATGAATGGGAGGAACAATAGGAATCGGGCCAAGCCCCAAGGGTTTGCCCACGAACGAGCCAATGGTCAGCAGACGACATTCGACCTCATGTATCATTGACTATCTATTGGCGCAAATCCGTCCAAACCGTTATGGCTCTAGTGGACACAGGGGCGGAGGCCACCTTAATCTATGGGACGCCCCATAAGTTTAAAGGAACCCCAGTCACGCTGGTTGGGCTGGGAGGTAATCTGATTGAAGGAAAAACAGTACAATTGCCCCTAAAGATAGGTACAATGCCCATTAAAACTTATTCAATTATCATTACACCGGTTAGAGAATGGATCCTGGGAATGGACATTCTGGCCGGTTTAACACTTCACCTCCAACAAGGGAAGTTCGAATTTGGAATCACGAAAATGGCTTTGCGCTGTAGGACGGTGTTAGTGGGAAAGGTTAAAATGGACCCCTTCCCCATCCCGATCGCCGATCGCGTAATAAGTCTTAGACAGTATAGGATTCCCGGCGGACATAAAGAAATATCCGCCACAATTAAGGATTATTTGGAAGCGGGAGTGCTTAGGACATGCACCACGGCGTGGAATAACCCCTTATGGCCCGTACATAAAGCCGATGGTCATGGCGGATGACGGTAGATTATCGGCAACTAAACCGTCACACTCCGGCCTTGACGGCAGCGGTCCCGGATGCCGTCACTATTATAGGACGAATCCAACATCGTCCAGGGGTGTGGTACGGAGTAATTGATTTGGCTAATGCCTTCTTCACAATTCCTATTCCCGAAGATAGGCAGGAACAGTTCGCATTCACTTGGGAGGGTAGACAATTCACGTTCACGCGATTGCCCCAAGGATATCTGCATAGCCCTACTATCTGCCACCGGATAGTTGCAGAACACTTGGCTGCCTTTAAAGTGCCTGACGAAGTGATGATCTCGCACTATATTGACGATATGATGATACAGGGGACAAGTCAGAAGCAGGTTCAGGAATTGCTGGACCAACTGGTTCAACATATGCGAGGATATGGGTGGGAGATCAACCCAGCCAAATTCCAGGGTCCCTCACAAACGGTAAAATTCTTAGGAATCGTGTGGAACAAGGGGGAAAGGGAAATCACTGCGAAAGCTAAAAATAAGATTCAGGTCTTTGCCGTCCCTCACACCCAGAAGGACGTGCAGCAATTTATTGGGTTATTCGGATTCTGGAGACAGCATATTCCCCATTTAGGACAAATTTTAAAACCTTTGTATCGAGTTACGAGGAAAAAGGCAGCGTTCGGATGGACGGAGGTCCATCAAACTGCATTTGAAATGGCCAAGCAAGCAATACAGCAAGCTGTATCCTTGGGAAAGATACAGTCAGGACCTGTAGAACTGCAAGTCTCAGCACAGGGGGATTATGCCAATTGGAGCTTATGGCAAAAACAGGGAAGAACCCGTAAGCCATTGGGATTTTGGTCCTGACAATTACCCCCGGCAGGGGAACGGTATACCCCCTTTGAGAAACAGTTATTAGCATGCTACTGGGGCTTGGTGGAAACCGAAGCCCTGACCATTGGACATGAAGTGATCATGAGAACAGCTATCCCTATTCTTCCGTGGGTACTTAGTGACCCCACTACCCACCGAATAGGAACTGCCCAAGAGAGCAGCATCATTAAATGGAAATGGTATGTGTCGGAGAGAGTGCGGACTGGACAGAAAGGAGTGTCAGTCCTACATGAGCAAGTGGCGGAGGCCCCTGAGGAAGGGGAAAAGCGGTTTGAGGTGATTGAATACAAGGAATCACCCGTTAAGATGGGAAAACGGTATGATGAACTGACCCCGGATGAACAAGCCACGGCTTGGTTCGTAGATGGGTCAGCCCAATGGAAAGCGGGACAGCGTAGATGGAAAGCTGCCGCCTTTAACCCAAAACAAGGCACTACCCTAGAAGAATTAGGGGAGGGAAAGAGTAGTCAGTGGGCAGAATTAAAAGCAGTGCATATGGTAGTCATGTCGGCTGGACTGGACTTACGAGCGTTAACTACACAGACTTTGGTCCAACAAAAACCTACGGTGATTAAGACCGGATTAGGATTGATTTGTCCCCCTGGGACCTATGGGCATATCCTCCCGCGATCGGGATTGTCACTAAAGGGGATTGATGTAATGGCAGGAGTAATTGACGCGGACTACCAAGGAGAATTGGGAGTAGTCCTGGTCAACATTACATCTGAACCTTATGTGATACAGAAGGGAGACAGAATAGCACAATTAGTTATTAAACCATGTAACCTTACAACGATGGAAGAGACGGGAGCTCCCGTTAAGGTTACTGAGCGTGGGACGGGGGGATTTGGGTCTACTGACACTAAGGGTGCCAAGGTATGGGTACGCCAGACAACTGGTCCCCCCAAACCGGCAGAGATCATAGCCCAAGGAAAAGACAGTCTGGTCACCATTATGTATCCTGGGGAATCAGTCTGGAGGAGTGTGCCAGCTCAGTCGTTGGTACTCTTATCGAAACAAAATGTAGGTTGGAAAATTAGTAGTGAGGAACGACAGCAAGATGATTTTAAGTGCGCGGCAAATCAATGGTGTACAATTTTAGATCTCACGAGTGATTGTCAAATGTATACTTGTGTACGATGTTATAAGGGGAGAAATGTAACTTTGATAACCCCTAACTGTACATTGATGTTGAATGCAACGGTGAATATGTGTCATTGGAATATAACCGCTCGTGAATGTGAAAGCTCAAACGGGACACGATGGAACATCACGACTGGAGATGAGGACATCTGGATCAGCAATGGAACAGTTATTCAAAACCGGACTCGAATGTTATGGCTGATCTTGGTGCGCCCTAACGTCTCTGACGCGCACCGCACACAGTTGGCTCCCATTATGTCAACTTGTCAGCAGATGGCCCAGGCAGTACTGCACACTGATGTTCACTGGCAGGTGCGGCTGCCGGCTATCCCAGAATGCCAACATAAGAGGAGGCGGCGTGCATGGTATGACACTCTACTGGGAGGTGCAGGAACTGTCATGGGTATCTCAAATGCTATTGACTCTGAGGTAACCCGTACTAAATTATCTAACACGGGACAGGCCACCTCACAAGGACTACATACTATTGGAAGGTGGATGCCATCCGTAATGATGACTCAAGGAGAGACAGCTGAAATAATGATACGATCTCTGCAATGGGAACTGGATGTCTGGGGTGCCACTCAGGAACTGTTTGAGAACATTACGGCTCAGTTAAATTGGACTGCCTGTCATATTCAAATGTTGCATGCTCAAATACAGAAAGAACGCTTTTTGCGTGTGGTAACATCCCCCAATGTACAAGCGTGGAGGGGAATATGGAATGTATCTGAGAAATTGTGGATGATAACCCATCCATGGTGTAACGCAACTATGTGTAACGGATACTTTGTTACCATGAATGTAACCCACACTGTTACGGTCTGTCGATATTATGTATTACCAGTGATTACATCTTCTGGATATTATTTTCTGAAGACAAGGGGACAGTGGTTTAGCCCAGATACCAATATTACCTATGATCTGTCCGCTTGTGAACAGACTGATCAGGGGAAAACTTGCCTACTGATGGACAGGTATCGGGACCCTTGCTTGACTAAGGGAACGGCCCTGTGCGAATGGACTGTTGAAACTCCAAGGGACATGATGTGGCAGATTGGGCCACACACGCTCTGTGTGGCTACCGATAATCCACATCCTATCGGGATGCCTCTCAAATGTCTATCAGTGGCACTGGCAGAATCAGACCTATCTGTTGACCACTTATAGCAGTGCTCGCCACTTTACCAAGGTGCAGTGGAAAGTGCTGATGAATCCTTGGAACATTTCCCTGGATCGGTTTAAGCGAGCATTGGACCGATCCGAGGAGCTTAAGCAGATATTACGAAAGCATCAAACCAATGTCACCAAGGTTACGGTGTCTACCTTTATACATGGACAGGAGGTAGTACATGCTGCCCGTGTAGTGGACGTGGAGTCAGCTCATCATTGGTGGGACATATTGAGTGGTATGTCCTCCACTGCGGGGACATTCCTGTTCCCACCCTTGTCGATCCTGGTAGCGGTCCTGGTGATTTTAACATGCTGTAATGTCCTGACTTGCTTGTATATTTGGCGTGTACGTAGGCGCTTGTTAGAAAGAATACATATGGGCATAATGTAACACATGTATTGGGCCAAGCAGTGGAATGTGGTGTAAAATTATGTCCCAATACATGTGTGAATCGTCCCAATACATGTGTGAATCATAATGCAACACATGTATTGGGCCAAGCAGTGGAATGTGGTGAAAGGGTTAAAATTGTGTCCCAATACATGTGTGAATCTAACCGAAAATGGAAGGTGTCGCTTAGTAATCTTATTACACACCTTCCCGTGTGAATACATATGGGCATAATGTAACACATGTATTGGGCCAAGCAGTGGAATGTGGTGTAAAATTATGTCCCAATACATGTGTGAATCATAATGTAACACATGTATTGGGCCAAGCAGTGGAATGTGGTGAAACGGTTAAAAATTATGTCCCAATACATGTGTGAATCTAACCGGAATGGAGGTGTTGCTTAGTCCCGTGTGAATCTTATTACACACCTCCCCGTGTGAATCTTCTTATCTGTATGTAACCAGAATGGAATGTGTTTTTTAGCCTTGCTCTGCTGTTCACATGAATGTTTATATCTGGAAAAGAGTATATCAGCTGGAAAAGTCTCCAGTTCGGTGAGTCTGCTCCGGGGTTGCGTTTAACCGCCGAGCGTGGGTTGTTGGCAACCGCTCTACGAGAACTGACGGCTCCCAGTTCCGGTAACACGTAGAGTGAGTATAAACCAGACCCGTTGTAAGTACGAGACCTGGTTGTGGCGACGCTGCGGGGAATAAAACACTTATATTCTAGCAGACTCGCCTCTTGGCTGTTTGTTCTGTGTCAGACTACTTTCCTGCGAGCCTGGTCCTTGACCTTGAGAATTTTTTAAAACACCCCCCAACCCCCAAACAACTCCACCTCTCCTCATATCAGACATTCACTCCACTCACATCTGAACTCAACTCCTCTCAGCACCCTGTTATGACCCGCTGAACCTAACATCTTCTGACCCTGCTGCTTAACCCCCCAACTATGCTCAGAATAACATCTTTCCCCACCTTTGATCTGATCACCCCCAAGAAGTAACAACCTTTCCCACTTTGTTAAGAACTAATTCCTCCAACCAGACCATGGCCTGACAGTTCATCAATTTCTGAACTGAACAATTTCCTGACCTTGAGTGACACTCTATCCATTGGTCTGATTTCTTCCCGACTTCGCAGACCCCAGGTGGGTGCCAATGCAAACCCCACCACAACCACCCCACCCCCTATCTTGGAACCAAAACCCCATACCCAATTGTTGGTTCTGACATATGTGCCACTGGAGATATGTCCAGATGTTTCCAATGTAGAAGGCGCCTAAAGGTAAGTGGATAATTTTTAATCTGAGCAGATTTTGAAATGGGGTTTCCGACTCCGATCAGAATATCTGAGCCGTTATTTTATTACCTCCTACTCTCCCCAGAATCATTCCATACAGTTTAGCTGTTCTCCTTCAGGGTGGGCAGATACAAAATTCCATTAATGTGTGCCAAAATAGTACACAACCCATTAAATTGGCACTGAAATGTAAAACAAAGTACAATAAAGCAGGAACAAACTTGTAGGCATACTTTTCATGAGCTAAGCAACTGATTGGTGTTAATAATTGCAAGTTGTTTCACTATCCTAATGTGCATTGGAAAGAAGAGACAATTGATCCCTGATATTTCAATGACTTGCTGCCGGTAGACACAACATCAGCAACAAAGTTGTTAGCAATCATACTGATAACCATAAAATGTAAATTTCAAACTCTGAATTGGTTGTGTGGGTTGATAAACATATAGAATCATGTTTAAAACCTTTACACATTTATCTGATATCCTGGGCAGCAGATGAGTGATGATCGAGTTGGTAAGCTTTGAAACAAAAGCTGTAAATTAACTGTGCTATGTGATTCAACACCAATCCTGTTTGCAGCCCACAAAATATAACTGAGTGATTCAGTATTCATGTTGCTGTTATATTGTTCTGTAACAAATAAACTGTTCTATCTTACAGTCTATTATAAATAAAATTAAAAGTTATGAAATAAAGCTTTCCACTCAAATATGTGATCGTACAAATGTAATTTTAAATTATACTTCAGTGAAAATGTGAGACCATCCCACACATCAATGAAACTGAGCAAAGCTGTGTATTCAATGGTATCTAGCTTCAAATTTTCTATCCATTTTGGCTGGTTCCTTTAACAAAACAGCCCTTGTCCAAACACATTATTTTACTATTTGGCTCTTGGCAGCCCGATAGCCCTTATTTTCGATCTAATGACTTTGACAAAAACTAAACGCACTTTCTTTTAAAGATGGGGTTTGCAGCTTTTCCGGTGAACTTTGTTTCTTGGATAAGGGTTGGAACATAATGCTGACTTGTACCTTTGGGATGCTGATCTGTTTTTCATCCTCTCAGGTTTGTTGATATGTTTGCATCCTGTTTTTCATTCTTCTGTTTCTATTTGTCTCATCTCCTTCAGTCAGAACATGAACCCTGTAAATATCTTTAGTTTATTTGATTATCTTATTATGCACTGCATTAGGGGTAAAAAAAATGTTTTGCATTTATAGAGGGATACTCATGACGATTTCAAATATCTCAAATCGTTTTATAGCAACAAAGTACTTTTCAATTGTTGTCACAGTTGATATTTTGGCAGCACAGTGGTCAGTATGTGTTTAACAAACTGACACAAACAGCAATTTGATCATGACCAGATAATCTGTTTTTTGTTATGTTTCTTGAGGGATAAATAATGGCCAAGACACTGGAGCTCCCGTTTTGCTTTGAAATCGTGCCACAGGAATTTTTATTCATTTATGGAATGTGGGCTTCTCTGGCTGAGCTAGCGCTTATTGAATATGCTTTTGCCTTTCAGATGGTGGTGGTGAGTTGCATTCTTGAACTGCTTCATACAATGCAAAAGTGAGAAGTTCCAAGATTTGGGCTAGTGAAGAAATGATGATATCTCCATTTTAGGATATTGAGAGTCTTGAGTTAAAACAACCTTTGCGCAATTACCATGTTAGGTCCCTTAAGAATCTTGTATGTTAATAAGGCCATCTCTCATTCTTCTATATTCCAATGACTACAGGCCCAAACCACTCAGTGTTTCATCATATGACAGTCTCTCCATACCTGGTATCAGCCTATTGAACCTTCTCTGGATGCATCCAACACCGGTATATCTTTCCGTGGACAAGGGGCACAAAACTGGTCACAGTATTCGAGCTGTGGTCTGACGAGTGTTTTGTATAGTTTTACGAAAATGTCCTTACTTTTATACCCCATTCCTTTTGATCTTCTCTCCACTCTCCCGCCCCCCCCCTCATTAGGTCAGAACTGGGATTTTTGCAGATAATTGCACAATGGTAAGCACTATTTGTGACTCCTCATATACTGAAGCAGTCCATGTACAAACCTGGCAAGTATTAGACAATATCCAGGCTTGACCTGTTAAGTGGAAAGTTACATTTATGTCATACAAATGCTAGAAAATGACAATCTCCACTATGAGAGAATCTAACTAACCACTGCCCCTTGAAAATACTTATTGGTGAGCACCACACAATGAAAATCCTGGGGGCTACCAGTCCAGAAACTCAAACGGACTAGTCACATAAACATAGTGGCTGGAAGAGCAGGTCAGAGGCTATGAATATTGCAATGATTAACTCACCTTTGGACTCCCGAAAGCCTGTCCATTATCTACAAGGCCCAAGTCAGGATGGAGTACTCCCCAATTACCTGGAAGAGTGCAGCTCCAACACCTGGGACAAACCAGCCTGTTTGATTGGTACCATGGCCACAAGCATCCACTCCCACCACCGATGCTCGGTGTGTACTATCTACAAGATGCCATACAGAAATTCACCAGAGGTCCTTAGATTGTGTTTTATGATCTCATAGGGAAGGTCACTGAGAATTAGCTGAAGATGATTGGGTTGAGGACACTGCACTGAGGAATTCCTGCAGACATGTTCTGTAGCTGAGGTGACTAATTTGCAATAGCGTCACCATTTTCCCTTGTGCTTAATATGACTTCAAAAAGTAGAATTTTCCTTCAGATTTTAACTTACTCTAGTTTTGCCGAGGCTCCTTGATACCACCCTCGGAATGGTTTTGGTGGAACCTGAACAAAGCATTAGTGAGCAGTTATTGTGCTACAAATGTTGTTTGATAGCACTTGTTGATGAACTCTTTCATCACATTACTGATGTTCAAGAATAGGACTCATATGGTGGGCACAGTTGGTTTCGATTTGTACAGGATATACTGGGGCAATTTTCCATTGTTGGGTAGTTTTCAGTGTTGTAACCCATATCGCATCAGCTTGACTAGAACAGCTGTGGATTCTGGAGCATATCTTCAGTGCTATTGCTGGAATGTTATCAGGGCTCATTGCCTTTGCAGTATTCAGTGCTTTCAGCCATTTCTTGACATTAGGTGGAGTCAATCAAAATGGCAGAGGAGTAGCATCTCTGGTGCAGCGGACCTCTGAAGGAGGCAGGATGGATCATCCTTAACATTTTTTGAGAATGTACTGGGCCCACCCATCATCCAAAATGGGGATATTTGTAGAAACACCTCCTCCAGTGAGTTAACTGTTCACCAAAATTCAGACTGCAAGTGGCAGGATGATAATGTTTAGATCTGATCTGTTGGGTGTGGAATCACTTACTCTTGCCTATCACTTACTGTTACTATTGTTTAGCATGCAAGTAATCCAATGTTGTCGCTTCACCAGGTTGTTACCTCATTTTTAGGTTTGTCTAATGCTACTCCTTGTATGCCCTCTTGCACTCTCCTTTGAAATAGAATTGATTCCCTTAGTTTGATGCGAATGGTAGAGTGGGGTTATGCAAATCGAGGTTGCAGATTGTGTTGGAGTGTAATGCTACTGATGGCCCCTAGTACCTCACGGAATTCCAGTCCTGAGTTGCTAGGTTTGTTCAAAGTCTGTCTGACTTAACACGGTGGATAGTGCCACACACCATAGAGGGGTATCCTCAATGTGAAGACAGGACTTTTTCTCCACTTCCCATTATAGTCATGGTCAGATGAATCTGTGGCAGGAAAAATGATGAGGATGAGGTCAAGTCTGTATTCCATTCTTGTAGCTCCTTCAACACCTGCCACATATCTGGTCTAGTGCCTTACGTCTTTTAGGACCTGACCAGCTTGACCAGTAGAGGTGCTGTCAAACCAACCATAGCAATGGATACTGACATCCACCATCCAGAGTATATTCAATGCCCAAGCAATATCAGTGCTTCCTCTGTGCTTTCAATATGAAAGAGTACTGATTCATCAGCCAAGGTGCTAGGTAGAAATCAGTAGGAAGTTTCCTTGCCTGTGTTTGACCTGATAACAAGAGACTTTGTAGGGTCATAAAGTCATAGGGATGTACAGCACAGAAATAGACCCTTCAGTCCAACTCGTCCATGCCGACCAGATGTCCTAAATTAATCGGGTCCTAGGTGCCAGCACTTCGCCAATATCCCTGTAAACCCTTTCTATTCATATACCCATCCAGATGCCTTATAAATGTTGTAATTGTACCAACTTCTCTTGCAGCTCATTTCATACTCACTAGAGTCAATGTTGAGGATTCCCAGAGTAACTCGATCACAACTGTATACCATTGCTGCCATGTCAGCTGGGTTGGATATGCAGCGGGACAGGACATGTCCGGGATTGTGGTGGTAACTGCGAAATGGTTTGCAAGGCCTATGGTTATGACTACTTCAGGCTATTGCTTGGCTATTCTGTGAGACAGCTGTCCCAGTTTTGGCACTTACCCAAATAAGTATCAAGAAAACTTTGCAGGTTTCACAGAGTTAAATTTGTGGTTTCCATTGTTTCGGCCAATGCCGCTGGTCCATTGGTTCCATTCTTTTTATTTGTTAGACTTTGTAGCACTTGATGGAACCAGGCAGCTTGCAATATCATTTTAGGGGGCACTCAAGAGTCAATAGGTCTGGAGTTCCAGGGAGATCAGACAAGGTAAAAAAAGAAAGATCTCCTTCACTTAAGGATTGTGAACAAGATGGGTTTATGAGACAATCATTTCATAGTCATGAGATTTTTTTCACTTTTGCATTCAAACTCCATCATCCACTATGATTTGAACCCAAACATTAGCTGAGTTCCTGGATTACTACAGCCACACAAGCAGGTAGATGGGATCTCAGTTTAATGCCGCCACTTTGGCAGGGCAGCATGATCGCAGTAGCTCATTGGAATTTTTGTACTTCAAGCCTTGCAGTAGAACTTGAAACCGGATACTTAAGGAAGGGAGGAGTGCTCCTGAGTTGTGGTGAAAATCACCTGTCAGTATCATCTTTGCCATTTCATCAATGATTTCAACATAAGCACTTTATAGGGCACTCTTCTCTGTGTGCATGTGCCCCCTATGGATCATACAGTCATGGAATCCCTACAGTGTGGGGGCAAGCTCTTCAGCCCATGGAGTCCACAGTGATTCTCTGAACAGCATCCCATCCAGACCCACACCCCTACCCTATCCCCACATTTCCTACAGCTAATCGATATGGCCTGCACATCCCTGGACACTACAGGCAATTTAGCAAGGCCAATCCGCCTAACCTGCACATCTCTGGACTGTGGAAGGAAACTAGAGCAACTGGAAGAAACCCACGCAGACATAGGGAGAATGTGCAAACTCCAGAGAGACCTGGAATCAAAATTGGGTCCCTGGCGCTGTGAGGGAGCAGTGCTAACTGCTGAGCCAGCATGCCATCCCGGTGCAGTGCTCAATTGTCTGGGCTCTGAGTCCTGGAATGTGGCTGTTGTTGTTCTTCAAGTATCTAATTTAAAAAGGTTATTTAACCAAGCCTCCGGGTCACCTCCATAATAATCTACATTTTGCTTCTCTTCAATATTTTGAAGGACTCTCTGTAAAACAAACTTTAAGATATTTGTCCAAATTGATAATGCATTTTTGTTTCACTATTCTTTGTATAATAAACATTGCTGTACAATAACTTTCAATCATAAGAAGCTCACACCTGAAATACAGACTCCTTTGTTCTTACTACACAGATTTATTCAGATTCTGCTTCGGCTCCTGATTTACGCATTTACTAGTAATATTTTGTTTTCACACAAGGTCTTACTATGTAAAAAGACAGGCCCTTACAACCACAACAACACAACTCACGCATTCTGTTCGACATGCCATTCGGTCCTGCACCTGTGTCAATCATAGATAGAAAGCACAGCCCAAACCAATGACGTCCTCCGGTGTGAGAAAGAAAGGGACGCCATCTTTAGCAGGCAGAGTGTGACATCAGAGCAACGCGTGACGCATCAGATGTGTGACGTCAACTGTGGGGTGACGTTGGATATGTGTGACATCAGAGCCCGGGGGTGACGCCGGGCGAGTGAGTGTGACTGGCGGGGAGGGTAGGTCTGGCTGTGCGCGCATGCGCATGGCCTGCGAGAGGGGGAGCGTGCGGTTGAAGCGGACGCCATCGGGACGAGGTAGCGACAATGTTGAAGGGGTAGGCCTCGGCCTCACCTTACACGTCACAGCGCGCCCGTACACAGCAAACTGAACGGGGGCCCCCCTCACCGACAGCCGGGCCCGGCGGCACTTCAAAGACACAAACGAGAAATAGAGAGATCAAGAAAGAGAAAAGCGATGGACGTGGATATGGACTTAGATCAGGACCTGATGCAGAAATTTAGCTGCATGGGAACCACCGACAAGGATGTGCTCATCTCCGAGTTTCAGAGGCTGCTGGGCTTCCAGCTCAACCCGGCCGGCTGTGCGTTCTTCCTGGACATGACCAATTGGTAAGCGGCAGGCCTCCCCAGGCCCTACCTTTCTTCCTCCTACTCCCTTTTGATAGGCCGATAGTGCTCACTCAGGGCCTTGTTGTTGTGCGTCTTTCCGCGGATTACATAAGCGGCTCCAGTGGGAGGGGGGACGCTACCATCAGCCTCCCTCCTCCGTTACCGAAGGGGTGATTGTTAGAGATTCGGGGAGGGGCCTCTGTTCCGGCCCTTTGCCACAAATGTACTTTTAACAGCAGCGCGCCTTTATCAGCTGGGCGCTCGGTCCTTTTTCTGTCGAGTCATTTTGCAGCGGCGAGGCTGAAAGGTTGTGTGATATGCTCGTGTACGGCTGGCTGGTGTTTCTCACTGATTAACCATCTATTGATTTTTTTTCTCTCGGTGTTCAGGCAAAAGAATTTATTTCTGATTGCACACTCGTGGAGAGTTGGAGTTGATGAGAGTTGTCTGTTTAATGACCTTCAGTACAATAATGTTAGGAAATTATAACAATGTTCTTGATACATTGCTAGAAAATTCTACGTAGTTTGCAATATTTCTGCATTTTTATTTGAATACAGTACTGTCTCACTTTTCGAATGACTTTCGAGTGGATTGACAATGGAGTAGAATTGTAGAAATTCTTGTGTAAGATTGAGATTTAAAAACTTCAAACTGACCACTTTCTCTGAAAGTTTTTTGCAGGTGGTGAAGGGATTGCAAATTTGCTTATTTTTCTTCTCATATTAGAACTGTTTGAGTGCATTTATATTTTATGTAACATGTACAATGCTAACTAGCAATGCTGAATATGAACCAGGTTAAAAGTATCGTTTAAAGCTTGAAAGTACTGGCTTTTGTTCTGATCTTGATGTGATATGATATGATATGATTAGTCCTATGTTTAGTTGCTTGTATTTTGCAATTTAAAGTTCATAATATGTGTAATATTTTCATGTTCTGCATGCTCTAATCAAATCCTTATTGCTTTACCACATATTTCATTGTTTTGGAAATTAGGATGAAGGTGTTAGTTTCTTCTTCTATCAAGTGCATTGGAATGCTGTTTTTGCTTAAGGGTGCTATTATAAGTGCAAGCTCACTATTTATCAAGCTTAGAGTTGTTAATGCTTTTGAGTCTTTTTTTTTACAAATATCTGTGTTTCATAACCAATAAATTACTTTTAATAGTACAATCTTTGTCATGTAGATAAATACTGTAGTCAGCCTATGCACAAGATTCAACAGCACTGGAAACAGGCTGTTATTTGTAATGCATATCGGGTATGGGGGTGAATAAATGTTGGCAACACTGTTAGCAGAAAATATCTTTTTTATTTCTCCAAAGAAAGTAAAGATAGCAAGTACTTTGGAAAATTCAAATTTACTCAAAGCATTACAGTTGCTGGTTACACAGGAAGTATAATGGGTACAGTGGGTGAGAAATTATAATTTTAGGTGAGTCGATACCTCAAAACCTCATGCAACCTCCTAAACTTGAACATAGGTGATAAGAGTAGGATTTGCGTAGGATTTGCGAGATAAACTCCTTCTGGTGTGCTTTGATTCCTGAAGACAGAAATTTTACAGAACTAAATCAGTTACCTTTCATCTAGAATTATGTAATACAGAATATGATAATGGTTTTAGTTGTGCCTTGTGTATTCATTTCCAACTGGTATAGTTGTTGCAGGTATGCAGCAACAACAGCCATCTCCTTTATTTGTGCCTTTTAATGTCATCAAAGGTACAGAAACCTTGAAGAACATTAACTAAATAAAATATTGCATTGAGCCACTTGAAATATTAAAACCTTGGTCAAACAAGTATGTATCATTTACCCTTTGAGGTCTTGAAAAATCCGTTATATGCTGTGTCTATGTGGGAATCACCTCTGGGTGGCTGCTCATTTTGTTGTTTGCCCAAGGGATGCTCTGTTTGGAAATCTACATAGTCAGAGAGATGTAGAGCACGGAAACAGTCCAACTTGTCCACGCTGATCAGATATCCCAAATAAATGTTCTTCTAAGTCCTTCCAATTCATATACCCATCCTGATACCTTTTTAAATGTTATAATTGTACCTGCCTCCACCACTTTCTCTGGGCAGCTAATTCCATACATGCACCACGCTCTGCGTGAAGAAGTTGCTCCTCAGATCACTCTTAAATCTTTCCCCTCTCACCTTTAAACCTTTGCCCTCTAGTTTTAGACTCCCCCCACCCCAGGGAAAATACCTTGTCTATTTACCCTCTCCATGCCCCTTGTGATTTTACAAACCTCTAAGGTCATCGCTCAGCCTCTGCTCCAGGGAAAACAGCCCAAGCCTACTCAGTTTCGCTGAAACCCTCCAACCTGGTAACATCCTTGTAAATCTTTTCTGAGCCATTTCAAGTTTCATAACATTCTTTCTTTTGGAGGGAGACTAGAATTGCATGCAGCAATTCACAAGTGGCCTCATCAACGTCCTGTACAGCTGCAACATGACTTCTGAATTCCTGTACTCGATGCATAGGCTAATAACGACCAGAGGCCGCTCTCACTATCTTATCTGCCTGTGACTCCACTTTCATGGAGCTATGAACCTGCACTCCAAGGTCTCCTTGTTCAGCAACACTCCCCAGGACCTTACCATGATGTGTCTAAGTCCTGCTTTGATTTGCCTTTCCAAAATGCAGGACCCCACGTTTATCGAAAAAGCTCATTGTGCAACTCATTACCCCCTGCACCCCCTCCCTCCCCAAAAAAAAACTCTGGCAGGAATGTTACTGCAAAAGTAAAAGCTCTATGGTAAAAGGGTAACATTTAGTTGGATAGAAGATCAGGTTGCTGACAGAAAAGAAGATAAATGAATGGACAGTTGTCTGATTGGCAGGATGTGATGAGTCGGGGCTCCTCGGAAGCCTCAACTGTTTACAATTTACATTCATGACTGGATGCATTTGGTGACACCGTGGAGCACGAGCGTTATTTCCTGCAAGTATGTGCATGTGTATTAACGGATACAGCCGTGAATTTAGCGGGGGGTTCTTGAGAATGGGCTGGATATTGGAGATTTGAACCATTCGTTCTCCTTGGCAGGCACCGGAGCAGGCCTGAAAGAAGGCAATGGATGGGATGAGAATGGAAGGGGAAGGTGATGGGTCGAAGATGGGGAATGGTTCGGGGTGAGGGTGTGAAAGGGAGAGAACATACTGGGCCAACCTCTGAAGTCTGACTGTTTCAAGGGCCACAAAAGATTAGTAAAATCTGTAAGCTCAACTGGCTGAGTGAGAACCTGGATACTGGTGAATCTTGCAGGATCTCAGCCCACAGTCATCTTCTGCAGTAAATTCAGCTAAGACTGCCGTGCCAGAGTATGGCTGTTGAGCCATATCGGAGTTGAACATGAGGGTTCTGCAGGACATGGAATACTGCGTGAATGCTCAGTGAGTGATTACCAGCATTCCCCATCGCCTCCCTAGCTGCAGAGTGGTTTGACACTTTATTTCATAGCAGCTAACAGTGCCATGCTTGTGCAGTCATCTCTTTAAAATGTTTGTCAAGCAACAGCAGACTGTTTTAAAGGGATTATGTATGTGTTGTTAAGGTATTAGCATAAAAAGGACAAATGTTGTTTTGCCACATTCTTGTGAAGTTACTACAGCTGGCTGGCTCACATAATGGAAGGGACAGAATCTTGTGTCACATGTTCCAAGGATCATCCAAACGTGCAAGATCCAACATGCCCTGAGAGAGTTCAAAGGTTTTGCAGCTGTGGAAACACCAACTGCAACAGAAACTTTCAGTTTTCTTGATATTCATGCTGATCATGCATTGGACTTAAATCATGGAACACAATGACCAAAATAAACTGTCAAGTGTCTAGCATTAGAAGGAGTAAGAACAAATAAATGTCTTATCAAAGCTAAACTGTTGGAGGTGAGGGATCGAAAACACAATGATTCTTTGAGAGACTGCGAATAGTTAATGTCGGTTCGCAATATCCAAGAAAAATACTAGGGCAATTGTTTGCTGTGTGGCAAATGTGGGCCAACCACATTACTGCAACATTTTAAGTCAGCCCTTGTATATATTTATTCATTCATAAAACAAACTCCTGTTTTCTGGTGATGGAATATGTTTTTTCTCACTTTCTAACATGTGGAATAATGGAAGAGTTGGAACCATTATATACTGCATCATTAAAAATTTAGAAAGAAGCCTTTGGAGCTGATAGTTAATGTAAGTCTTTGATGTTTCCCTTTGCATTATTTCAGGCCAGTCACATAACTATATATTCAAAGTTTGTGAAAAGATTTGTAGCTCGGATGCTCGTTGTTGTGGTTCTGTTCGCCAAGCTGGGAATTTGTGTTGCAGACATTTTGTCCCCTGTCCAGGTGACATCCTCAGTAATTGGGTGCCTCCTGTGAAGCGCTTCTGTGATCTTTCCTCCGGCATTTGTAGTGGCTTGAATCTGCCGCTTCCGGTTGTCAGTTCCAGCTGTCCGTTGCGGTGGCCGGTATATTGGGTCCAGGTCGATGTGCTTATTGAATGAATCTGTGGATGAATGACTTGCCTCTAGGAATTCCCTGGCTGTTCTCTGTTTGGCTTGTCCTATAATAGTAGTGTTGTCCCAGTCGAACTCGTGTTGCTTGTCATCTGCGTGTGTGGCTACTAAGGATAGCTGGTCGTGTCGTTTCGTGGCTAGTTGGTGTTCATGGATGCGGATCGTTAGCTGTCTTCCTGTTTGTCCTATGTAGTGTTTTGTGCAGTCCTTGCCTGGGATTTTGTACACTACATTGGTTTTGCTCATGCTGGGTATCGGGTCCTTCGTCCTGGTGAGTTGTTGTCTGAGAGTGGCTGTTGGTTTGTGTGCTGTTATGCGTCCTAGTGGTCGCAGTAGTCTGGCTGTCAGTTCGGAAATGCTCTTGATGTCCGGTAGCCAGACTACTGACTACCATCCAGGCTACTGCAACCACTAGGACTCATAACAGCACACAAACCAACAGCCACCCTCAGACAACAACCCACCAGGACGAAGGACCCGATACCCAGCATGAGCAAAACCAATGTAGTGTACAAAATCCCATGCAAGGACTGCACAAAACACTACATAGGACAAACAGGAAGACAGCTAACAATCCGCATCCATGAACACCAACTAGCCACGAAACGACACGACCAGCTATCCTTAGTAGCCACACACGCAGATGACAAGCAACATGAATTTGACTGGGACAACACTACTATGATAGGACAAACCAAACAGAGAACAGCCAGGGAATTCCTAGAGGCATGGCACTCATCCACAGATTCAATCAATAAGCACATCGACCTGGACCCAATATACCGACCACCGCAACGGACAGCTGGACTGACAACCGGAAGCGGCAGATTCAAGCCACTACAAATGACGGACGAAAGACCACAGAAGCACTTCACAGGAGGCTCCCAAGCACTGAGGATGTCACCTAGACAGGGGACAAAACGTCTGCAAAACAAATTCCCAGCTCGGAGAACAGATAATTATGTATTTTAAACCCGAAAAAGGTAAAGCATATTTTTTGAAAAAATACTGAAAGAGAAAATTAAGTATTTGGAGACTGCTTATCTTTCTGTCAAGACATTTGGTTTTCCAGTTCATGATTAGAACAGGTAAGCAGAGCTAATGATAATGACTGAGTGACAAATACTGCATATAACTATGTTTAGGAGCAATGGAGTAAAGTGAGCTGCTGCCTTAGAGATAAAAATAAACGTGATGCCATTTTGGTGCTTTTGAGTCTCGACTGGCATAATTAGCTAGTAATAAAATGAAACTCCAGCAGCTTTGTGACTCGTTCAGAAAGATGTGCAATTTCTTGCAAGGTAAATGGTTATTTCTAAATTATCACCGTTCTTCAATGTCTGAATATCAACCATATTCTAGCTGGAAAACACTGAAGGGGGAGGGTAGCAGATATGCACGCTTTCAGTAAGGGATCAAAGCCGTTATTTTTAATGAAGGGCTCTAGTTATCCTCCAGTTATTGTAGATTGCCTGCCTTTGTTCTTTTCTATTTATTCACTCAGAATGTGTCATTGGAAAAGCCAGCATTTGTTGGCCATACTGAATTGCTCGTGAAAAGATGGCAGCTGCTGCCTTGGGCACAGAAGTCTGTGTAGCAAAGGTACTCTCTGCTGTTTTGCAGCAAGTTCCAGGGTTTTGGCCTGAAGACAGTGAAGGCAGTATGTTTGCTAGTGATGAGATTGAGATTTGAAAGGGAACATGGCAGCTGGCATTTTTCGATGTTTCTTATGCCCTCGTCTTTTTAGGAATTGGGCATAGCAGATTTCAACAGAATCTTTCAAACTCAGCTACAGTGCATCTGGTGGATAGTCTTTTGCCATGGTGCTGGAGGGAGTGAATGTTGAAAGTCTTCAAGGGGACTATATTGAGTTTAAGAATGACTGGACCACTGATTTCTTCCTCTGTTATATTACTTTACTTGGCTTTGGCTCAGCTCCACTGCTGTTGAAGCTCACCTTCGAGCTTTTGTTAGCTCCAGCCCTGACAATTCCAAGATAGTCCTGCCTGGTCTCCCACTGTAAAGTTAAGGTAATCCATAGCTGTTCTACCAATGCTTTAGATTATGCAAAATTTCACTCCACCTTGGTCTTTGTGCTTGATGATCTAATATGACTCTTGATCATAGTGTTAATTTTCAGATTCTCATGCTTTCTTTCTCCATGGTGTCACCGCTTCTCATGTAGGCCATCTTCATTACAATCCTCTGATCTGCACTCCTTAAATTTTGGTCTGTTGTGCATCCCCAGTTTTAATTTCTTAATTGGTGGTCTTGGTACCCATCTCTCCTTTGCCTTGATTTCCTCCTTTTAGGAAACTTTGTTTTATAATACTTCCATGAAGTACTTTGGGACATGGTATTTACCAGTGACTGTATACATGTGAACAGACTGCTGAGTTGCCGAGGAATTGGCGACCTTAATAAATGATGTGTTGAACTTTTTTGTAACCTTGGCGATTGATTAGAACAATGTGTAATTTGTAATTTTGTTGAACTCTGTTGAGCCATAGAAAGGTTATGGAACAATGTACTGTGCCTCAAACTAATCATATCCTGTGCATTAAGGAATATATGGTTCAGACTGGGATTGATATTTAAGCTGCGCTGCTTTTGGTGTTGAAGTCCCACTAATGCTGCTTATTGTAGCATAACTAGTAATAAGTAAAATGTAACTGCAACCAATTTGGCATTCTGTTCTTAAATGCCATTTTAATAATGGTCCTCAATTTGGAAATGTTTTCTTAAAATTGTGTGGAAACCATGTTTTGTTTGCCTTCTTGCAGAGGCTATCAATGTTTATTTATGATTGGTATAGAATATCTGTTCTCAAAACCTACTATAATCTTTACTGAGATTTAAAAAAAAACGTCTGGTGACTGACCTGGAAACCCCTAATTTGAATTACACCACGTTGTGTAACATAAACAGAAATTTTCTGGAAAAGCTCAGCAGGACTGGTAGCATCTGTGGAAAATGACCCTTCCTCAACGTTGTGTTCTGTGCTTGTGTTTATGGATGGTCTGCATGGTGTTGATATAGTTTTTCATAGTAAATGGGGCGGGATGTTCTTCTTTATACTATGTGGTGCCTGTTTCATTCTAGTTTTGGGTTTGGTATGAGAAATACACTGCTTGCCTCAAATGTAATATTGTGTTTAAGTTGACTCGAATGACCTAATTAAGTGTGGTGTTAACAAATACAGAGTATGCCGTCTATGGTTTTTTACATATATATGAATGATTTGCTTTCTCTGCTTGCCTCCTTTTAGAAAAGTTATTGCTGTTAAATGTAAAGCAATATTCAGTACCACTAGTACATTTGGAAGTAAGACCATGATATTGGAGTAGAAGTAGGTCACTTGGCCCTTCGAATCTGCACTCTGCCGTTCAATGAAATCATGGTTGATCAGATAATCTTGAATACCCCATTCTTGCTTAATCCCCGTAACCCTTGATTCCCTATGTGATAGGCAGATTTGTAATCACTATCTTGAATATTCTTAACAACCCAGGCTGCTATGCTGCCGTCTGAGAGAAGAGCTTCGTCCTCCTCCAGAGTGCTAACTGGATGACCCCTTTCTCTGAGATTTATGCCCTCTGGCCCTAGAATCTTCTGAAAGAGGAAATAAGTTCTTCGCATCTATCATATCAAGCTCTCTAAGAATCTTACCTCAATAAAGTTGCCTCTCATTCTTCTTAAACATAATGTTCATGCTGCAGGTTGCTCCCAAATTCGTGAGTCCTTGTCAGACAAATTTCACTTTAAGCCAGCACAGTTAGTTTATATTTTAGTACAAAGTTATCGAGAAAATCTCCTCGCTGTCTTGAGCTTTCTCAAGATAATAGTGAAGTTTTGAAGTTTAGAACAAGGTAAATTAAGCATAGGGCAAGTTGAATTAGGAATTTGTGCAACCATAAGTTGCTTATCAGGAATGCATTTGAATTGTCAACCTTCAAAGTTACGATTTGAGAATTTTCTAGCAAATGAGTTGAGAAAAGGGTGAAATTGGGCCATTTTACTTAGTAAAGAGTAGTGACTGAAAATGCTTTCAGATTTTTCAACATTAAATTTGGAAAAAATTCTGCACATCAATTGTGAGATTGGGATAACTGGTCTGATTTGATTTAGCAGCAGTTGAGCGAGGTGGTAGTCAGATAAAACTGGATGCCAATATGGAAACTGTCATTATGCCTTTCTGTATGCAAATAATTTTCTGGTTACAGTTAGAGAGGCAAGAACTGACCACACGACGTCAGTCCCACCCAGATGAGATGACAGCAGAGAAATAATGAAGGGGAACGTGATAACAGCCATATCAAAAGGCTGCAGTTGGGTTGAGATAGATAAGCATGGAAAGTTTATCTTTGTCAAATCCGCACATTATGTCCTTTTTGATTAGAGCTATTTTGTTGGCTTTGATAAGTGCTACTTTGGTACAGGGTATTGTGTTTTGGAAACCTGATTGGGGGATTGAAACGTGGAATTTCAGGAAGGATGAGACGGATTTGGGGTAGACAGCACATTCAAGGAATTTGGAGCAGTAAGACATGTTGGAAATCAGACTGTGAATTGTATTGTTGGGGTCAATAGTTAATTTTGTGTGGAGAGAAGTTATGATGCAGATTAAGCAGTGTTTTGAACTCTTGACATGTTTAGTCAAAATGGAGACCAGTGAAGTGATCAACTTAATGTAAATAGGATTGAGGGAACAGGAGGTGAGTTCGTGGACATGTTCAGGTCATACAAGGAATAAGGGAGAGGATGGTGGTGGAGAAGGGCTTAAAGGTAGTTCACCAACATAGATTATTAATAGAATAATAGAGGTGATAGGTGTGTTAGAGGCTGTTGATCAGGATATCTCAATCCCGATCGACAGATCCATGAACTCTTGCTGGAGGTGAGGGTGCAGGATACAAGGAAGAGGGACTTAAGAAAAACAGTTAAGAAAAACAACCAGATTTTATATTTGCATTTCAGGGTTTTCTGAAAAATTGATGAGACTCAAATCCACTCATGTTGACTTGGTCCCAATTTGGTGATGGATGGTTAAACAATTGACGGCCATTTCCTTTCAAGTTTGCATCCCTTAGACTTTCGAGTGAAAGTGAGAAAATTGCCAAATTGAGAGTATTGGCTTCACTGCAGACCAGGGCATTAAAAGTAGAGGTGAGTGTATGGTTGACTAAATCAGGTACAGAAATGTTGTTGTGAGCATGGGCCCAAAGACTGGGTAATTCGGATAGTTTAAGTGAGCTCTTCATTTGGGCTAGTAATGTTTCCCAAAGGATAGGTAGAGAAGGAAGTGGGTTCAGGGCATGGAAAGGCAATGTTAATGAATGATATCAATAAGTGATTCGAAAGAGCCTTACCTGAAATTCATCAATTGGATCTGCAAAGACCATGGTCATGGAAAAAGTTTTGATGGATTTATAAGGATGGATAGATTTGGAGACAATGGAAGAATCAGGAGTTTGAGAAAGTGCAGGATGAGTTTGAGAATGTGTATAGGTATAAGTAGGCAGGGCAACAGTTAAAGTTCTGAGTTTTGTGAAACAAGAGGTTCAGTTGAGCATGAATCAGATCAGATAAGAACTTGCAGTTGACAATGAAGTGCTGGAGGCAAGGATAATGAGATAACAAGGTGGAAAAGCAGTCATAATGTGGAGCAGTTTAACAATATTGGAAGCATTCAGTATGTAAGGTCAGCTAACAAGGAGAAAAGTATCCATTGTATGAATCCAGTTAACAAGGTTAAGAACATTTATTGTTTAACAGTAAAGGGCTTGGTCTCTGCTATTGATCCTTGTTGATTGTAACAGTCACCGAATTAATATGTATGTTGCCTTATCTGGATGCCCCTCCCTATAAGATGACTATGTAGCTCATTGATAAACTGCTGTTCCAGAGAAGACCGTGAGCTCATATCCCTGTGCATATTGGCGATCGTTCTCTCTCCCTCCAGGGCCAGGAATAAAGATGGAGGTAAAACGGCACAGTCTGAGGGTGGTAATGGGACGACAATAAGTTAAGATAGAGGTTGAAACCACCAAGAGTGAGAACTGTAGAGGCTGAAGAAAGCGAGTAGTGACGATGTATATCATGGCCTTGGGCATGCAGAATGCCTGTCAATCCGTGCTGTGATCTGAAGTGCTGGTGTTTCCAGGCGTTTTTTTCGTAAAACAGTAATTTTAGAACATACTTGGAAAAAACTCTGTTTGCACAGTAGTTGGATGTTTTCTTTAATACAAATCAACAATAAATTGTGTAAATTATCCAAAAGAAAAATCCACATATCCCATAACCAGACTCTGTCTGGCACAGAAATTTAAAATAAAAGAGAAAGCTGACCTGACCATGGCCAGCAAGGGAAACTGTGGATAGTATTAAACCCAAGCAAGAGAAAAACACATCAGCCAAAAAATTTTTAAAAAGCATACACGAGTGTTGGGAGCAGATCAGGTTTCACCAAAGGAGGGACAAAGGGCTAGTTTGTATCTTGAGCAAAAGATTAGTGAAGACATATGTAGATCCTGTACAGTCAAAGGTAGAAGATGTGACAGTAGTGAACAAAGAGGGAGCAGACCAATTAAATGCATATTTTGATCCTGCTTTCACAAAGGGGGATACAAATGACATCCAAAAATATTGGGGATGACAGGGTCTAGTGAGATTGGGAAATTGAAGGAAATCTATGTTTAGTAGGGACATGATGTGGGGGCAATTCAAGGGCTTATAGACTGATAAATTCCCAGGACCCACATCTCAGAGGACTTAATGAAGTGACCCTAATGGATAAATGGTGGCCACCTTTGAAGATTAGCGAGTTTTGAGAAGATGTGTAGCTCAGGTTGAGGTTCTGAATGTAGGTTTGCTCGCTGAGCTGGAAGGTTCACTTTCAGACGTTTTGTCACCATACTTGGTAATATCCTCAGTGAGCCTCTGGATGAAGCACTGCTGATGTTTCCTGCTTTCTATTTATATGCTTGGGTTTCTTTGGGTTGATGACATCACCACAGGAAATGACATAAATAGAAGACAGGAAACAGCAATGCTTCATCTGGAGGCTCACTGAATATGTTACCTAGTACGGTGATGAAATGTCAGAAAATGAACTGTCCAGCTCAGCGAGTAAACCTACATCCAGAGCCTTTTGAAGATTCTATAGACTTTGGAATGACTCTCATGTATTTGCAGGTAGTTAATGTAATCTTACTGTTTTAAAAAGGAGGTTGACAGAAAACACAAGAATAGACTTGTTCGCCTGACATTGGTAATGTTAGAGTCCATTATAAAAATTAAATAGAAGTTCATATTGAAAACAGTGCTGGGATTGGACAGTCATTCCAGAATTATGAAAAAGGAATCCTGCTTGACAAATCTTCTGGAATTTTTCAAGGATGTAACTCGTAGACTTGGCAAACCAGTGGATGTGGTTTAATTGGACTTTGAGAAGACTTTGGATAAAATCCCACATAAAGGATTAGCATCTAAGATTTAAACATGTTGGATTGGGCTAGTGTCTTGAGAAGGATCACGAATTGGTTGGCAGTCAGAGAACAAATATTAGGAATAGACGTGTGTTTTGCTGAGCAGCCAATGACTCGTTGAGTCCTACAGGGATCAGTGCCTGAAACCCAGCTATTCTCGATACATACTCTTGATTTAGATGAGGGAAATAAAGTGATATCTACAAATTTGCAGAAAATGCAAAATGGGGTGGTAGGATGAACTGTGAAGAAGATGCAGAAATGCTGTAATGTTATTTGGTCAAGTTATATGAGTGGACAAATCCAAGCTAGATGAAGTATAATGTAGGTAAACATAAACATCCACATTGATCGCCAAAACAAAAAGGCAGATTATTTTCTGAATGAAAATAAATTGTGAAAGAGGGCGGTTGAAGCGAGACTTGTGTGTCCTTGTGAGAATGTGTATTGGGTATAAGCAGGCAGGGAAGGAGTTAAAGTTATGAGTTTTGCAAAACAAGAGGTTCAGCTGAGCATGACTCAGATGAGATAAGAACTTGCAGTTAACAATGGGGTGCTGAAGGCAAGGGTAATGGGTTAATAATGTGAAAAAGCAGTCATTATATAGATCCATTTAACAAAATGAGGTAGCATTTAGTATGTAACATCAGTTAACAAGGTTAAAAGTATTCATTACGTGAAATCATTTATTCATTGTGTAACAGCAGATGGCTTAATCTTTACTATTGACACTTGTTGATTGTAATGGTCACCCAATCAATAAATATGTTACCTTATCTGGATGCTCCTCCCTGTAAAATGACTACATAGTTCATTGAGAAACTGTTGTTCCAGAGAAGACCGTGAACTCATGTCTCTGTGCACATGGGTGATCGTTCTCTCTCTCCCACCAGAGCCTGGAATAAAGATGAAGGAGGTGAAACTATACAGTGTCTCTGAGAGTTTTGCTTTGACTGAAGAGGGCAACAGGGCGACACCACAGGGGTTGGTGCTGGGGTCCTTGCTGTTGTGGTGTACATTAATGATTTGGAATTAAATGTAGGTGGTGTTATCAAAAACCTTGCAGATGGTGAGGGTCAGAGATAAAATAGACTAGAGAATGTGTTTCCCTTGGTAGAGAGTTTAAGGACCAGAAATCACAATTTCGAGCAAAATGGAGAAGGATGAGAGAGGTGAGGAAAACAGTCTTTACATGGAGGATGAGTGGGTATCTGGAACCTGCTACCAGAGTTGGTGGAGGCAGTGACCTTTTACATAAGATCTTTTACATAAGATGAGGGAGTCCATAGCATGGGAGCATATTTTTTGAATGAGATCTATGGGGCAATGTTTTTTTTTAAACAGTGGTTAGTGTGTGCAATGAACTTCCAGAGAAGATGGTGGATGCAGGTATAGTTAGAACATATTAAAAGACATTTTGGATATGCAGATGAATGGGAAAGGTTTGGAGGGATATGGGCTAAATGCAGGCAAGTGGGGCTAGTTTAGTTGGAAACATGGTCGGCGTGAATTAGTTGGACTGAAGGGTCTGTTGTGTAAATCTATTACGAAAATTGGTAGAGTGGTAAGTCATGAGAGGATAGTTGTGAGCTGCAGGAGAATATTAATGAACTGTTTTGATGGGTAGATCAGTGACCAGTGGAATTCAACCTGAAAAAAGTGAGGTAATGCAGTGATGGAGGCTAACTAGTCAATGTTCATTGCTTCAAGGTAAACACCTCCAGCCCATTCAATCTTTCCCCATATCTCATATCTTCCAGCCCATAGAGCTTTCTGTATGAGATTGCGTTTGGAAGTGTAACATTGCAATCAAGGGGGCTCCTGATTTGCCAAATGCTGGAGATTTAAATAAAAACCAAGTGGCGGGGAAGCATCTAAAGAGAGAACATGAAGGTGCAAAAATTTCATTAGAACTGTATAACCACACGAGAGTGCACATGTTCTATGAACAACTGGGATGCTATAGGCTTTGGAAACAGTACTTGCTAGCTACGTTTGTTATCTGTTAATTTCAGAAATAGTGGTTCATTTTCCAGAATTTTTTTTTTGTTTGGGCGGGTGTGCACTTTTTCAATTTCCAGACTGTCGTCTTCCCAGGCATATCCTGATATTTCTTCTTGCTGTCTGACAGAGGTAGACCTCCTTTCACGAAAGGCTAATTTTGTAGGGTTCCTTGCCGTTAAGGTTTTGGGGTTACATGGAGCACTAATGAAGAGCCATTTATGGACATTCAGGTAGCATCTAATTTCTCCATCTTTTGGAAGAAATGTTTTCTGAGTTTAAGAGGTTGCAATACTAATTGCTTTCATTTAAGTGGGCTGCTCTGCACTTTGTTTTATCTCAGCTCTTTCTTTTTAATCTTGGGATACCTGTTACAGATGGATGGGGAAGGTTAGAGAAACTGCAAAGCAGAAGTATATTTCAATTAGTTTGATCGCAAGCACTTAGATGTTTAGCAGTGCCCTCTGTAAAATGCACAGTTATGAAATTGATTATTTGCCCATTGGATTTAGTGCTACCTTTGCTTGTGCAATTAAAAAACAAAATTAGCACTAAGTGATTAATTTGATTACAATATGTTTGTGATTACAAAATGGTGCGAGCTCCCTGATGATGTACTGCATCTATTTGTGATTTAATTGAGCCTTAATAGATCCACATACATGTAGTTTGTGTTTTGATCTCTGGTCTACACTGTGTTTTCTGTTCCTGCTGTGGGAAAGAGTTGTGGCAGAGGCTACAATGTTCGTTTCAAGAGTGTTCATGTGGGAGAAATAGATGGAAAACAATTTTTGATGAGAGCCAGATCAGTTGTTGCTATAGTAGTTCTCCTGATGTCTATGTTGAGTCTTGTCAACTTCGTGCCATTTGGGTCTGATGTTGAATTGTGTGAAGAAAAAAAAGCTGAAAGTATAAAATATGATGTATGACTTGAATGTGCTGTTTAATCTTTCTCCATGCTGCCATATTATCTAAATCAACTTGCAAAACAAAAATGACTCACTGGAAAATTTTAAAGAGGACAGTTAATATGGCTTTAGCTCAGGTCTTTGCTGCAAATATTACCCTTAATGCACTTGAAATGTTTAAGTTTGTATATGATGAACTCATTCCCAAATGGCTTAATTCCTCTGTGGTTTTCTTGAAGCATGGCCATAGTTTGGAACTCTGCCTGCCACTGAAAGTTGCCTTGCTTCAGTGCAATTGCTTGGAAATTGTTGAGCATTTGACTTGCTTCTATTCTATGATCCACATCAGGGTAACTGTGCTTACATTACTCTTGTAGTTTTCACACTTGCAGTTTCTGGATGGTTTCATTGCATGTTCTCCAAGGATCCATTCCAGGCTTCTTTCTGTTGCTGATCTTTATGCTAACCCTTTCTAATATCTGTGCTATCCCTCTATCATCTGTTTTCACGTGGTAAGCTCCTGTACACTTGCTGAAGACATTTGTTCTGTAACACTCCACCCTTCTTTGACCTAATTACCCATGAGAGCCTGTGTTGTCATAGTGCTGTTTGCTAATTGACAATTATTAGGAGACAGCAAGGTGAGAGTAAAGGTATGTATTCTGATCAGTAGAATATGATGTGTTCCCCTGGGATCTGCACTTGGGCTTCTCCGTTTCATAGTATTGATTGAGTTGGATAAAAGAATAGAACTAAGTTTGCAAGTAACTCTAAATTATGAGACACAATGTTATACAAGTGGAAGAGGGAGTTCAAAAGGGCCATAAACGGATGGAATGGATACACCTGTGGCTGATGGAATTTAACTTGTGGAAGTGAGTTATTCACTTCAGTAAATCTGCTCTGTGGTAGGGCAAAAAAATGCACTAAAAGTTTTTGTGTAGGTACAAAAAGAAATAAAATGGGCAAGGTGGGGCTTGAAGATAGCAGGGAAGGAGCTGTGGTTTGGTTATACCTAGTCTAGAGAAGCCCCAACTGGAGTACTGTGCTCAGTTTTGGGAGCGATGTATGAGCATTGTAGGGGTTATGGTGTAGATTCACAAGAATTGGGTGTGGACACTTTGGCTTAAGCTGTGGGCAGAGGTGGCATAAGCTTGTCTTGCGTTCATTTGAGTTTACAAGATTGGTGAAGTAATTGGGAATGAGTGTCAGGAAATACGGAGTTGAGGATGCATTAGTGATAGAGTTAAATGCTGAAATAGGCTTAGAGGCTAAATGGCTGACTCCTGATCCTATCATCTTGTGTTGTGGATGAGCCAGGATTTCCTACAATTGAAAATCACGATGTTGGAAGCCATTGACTCCATCTCCTTCCCTGGTTGGTTGCTCATGTTGAACCAGAGTGCTCGCATCCATGGCATCCAGGTAAACTCATAGTTGGGCTTCAAACTCATCAATCACAAAGACTGTTTGCTCAGACCTCTGCCCCTGTCTTATCACCTCTATACCTGTCCTACCCTCACCAATGCCAAAATCCTGATGCACACCTTTATTATCTCTAGACCTAGTTACATAACTTTCTTCTTGTTCCAATATCCATCTGCAGTTGAAACCTACATGAACCCATTTCTATGACCAAATGTCAGTCACCTCTCTGAAATCATTCATAAAGACTTACAATTGCTCATTGAAGCATCATGGGGCATTTTTCTATGTTAATGGATTTTATTGTGTTTGTGTGTGTAATACTGCTTGTTGTGTGTTTTTGTTCTATTTGTTCTGCCTTGCAAGTTAACTCAAGTTTTTGCCCTTATTGCATGGGTAAGCCAAGTTTTCAATGATGTTTTATGAATTCAGTTTTCAATGATGTTTATGTAAGTGATCCAGTTTGGTAACTCTAAAGCAGTTCAAATATTTTCTTATTCAAGATAATTAATGAGCGACTTTTTTTTTTGTTTTTCAGGAATTTGCAGGCTGCCATTGGTGCTTATTATGACTTTGAGAGCCCAAATATAAATGCACCTTCTATGTCATTTGTAGAAGATGTTACAATAGGAGAAGGAGAGTCTGTTCCACCTGACACCCAGTTCACCAAAACATGGAGGATACAGAACACAGGTAATTGTCCATTCAGAATGAGATTTTGAAAGGCTATGGGTTTGATCTTTTAGAACTGAGATAATGCAAAATTGGTAGACTAAAGGTTTTAAATCTTGGGAATTTTCTTCCTCAGAGGTTTGTTAATCTCCATTTTTAATACGCTTAAGGCTGGGATAGACAGAATCGAGATGTATCGGGAGCAAGTAGGAAAGTGGAAATTAATCCCAAAATTGTATTGAATGGAGGAGCAGGCCTAACCCGCTGTGATATCTATTCCTGCTCCTAATTCTTGTCCACACCATCTTGAGTGGAGGGTCACGTTAGAAGATATCCAGAGGAACATAAGACAAACGTGGATACTGGTAATTGGACAAGGGCCCACAAATGATATTCAAGCCCCTTTATTTTAACTGTGAATTAACCTTTATAATGGTAATATGTACATAAAATATATATGGGTGGGTTTCCATGTATAATGAAAGCTGCACTTGCAAGTTTGTCACAGTTTAATTGTACTCACTCGCATCTCCATAGCCTGTGTAGTCTAAAAAGTTTGTAATTATGGTACTGGTGAGGTCATGGGGAAAGTATAATGGAAAAATATTGGAAATGTTAATATTTAGTTAGAGCAAGAAAAAATTAAGAATGTACGTAAAAGTAGAAATAGACCGATTGTCTCTGAACTGACTTTGCCACTGCATGTAATCATGGCAGATTTACCTCAACTGCACTATGATTGTCCCTTATCCTTTGATTAACTGAGATCTATCCCTGCCTTGAATTTACTCAACATTTGTTCTCTCCAACTCTTCCAAAGCGTTTCAACTGTTTGGAAATAATTAACATTGAAATTTAAAAGAGAAAGTTTCTGAAATTAAGACAATTAATGAAAGCATTATAAGGCTAATGATTGGAAAGGTGAAAATGGCAAAAAGGAAATATGGATAACGGGTAATATGAAAGGAAATTTTAAGTCTCGGACAGTTCATTTCATATTCTAAATTAGAGATTTTAGCCACAAATCTTCTCATAAATCCGTGTTCTCCACATACTGACTGTCCTATCAGTGGAAACAATGGATTGAGAGAAATAATTATCAACTCTGTTAAGTGTTCTTTTAACCGCTGCGTTCTGAAGAAGGCGATTTCAGCTAATCTTCTCAGGAAACTGAAACCCTTCATCCCTGGTACCATTCTCCTGATTATTCTCAACATACCTGAAAATCCTTGACCATCTTTTTATAGTAGGAGAACTACAATTGGGCCCATGAAGCAATCTGACATTTCCCTTGTTCGGAAACTGAGGTCTTGCCACCACCTTTCCTTGGAATACGATTCTGTTTACAAAGCCAATGATCCCATATGTCTTTGTTATAACAGTCTAATCACCTTCCCCTGCCACTTGCAAAGATTTTAAGCAGTTATCCATCGGTGTCTCTTTTCCTGCGCCTCCTTTTTAAGATTGTATGATTTTTGATTTGTGTTGTCATTTCGCATTCCAAAATGTATCACTTTATAATAAAATTTAATCTGTGCATTTCTCCAGTCACTTTGAACCTATCTTTGAAAGTATTCTCTGTACACACAAATCAAAATCATTAATATGCATTCTCTTAGTTTGTTCATGTGACGTGGACATTTCTGGCTGTTAAGAGTCAGTGACATTGTAGTAGGTCTGGAGCCAGGTGTAGGTCAGCTCTGGCAAGGACAGCAGTTAGCTTCCCTGAAGGAAATTATGAACCAGATGAGTGTTTTCATTAATCGACAATAGTCATTAGCAGGCTATTGAATCGAGACTTTTTTAAAATTATTGAGTTCAAATTCTACTATCTGCCATGTAGAATTTGAACCTGGATCCCCAGAAAATTACGTGGCTCTCCAGATTATTCACAGGCAAATAAACTACATACATTGCTTGAATTCTGAAGTAATTGATTCGTGCAAATAGCTTCCAGCAGACTTCCAAGGAATACCGAGAAACATCGATTATCCAACGTTTGATTATCTGAATACCGGCTTATCAGGCAAGATCGCAAGGTCCTGATGCTCGGCTAAGCTATGTTATCCGGCATTCGATTATCTGGAATTGGATTAACTAAACAAAATACTCCCCACCTGTGTGCTTTAGAGAATCAAGGTTTCTCTGTATTCACTTAGTATATCCTTATATTCTTAGAACTTTTAATAAGTTGGTAACTGGTGGGTCATGAGAACAACCAAATTCTGTCTAGCAGCTTTGGCAGCCAAGCTGCCTTCTGCCTAACAAAAACTAGTTCAATGTGTGATTTCTATTTCAACATTCTCTTTGTTTGACTCAGCATCAGCCTCACTGTGATGGCCCTCTTCATATCTGTGCATTTGCTGGTATTTGAACATAATGCATCTTAGGTGCTCAAACATCTACAATGTTCCTAGAACCAAATTCAACCTGCAATTAACTTTCCAGGCCATTCCCCATAACCAAATATCAGCTTATTTGTTCTTTGTTTTAAAACATACTGCTGCTCAAAGTTGAAAGGCCAACTCTCAACATCAGCTCCAAATTCCATGCAAAAATGAGAAAAATAAATATCTTTGGTGTCAAAACCATGAACTTCCAAGTCCCAGTTTTGCTCCCAATGACTTTGTGTGAAACTTCTACAACTTCTGGTTGCTTATGTTATCTTGCATACCTGTTCCAAGAGAGGAGAAATATTTGTGATGCACTTGTCCTCAAGCACTGCACTCCTAGATGCAAGAATGATGAAAAGCTTCACTTTGTTCACAGTTGAAGTACTGGGCCTTTGAGAGGTTGCTAATTTACCACTAAATCAGAGATGGCTGCAAAAATTGATCAAATAAGGGAAAAACTTCAATCTGCCAGCAAGGAATGGTCAATTGTTAAAGTCATTTGTAATTAAAAAAATGAGAATAAAATTAGGAGATCCTTTAGGCCATGATAAACAAAGCAATATTTCACTACAGGATGTTGAAGCAGAAGCAATTATCTTTTTTAAAAAATAGTTTAAAATAGAGTAAGATAATGTGCTTCAGGAAGTCTTAAGTTGTGGGGCAGTGGGTTACAGTTTACCCAATTACAAGTCTGAGTCAGGGGATATGACATTCACTAATTGGAATGGTCAGCAATATTAAAGATATGAAATTAGCAGAAGAAGACATGTTTGAAAATCCTTGTATGCTCTTTTGCATTATAAAGTATCAATTTTGTCTGTTTTCTTTAAATTCATCGCCTGAGCAGAAATCTACTGTAGAATCAGTGGCTGCTGTATTTACAAATTAACCTATTGTTGTGGAATAATACTACTGTTTCAACATTGAGTGTTAAATTGCATTAGGGTCCTCAGTATGATTTTTTTTTCAGTTATACAATACTTGCAGAAAACCTATTTACAGGATAAGATATTTGTCAAATTTATAAATCATGGTGAGCCGTTATGAAAAACACAAAACTTCACAGTGCCAGGGACCCGAGTTCGATTCCACCCTCTGGCGACTGTGCAAACTCCGCACAGACATTCTCCCGAAGTCTGTGTGGTTTTCCTCAGTGTGTTCTGGTTTCCTCCCAAGTCCAGAGATGTGTAGGTTAAGTGGATTGACCGTGTTAAATTGCCCACTGTGTCCAGGGATGTGCAGACTAGGTAGATTAGCCATGAGAAATGTAGGGTTATAGGAATCAGGTAGAGGGATGAGTGAGTAGGATGCTTTTTGTAGGGTCACTGTGGACTTGATGGGCTAAATGGCCTTTTTGCACACTGTAGCAAGTACATTTTTTTTTAATAAAGAGACATTAGAGTATGTTCATCTAAATGTGTAGTGTCTGTGGCGGAGCTACAGCCAGGGACGACAGTTCAGGTACACGCAGACCTGCAGCTGCAGATATTAGTACTCCAGTCCAGTTGACAGGGGGCATGGACTTAACCCAGCTCCGATTCCATCGGAGAGTTTCCAGATTGACGTTTTAAAACTAGCTTAAAGGGAAGGTGAAGCAAAGTGAAGTCAACACTTGAACAATTTGATCATCTGTGATCATGCCATCACTCCTATGAGCCGTGGCTTGCAAACAACAGTTTCCATTCAAAATTAATGTTGGTATGGTCAACCACACACAGGGGGGGAGGTTGTTATAGTTTAACTGCAGGAGACAGTCATTGACAAGAAAAATGGGTAATGTTTACACTGAATTCATTGAATAAACTTTAGTAGGTGGATGGGCAGTCTCATTGGTACAAGGGGTATGGTTAATGGTCGAGCAAAGCATCTGTTTTATGGAAGGCCAATAATTGTACTGGAAATTTCTAGTTCCGGAATACTCTTCTGACTGTGCTTTCTGGGCTGGCGCCTGAACAGGGGTGGCACGGTGGCTCAGTGGTTAGCACTGCTGCCTCACAGTGCCAGGGACCTGGGTTTGACTATGGCCTTGGACAACTCTCCATGTGGAGTTTGTATGTTCTCCCCGTGTCTGTGTGGGTTTCCTCCCACAATCCAGAAAGATGTGCAGGTCAGGTGAATTGATCATATTACATTGCTCATCAAGTTAGGTGCATTAGTTGGGGGGTAAGTATGGGGAAAGGGTCTGGGTGGATTGCTCGTTGGAGGGTTGTTGTGGACTTGTTGGGCTGAAGGGCCTGTTTCCATACTGTAGGGAATCTAATCTAATACTATTATGAAACTGAGAGGTTCTGCTCTTAAAATGCTCTGGAATGATCTCAATCATTCCACTGATGACTACCTTGTAGTGGATTCTGGATTCTGGAAGAGCACAGCAATTCAGGCAGCATCCGAGGACACGCAAAATTGACGTTTCGGGCAAAAGCCCTTTCCTGATGAAGGGCTTTTGCCCGAAATGTCGATTTTGCCTGTCCTCGGAGTTTGCCTGTCCTCGGATGCTGCCTGAATTGCTGTGCTCTTCCAGCACCACTAATCCAGAATCTGGTTTCCAGCATCTGCAGTCATTGTTTTTACAACCTTGTAGTACCTACCAATGTTAGCATTAAAGATAGGGCATCTGAACTTATAATCATTGCATAGATCCATCATAAAATATAACCAAGCCATCAATCCAGGAGGCATCCATTGCACCTGATGTGCATGCAATTGACAGAGTAATAGTTTGTACAAGCATAAAGTTTGGTTAACCTAGATTTAAAAATAAGTGGAGACGATTGAAGTCAGTAACTTGATGGCCAAAAAGAAAACACTGTCACACTATAGTGTGAAATTTACAACCAAATTACGCTTCTATTTTTGCAGTACCAATTGAAAGCATATTGTGGACCTTTTGTGTAGCATTTCATTTGTCATCTAATTTTGCTTACAATCAGAGTAAGGTGTTGTCCAGTTAGGTCAGAGATGAGGAGGAGTGTCGTGAATTTATTGAATTTTTAATGACCGAGGGCTGTAGAGGCTTGGCCATTTGATATATTAAAGGCTTTTAATCGGGAAGAGAATTGAGTGTTATCAGCATCCAGTTTGTGATTGAGATCATAACTACCAGTTCTTTAAGGGTAAGGGGAGCAGATTTTCTTGTGCCACATTGACTTGAGTCAGAGTCACAGATGTACAGCACGGAAACACACCCTTTGGTCCAACCCGTCCATGCTGACCAGATATCCTAACCTAATCCAGTTCCATTTTCCAGTACTTGGCCCAAATCCCCCTCAACCCTTGCTACTCATACACCCATCCAAATGCCTTTTAAATGCTGCAATCATACCAGCCCCCTCCACTTCCTCTGGCAGCTTGTTCCATTCATGCATCACTGTTTGCTGGAAAAAGCTGCCCCTTAGGTAGGTCTCTTTTATATCTTTCCCCTCTCACCCTAAACCTATGCCGTCTAGTTCTGGACTTCCCCACTCCAGGGAAAAGACCTTGTCTTTTTATCTATGCATGCCCCTCATGATTTTATAAACCTCTGTAAGGTCACCCCTCAGACTTTGACGCTTCAGGTAAAACAGCCCAAGCCTATTCAGCCTCTCGCTGTAGCTCTAATCCTCCAACCCTGGCAACATCCTTGTAAATCTTTTCTGAGCCCTTTCAAGTTTCACAACATCCTTCCTCTAAGAAGGAGCCCAGAATTGCACACAATATTCCAACAGTGGCCTCACCAATGTCCTGTACAGTCGCAACATGACCTCCCAACTCCTGTACTCGGTACACTGACCAATCAAGGAAAGCATACCAAACGCTGCCTTCACTATCCTATCTAACTGTGACTTCACTTTCAAGGAACTATGAACCTGCACTCCATGGTTGCTTTGTTCAGCAACATTCCCTAGGATTTTACCATTAAGTATACAAGTCCTGCTCTGATTTTGCCTTTCCAAAATGTAGCACCTCACATTAACTAAATAAGCCACTCCTCGGCACATTGACCCATCTGATCAAGATCCCGTTGTACTCTGAGGTAACCTCCTTCGCTGTCGGCTACACTTCCAGTTTTGGTGTTATCTGCAAATTTACTAACTATACCTCCAATGTTCACATCCAAATAATTTATATAAATCACAAAAAGTAGTGGACCCAGCACCGATCCTTTGTGGCACACCACTGTTTACAGGCCTCTAGTCTGAAATGCAACCCTCCACCACGATCCTCTGTCTTCTACTTTGGAGCCAGTTCTGTATCCAAATGGCTAGTTCTCCCTCTATTCCATGTGATCTAACCTTGCTAACCAGTCTCCCATGAGGAATGTTGTCGAATGTCTTACTGACATCCATACAGATCACGTCTACTGCTCTGCCCTCATCAGTCCTCTTCATTATTTCTTAAAAAACTCAATCAAGTTCGTGAGGCATGATTTCCCAAACACAAAGCCATGCTGACTGTCCCTAATCAGTCCTTGCCTTTCCAAATACTTGTAAATTCTGACCCTCCGGATTCCCTCCAATAACTTGCCCAGCAACGACGTCAGACTTACTGGTCTATAGTTCCCTGGCTTGTCCTTACCATCCTTCTTAAACAATGGCACTATGTTAGGCAACCTCCAGTCTTCCGGCACCTCACCTGTGACTATCGATGATACAAATATCTCAGCAAGAGGTCCAGCAATCATTTCCCTGGCTTCCCACAGAGTCCTGGGGATAAAAGACAAGATTCCATCCAAAGTTAATATCGTTAAAACGTTAATCATTTTAATTGTGTAATTATATCTAAATAAAAGTAAGATATATTATCTACACACTGCATCTTTTAATTCTTTGACAAATGTGTTAATGTTGCCGAGATTCATAACATGAGAGTAAATGGGAGGGAAACGGAAGAATTTGGCGGGAAAGCTAAAGATGCTTACACATTCAAAATTTAAGTGTTTCAGTTAAGTGTGCCATTAAACCAGGCCATGATGATGTTGAACTGTGAGATTTTGCAGGATTTCAATGACCTGTTCAATTTTCATACAGGTCTCTTGCTTTTATCTGATAATTACCTTTACCATAATTCATTGTGTTTTTCTTCTTTACCCGGGATTAGTTAAGCGATTAAATCGACTTTTGCTAATAATATGGTATTTTGAACTGCCGCATGAATTTCAAGCCCTCTAAGCTTGTGCCCGTATATTAGGTGACCCCTACTTTCAACTTTAAAAAACTGTCTTCAAAATTCGACCAATACGCGAGTATATGACCTGTTTAACATCAACCAAATTACATCTGCTTTGAGAATAATTTGCTGCAAAACAATTGTTAGCATATGGTATGCAGCTATTGATGAAAACTGTCTTGGCACTTGATTTTTTAAAAACTTGTGGAAAGGGCAACTGTTTAATGCATTTAATCTTCTGATTGAAAAGGTAGGCCTGGATGTGGCTTTATTCTGCCCCGCCCCCAAATTTCTAGAAGTACCACTAGTACTGGCATTTTGTTGTATGACTGTGAAGCTTGAGCTGTACTCAGATTGATTTGTTTCATTACCTCAAATTTTGCTCATCACTGTCCCAACCTGTTGCTTCCAGTATTTGAGTCTGTATAGTTGAGATTCTGTTTGATACAATTTAAAAGACAGAAACATATTCATTGGTATAAGCCCATGTAGTGTACTCTGTTGCAATACTTTACTAACCAAAGAAATGTTGTTCCTCCCATTCATGGTAGTTTGAATTTATTTGTCTAAATCTTGAGATCTCAGTATATAGTGAAGGGCATATGGCATTTTGACAGTATGTTCCTTTTGAACAATGAAATATTGCTGTACAGTTACAGATTTTCCCTACTGAGATTGGGATGTTTTAAAGACCAATTTTAGCTAACAAATGGGGCTCAAGGACAAAACGTTAGGCTTCCAAACTGTTCATGAATAAAACTTGGTGATATACAACTTGAGTATTGCTGGAAAAATAAATATACATTTTGGCAAAAGATTTTATCTCTACTCATCAGGACAATTCACAAGAAATACCAAATTAAAGGAAAAACAATATTTATATTCAAAGTTTGTGAGAAGATTTGTAGCTCGGGTGCTCGTTGTGGTTCTGTTCGCCGAGCTGGAAATTTTTGTTGCAAATGTTTCGTCCCCTGTCTAGGTGACATCCTCAGTGCTTGGGGGCCTCTTGTGAAGCGCTTCTGTGGTGTTTCCTCCGGCATTTATAGTGGCCTGTCCCTGCCGCTTCCGGTTGTCAGTTTCAGCTGTTCGCTGTAGTGGCCAGTAGATTGGGTCCAGGTCGATGACACGATATAGGACAAACAGGAAGACCGCTAATGATCCGCATCCATGAACATCAACTAGCCACGAAACGCCACGACCAGCTATCCTTAGTAGCCACACACGCAGACGACAAGCAACATGAATTCGACTGGGACAACACTACCATTATAGGGCAAGCCAAACAAAGAACAGCCAGGGAATTCCTAGAAGCATGGCACTCATCCACAAACTCCATCAACAAACACATCGACCTGGACCCAATATACCGGCCACTACAGCGGACAGCTGAAACTGACAACCGGAAGCGGCAGGGACAGGCCACTATAAATGCCGGAGGAAACACCTCAGAAGCGCTTCACAGGAGGCCCCCAAGCACTGAGGATGTCACCTCGACAGGGGACGAAACGTTTGCAACAAAAATTTCCAGCTCGGCGAACAGAACCACAACAATATTTATGTTCTGAGGAGAAAGTTGGTTGCTGTTGGGACTGCATTAGTTAATGATGAGTGCCATTTAATTGTCACCTGTTTTGATTTGAAATGTGCACATTGTGTGTACATCTTTGTCTGCACAGAACAGTGCTCAGTCTACCTGAGATTTCTCTAGAAGGTTATCTCAGAAGCTTGCAAAACAGTTAAAGCTAGTCGTTTCACACTATAACTATGCAGTAGAATCATGCATATTGTTTGTTGCTAAAAGGATGCAGTCAGCTCATCAAAAAGGTTTTTTGCATGTAAAATAAATTGGTAACGTGGCACTGAAATTACCATACCAATGTGGTGCTTGGTATGTCCTAAAGAGAGATGGAGGAGTGTGTCAAACAACATATCCCTTTGATTGTAACAAAAAATGTACTGCCCGTACACAAGACTGCACTTGCAAAACTTTGAAAAGTGTCCAACATTAGCTGTAATTTTGTGTTTGGACAACATTGACTAAATAGTTTTGAGTGTTCAGATTATCAGTTGGACTTTGTGTGGTGCACATCAGTGTCCCTGAAGCTACATATTTTTTAACATCCAGAGGCTTTCTTCTAAAGGTAGAAAGAATGTCTGCAAACATTGTGCCTGTCTCAACTCAACAAAATAGTGACAGTCATTGTCTGGTTCATTTCTTTGACTAATCAGAGTCAACCTGCCTGCTTTAAAATTTAAGCTCAAGTTGCCAGTTAAGTTTCACTCTTCATTAACTGGTATCTTCTCCACTACAAGGCCTCCATCAGTCAGACTCTATTACCAACCAATCAGAGTTCTGCTCATGGAGTAGAAATTTTGTTTTCCCTTTACTTTGATATTTCTTGCAAATTGTCCAGATGTGTGCAAGATGAAAAGCTTTGACCAAATCTGTTTTTTTTTTCAGTAGTACATAAGTACATTTTATCATTTTAATATATATCCGTCAAACATAATGGGACACGGATGTCGTCAGGTCTCTTTCTGAATCAAACTAAATTACTGGTAGTAATAAATGCCAAAGTTGAGGGAATTCAATAATTTAGCATATGGAAGCTTATTTATTTGAGTGCTATTTTACCCACAATATTACAGAAGCCAAGTGATCTGTCCAAATGAGATTAAATTGTGTTTGTCTTGTTGGGATTTTAAAGGCAAAAATTATGTTCACATCATGTTGGATGAGAAGGGATTTGTTTTGTGCCAACTAAATCTTATTCTTTACTCAGCAGTTGTGCATTCTCCATTTCATTGTTATATTTCAGGATTAGTTTGCAGAATAAATGCTTTTTTGCTTATTTGGAAAATTAGTTATATTTTGGTAAGTTAGTAATTTTTCCAATTTGGATTAAAATTTTGAACCACTTGAGTCGATATCTCTGGACAGACAGTACTGGTCCCCTTGTTTTCCCTTCTCCTTCCTAGGCACAGAGCAGTGGCCTCCAGGTGTGTCCTTAAAATACGTGGGAGGTGACCAATTTGGGCACGTTAACATGGTGATGGTCCGGTCACTGGAACCTCAGGAAGTTACTGATGTCAGCGTTCAGATGCGAAGTCCAACAACGCCAGCAATGTACCAAGGACAGTGGCGTATGTGTACAGCAACTGGACTTTACTTTGGAGGTAATGTGATAAAATAGACCACAAATTTGAGAAGAATTAGGGCAAGTCATATTTTATCCTATTTTATTTTGTCCAAGTCATAAATAATTTGACTATCTTCAGTATATTAAAATTCCAATTACAATAATCAAATAAAAAGAAGAGGACTTTAATAAATATTCTGCATGGCTTATTAACCTGTGATAAATTAGCAAGTAAATGTGAAGTCTCGGTATAAAGAATGTTATGTTGTTAGTGGGTGGTCTTACATTAAAGTTGATTTTTTTACATCTTTGGAACTGGGATTTTCAAACTACATTGAGTCAGTCATAGCCTATGAAGCCTGATAATTTGACCATGAAATTGAGATGGTTCTTTCTTTTTAGGCTAATGTTTAAGAAACAGCAGTACATGTAAACCTTTTGTCCTGAAAGGTTTGCAAAAGACCATTCTCAGTAATGTTGCCTAATGAGTGGATAAATCTCTTCATCATGAGGGTAAAATGGTAGTATCAGCAGGTTGAAATGTATGTAGATTACCCAGGGATATTGTGACTCCTGAGACTCCATATATGCATCAATGCAGCCACTTTCGTATGCTTTTAGAAAGATTCTGATTTTGCATCATTTCTGTAATTTTATCTCCTTTCTGTTTTAACAAGACTGATACTCAGCTTTAAGATGTCTATATGTGCTTTTAAATTTGGATGCTGTATTTGCTTTACCCTCACATACTACTGTCCCTCCTAATTTGTGATTTTGAATAACAAAGCTTTAATTCATAAAAGTTTTTGATAAAGATTACCATGAAGTGGCAGTCTGGAAGGTTTATATTTTTTATTCATGTTTTTCTGAAACAAGCTGTTTGTGATGTTGTGTATGTTTCAATTAGGCTCACTCTTAAGTCCTTGCGTTTCTCCCACTTTTGTCTATCTTTGCCGTTGTCCAACTCGTCAAAAATCGGAAGATGTTGAATAATCTATGTGCAAGAGGTTTACACAGAATTTTGAATATGGAAGATGGAGCTTATTTTATTTGGAATTTGTTCAGACTGGAGAAAATGATACATTCTTTCTTTGTTGATGTGCAGAAAATTAGAGCTTTGTTGCACTAATTTATGTTAAAAATTATTTCACGTTTACAGTGGAGACACTCTAAATTGGCTTGAGATGAAAGCAGAATCTGCATAAACTTAGTTGATGCAATAGCTTAATAAGGCTATTAGCTCTTTAGTTCCTAATATTATCAAGGATGCAATTCGTTACATAAGCATCACAGCCTAATAGACATTAATAGGATGATGAGTTAGAACCATGATTTTGTCATGTAACAAATTCATCCCCATGAGCGTTTTGTTTTTGAAGTATTGCTGACTGCATGTGAAATTTGTCCAGACAACATGGAAACAATGTGATGAGTGTCATTTGTCTGTGTTTATTACAGACACTGGTTATTGAGTGGTATTTGAGCCGAGAATAAGGTTTTTCTGGGCACCTTTTAGTTGGGACCTGTGCGTGGAGTTGGAAGATAGGGGATTCTCGTGGAAAGTTTTACTGCTCCATATTATATATGTCAGGAAGTGAACTGATCTCTGATAAGTGATGGAAAGATGGCATCATTGATGGGCAAAACCAGGTAGCAGGGGCTGCAGCAGAAACTCTTATGTTTTAATGACGGTGTCCCTCTTTGCTAATCAAAGCAGCACTGTTATCGTGGAAAGTGACTGACTTGAAAAGGACCTGAAAAAGCTCATGTCGGTGTACAGAATAGTATTTGGAGCTGGAATAGATCATTCAAAGCCTCCAGCCAAAGAAAACTAGATAGACTTGTTTTTTTTCTCTCTTAAAGCAAAATATTGTAAAATTTGAAAACTTTCAAAGAATAAATTAGGCCACAGGTGGTGAGAGTGACCGGCTTTGACATTAAGACAGCATTTAACTTGGCAATCAAGACCCTTTACAAAACTGGAGTCAATGTGAGCCAGGGGAAAAGAGTCGTGTGGTTGAGTCCTACTTAGCGTAGAGAAGGATGATTGTTAGGGTCATTCATCTCAATCCAAGGATCACATCACTACAGGAGTATCTCAGGGTAGCGTCCCAGTCCCAACTACCTTCAGCTGCTTCATCAATGACCTTCCCCTATCATAACATCAGACATGAGGGTATTCAATGATTGTTGCATAATTTTAAGCACTTTTTGTACACCAAAACAGTTTATCCAAGTGCAGCAAGCCCTAGACAACATCCAAGCTTAGGAAGATAAGTAGTAAATAACCTTCATGCCACATAGGTGCCAGGAAATGACCATCACAAACAGAGGATCCGATCGCTTTAAGACATTTCTATTGCTGAATCTCCCACTGTCAACATCCTGGGTTTACTACTGAACACAAACTGAATACATCAGCTATATGTTTGGATTCAAGAATAGGTCCATGGCTGGGAATTCTGGAATGGGTAACTCCTCTTGAGTTGCAAATACCAGTCCATTGCATGCAAGGTATAAGTCAGGAGTGTGAATGAATACCTTCCTCTTGTCTGGATGAGTGGAGCTCCAACAACAGTCCAGACCAGAAGCTCAACAGCATCCAGGACAAAACAGCACACTTGATCCACATCCTAACCACCATGTTCCACATTTGCTTCCTCACTAAAGTGTAGCAGCAGTAATGTGTATCATTTACAAAATAGACAGCAGTGACTCGCCAAGGTTGCTCTGACAGCACTTTCCAAATCTGCAAACTCTCTCATGTGGAAGGACAAGGGCAGTGGATGCATGGAAACTACATTCAAATTCTGCTCCAAGTCATTCTCTTTCCTCACTGGGGACGACATTGCTATCTTTCACTTGTTGAATAAAAATCTTGGAACTCATGAACATCGCAAGACCTGTAGTGATTCAAGACAGCTCACCAGCACTTGCGTTTCTCAAGTGCAATTATGTTTGAGCAACAAATTCTGGCAAAGCTAGCAATAACCATGTGCCTGAATAAACAAAGAATTATATGTTAGAGTTGTACAGCATGCTAAAAGGCCCTTTGCGTCCGCTTCGATCATCAAGCACTTATCTACTGTAGCCCCATTATCCAGCACTTAGCCGTGTGTGCAGTAACATTTGAAGTGTTTATCTGAATACTACTTAATTGGTGTGATCATTCCCACCTCTACCACCCTTTCAGGCAGTGACCTCCAGATACCCATCATCTCTGGGTGAAACAATTCTTTCTTAAATCCCCTCTAAGCCTCCTCCCCTTAGCCTTCAATCTAGGGCTTCTTGTCCCTTAGTCAAGAGATCAATAACATGTTACTTCCTATCTTCCGTGTCTATAGGTTTATAATCTGCTTGGGCAAGTGTGCTGAGTTTTGGACTCCTCCACTCCCAGGGTTATATTACAAGTTAATGATTTAATTTAAGTACACAATCCCTAATTTACATCTGATGTAGTCAGGTTAATAGGAAATGTTCACTGGTTTCCTGTGCTGCACTGCTATTTATTTCAAGCAAAGTGTTCTGGCCACAGGTAAACAAAACTATCAAGTATCAGCATGTAACTCTACTAGTTGAAACTCTAACCCCCTTTTAAAACCCTTAAACACAGAGGCAGACACAAAAAAATTGGGGTTGTTGGTGGAGAAAATAAAAACTCAGGAAAAAGAGTTCTCGAGCACCAGTCACAAGGATTGATTGAGATGTTGCATTTGCTTCCCAAGCCTTTCTGTTCTTTTATTTACTTGCTGGTTTCTTTCACCACTTAGTAGGAAGCATTGGGTGATTGGTACATAATTAGAAAGTATCTTTCATACTGTGACATGCTCTGACTTTTAATGGTTATTTTGTCCCTCTCTTTTTAAAGAGAGATTGTACGAGAGGTCCCAAGCTGTCTGTAAGAAAGTAAACAGCTTGTATTGCCTTGGTGTTTATTTTTAGTAATTTTAGAACAATAGAGATAGCGTGACAGGTCTCTCAGAGCAGGCTTTCTATTTTGTTAGTTTTTAGGTCTAGCTTTAAGCAGTTGCTGTTGTGGGCTTGAAGTAGGAGATATCTTTTCTCTCTCCTCGGTTACAGTTGGAAGCTGGGGTTTCTCTCTGCTGGGGTACCTGTGAAACAAATCTATTTTTCCAAATTTTCTTTTCGGCAGAGGGTGTGATTAGGAAATGTTACCAGATTGGAAAAGATAATTCTTGAGGGTTACTGTATCTATTAATAAAGTTTTCCAACAGTTAAGTTATTGTAAATTCCTCATCCTTTGGTTGTATTTTAATTATAGACATAGAGATGTACAGCACGGAAAGAGACCCTTCAGTCCAACTCACCCGTGTGGACCAGATATCCCAACCTAACCTAGTCCTATTTGCCAGCACCCGGCCCATATTCCTTTAAACCCTTCCTATTCATATAGCCATCCTGATGCCTTTTAAATGTTGCAATTGTACCAGCCTTCACCACTTGCTTTGATGTTTAAATATATTATTTCTTTGCTTAAGTGTGAGTAGTTTGACCAGCTGTGTTGCCTGTAGAACAAGGCATTGACATTTACCTTTGAAAATGCCACGGTCTGTGCTACCTTAAAATGTTTTGATGGGGTCTGGTCTGGTCCAGAACGCATACGGTTAAAGGCAACAGCTTACAGCAACTGATGGGAGAAAATAACTGGTTTTATTCAGGTACTTGTACTGCAGAGAAATAGAGACACAAAAACTGCTCTTCCAGCAAGCATGGAACTTCTCGCTCTTGATTGTAAATCCACATGTTCTCAGTTCAGGTCATGATATAGGGTCTCCTGCCCAGAATCCAGTTAGAGAGTTGTTGTCAGGCTGTTGGCATTTGCTACCTGTTGCTGGCTGAATCACTGTGCACATACCCTGGTACATTATGGTCTTACCTCACCTCCCATACTGCTTGCAAAGCAACAGTGTAAACAGAATTAATAATGAGTATCCAGTAACTTGTTTTAACTGTAGCAATTCCTTTCCCAGTCCTTGATTTTTTTTTTAATATAAACAACGCTATTCTCATTTTAATCCACCAATCAAAAATACAGAAAGTAAAAAGTTGTGGCATTTATACAGGTTGCACCTCAGCTGTCTCTGTTGTAAGGCGAATAATCCTGGCTATTTATACTCTAAATAGCTAAAATACTCTAGCCCAGGCAAATAAATCCTAATGAATCTCCTCTACACTTTTTTTTAGTGCAATCATATCAAGTTCATCTCAAGAAAATGTTTGAGAGTGGAAAATATGTAAATGCAAGTTATACTGAGTGCTGTGGTTATTAGGAACATAAGAATTTTAGCACTACAAGTTATAAATGCCAAACTAATCATAACTATGTACTTTTATGTCGCTCTCAGATGTGATTTGGGTGATTCTGAGTGTTGAAATCGGAGGCCTTTTAGGAGTTACGCAGCAGCTTTCTTCATTTGAAACAGAATTTTCTTCACAACCCTGTCGCAAGATTGAAGGCAATTTTAACCCTTTCGCTTCACCACAGAAAAACCGGCAATCTGAAGACAACAATGTGAAGGACCCCGGGGGCCAAAGTACAAATCCAATTAGTAAAAATTCATGGGGCCCAACTGAAGACCAAAATGAACAAGATCAAAATGGACTGTCGCAGAACTCTGTAAATATCTCCCCTAACAGTCACTCTAGCAACTTATCTGTGGTGACTTACAGTCAGGTAAATACAGAATGATTTATTTTGTTTGTCCCTTTTTTATATTTTATATGCATGTGTGAATGAACTTATGAAGTCAAGGGATGTTAGTGTTGGGGGAGAACAATTTCCCATTTGTACTTTGAAACGCCATGAACTATCCCTAGCTCAAGTCGTGCTGTAGGTCTGATGTATTAGAAGCCTGATTTCATTTTAATTCTTGATAAAAGTAAACCTTAACTTCAGAAGCGATTGCAGGCATGGTGAGATTGTTAATATTTGAAGGTAACTTGTCTGTCTCACTTTGTATTGTAAAATTGGGTTGAACTACCCACACTGAACCACCCTGACCATATGGGACAGTGAAAATTTCATTTGTTTTTTTTTTCTTGGACTGTAATGATGCATTGTATTGGTAAGCTTTCTCTTCTCTCCTATTTATCCCCTGGATAACAGCAAGTGTAGATGGCTGACTTTTCTGCGACCTGCAATTTGACAAAGTCCTTTGAGTGCATTTCCTTGACACTGGGAGGGAACCACATTTTGCATCCTTAGCTTCATAAGAGTATTTGAATGCTTACAGAGGCTGAAGAACACAAATGTATGTTAATAGTGTTCTGTAAATAAAAGGAAAAATCAGAACTTGTTTTATACTTCATTTTAACTTTCATTGTTTTGATTGTTAACTGTCTTGCCTAGTTTGCTATCTTATCCAATCTCTTAGTTTGCGCAGTTCCAGCTGCTTTCTCTGTCATGAGTGCAATACACTGTGCCCGAATCATCTGCAACTGTTTTTCATATTAATCCAGTATGGATGATCCTGGCTATTTCTTGCTTTGAGCATAGTGCCATGTGTAGTTCCAAACTGGTGCAAGTGATTTGTCTGTTGGTTGCTTGAGATCCTTTAGCTGAGGATCCATGTTTGATTGCTGGTTACAATACAATGTACTGCGAATTTTTATTTGAAAAACAAAGCGTCTTCCTTTTTTTGAGTGTTTGAAAGCCTGTTTCTGTGTGAAATTCAGACTCTGTATAATTCTAAAATGCTAGATTTAGAAACTAGGAAATCATACTACTTAGCGTGTCATTTATTTGATATGGAAAGTATTTGGAAATTTTACAGGTACAATTTTTAATTAGTGTATTTTCTTCCCTCTGCAAAACCCTTAATGTCACATTGTTGAACAAGAGAGAGACTTCATGTAACTTTTAAAACAATGTGTACCAGGTTAAATTGCTCATTTGGGTTACCTGTCAGTTTTACTTGTGGCTTTGTTGAGCCAAAAGAGACTCTCCAAAATTAACTCTGTTCTCAGCCAATGGAAACAAAAATTTCTTGAGTTTGTGTTCCTAAGAGCATGAGTCAATAGCTCACACTGCAAGTATAATTAGAATGCTGAATGGAATTTGGGCCTATTCTGATGATGCTACCCTCAATTGAAGAGTTTTATGCACGTTATTGTTGTGTGAGGTACAAGGGTCACTTGATCTTCAGTCATATTCCACTGTGAATCATAGCTAGTCAGGACAGAGAAGTTTTAAGAGGCAAGCCCTTCAAAGATTGTTCTTTTATGTTTTAATTTTGAAAAGAAATGAACAGAATAAGCTAAAAGAAGATATTTTCTGCCTTCTGCATTCATCAATATAATTAAACTGAAAGTCTGAACTGGAATCCATGTTTTAGAAAGACATTGGATTGAGTACCTGCAATCATTCTTTTACTGAGGTAATGCACAGATGATTTGAGAGAGCTACGAATACTGTTTTTTTATCCACCAGTACTCTGGCACATTTTTGAAATACTTGCTAATGGCATCAGCAGTAAAATGAACAATGCACTGATTGGGCCAATGTTAGGAAGCATAGGAAATCTTCTGCAGAATGCTGATAGATGAAAGAAAAGGTGTCTGCTAGTGAAACCATTCTTACTACTTTTAACGATATGCATGATAAAGCAATGTGTTGAAAATAGTTTAAAGTAATATTAATATTTTCTGTATTGTGAAATAATCTTGGATTTAATTGGGGTAAAATTGTAATCAAGGATTCTGCTTTTTGTTTTAAATGGTGATGTACCAGTACTAAGTAAGATAACGAACTGAAGTCTCTTCATGCCCAACTGCTCAAAGATCAGTTATTGCTGAAGTATTGTAGTATTTAATTTTTTACTGTAGGTGGCATACTGATATGGACCAACTGAAACGCTTACATTTTCAGTGCAAGTCGTTAATTACATCTAGTTGGTTTTAATTGTCTAATCTCAATGTAAAAAATTGCCAGTGTCATTGTACTACAAGAAAGTCTGTCACCCCAAAGGACAACTGATCAAATTGTTTTGAGTTTGCCAGTTTGGGTAATTTACTAGATTAGTCCAATTGAAGCAAAATGCAGAGTGAGATCTATTTCTATTCAAATGTTGTTTCCTTGTAATAATTTATATTTAATTTTTGATGTTTGGAAACTAATTAGTATAATAAGAGATAAATATTTCAGTTTTAAGGATGAAATCTGATTGCTAAACGCCCTTTTCCCAGATTTAGTAGATTTTGTCAGCTGTTTCCTTTTGCTCATTATTGGGCCAATTTTCTGACTTCAGAGCAATTCCTGTTATAATTATCTGTTTAAGTCAATGGCAAATGTATTCCTGACATTGCCACATTTTTCAATTATAACATGGATTGGATGCTGCAAATTCATTTGGTTGTAGACTCCGCGACATGTACAACACGAAAACAGACCCTTCAGTCCAACCCATCGATGCCGACCATATATGCCAACTCAATCTAGTCCCATCTGCCAGCACCTGGCCCATATCCCTCCAAGCTCTTCCTATTCACATACCCATCCAAATGCCTTTTGAATGTTACAATTGTGCTAGCCTCCACCACTTCCTCTGTCAGCTCATTCCATACATGTACCACCCTCTGCATGAAAAATGTGCCCCTCAGGTCGCTCTCATATATCCTTTCCCTACTCACCCTAAATCTGTGCCCTTTCGTTCTGGACCCCCCCCCCCCCCCCACCCCAAGGAAAAGAATTTGTCTACTTATCCATGCCCCTTATAATTTTGTAAACCTCCATAAGGTCACCTGTCAACCTGTGACACTCCATGGAAAACAGCCTATTCAACCTCCCCCTAAAACTCAAATCCTCCAACCCTGGCAACATCCTTGTAAATCTTTTCTGAACCCTTTCAAGTTACACAACATCTTTCCAATAGTAACCAGAACAAAATTGCATGCAATATTCCAACAGTGGCCTAACAAATGTCCTGTACACCCGCAACATGACCTCCCAACTCCTGTACTCAATACTCTGACCAATAAAGGGAAGCATACAAAATGCTTTCTTCACTATCCTATCTACCTGCACTCCAAGGTCTCTTTGTTCAGCAATACTCCCTCGGAGCTTACCATTAAGTGTATAGGTCCTGCTAAGATTTGCTTTCCCAAAATGCAGCACCTCACAATTATCTGAATTAAACTCTATCTGCACTCCTCTGCCCATTGACTCATCTGATCAAGAACCAGTGTAATCCGAGGTAACCTTCTTTTGCTGTCCATTATACCTCCAATTTTGGTGTCATCTGCAAACTTTATTAACTATACCTCTTATGCTCAAATTCAAATCATTTATATAAATAATGAAAAGTAGTGAACCCACCACCAATCCTTATGGCACTCCACTGATCACCAGGCCTCCAGTCTGAAAAACAACGCACCAACACCACCCTCTCCCTTCTACCTTTTGAATCTGTTCTGTATCCAAATGGCTAGTTTTCCATGTATTCTGAGATCTAACCTTGCTCACCAGTCTCCCATGGGGAACCTTGTCGAGCACCTTACTGAAGTCCATAGAGATCGGATCTACTGCTCTGCCCTCTTTGTTATTTCTTCAGAAAACTCAATCAAGTTTTCGAGACATGATTTCCCACGCACACTGCCATGTTGACGATCCCTAATCAGTCCTTGTCTTTCCAAATACATGTACATCCTGTCCCTCAGGATTTCCTCCAAAAACTTGCCCACCACCGATGTCAGGCTCACTGATCTATAGTTCCCTGGCTTGTCTTTACTGCCCATCTTAAACAGTGGCACCATGTTAGGCAACCTCCAGTCTTCCGGCACCTCACCTGTGACTATCGATGATACAAATATCTCAGCAAGAGGCCCAACAATCACTTCCTTAGCTTCCCACAGAGTTGTAGGGAACACCTGGAGATTTATCCACCTTTACCCATTTCAAGACATCCAGCACTTTCTCCTCTGTGTAAAATGGACATTTTTCAAGATGTCACCATCTATTTCCCTACAGTCTATATCTTCCATATCCTTTTCCACAGTAAATACTGATGCAAAATACTCATTTCGTATCTCCCCCATTTTCTGTGGCTCCACACAAAAGCTGCCCTGCTGATCTTTGAGGGGCCCTATTCTCTGCTTAGTTACCCTTTTGTCCTTGATGCATTTGTAAAAATTCTTTGGATTCTTCTTTAATTCTATTTGCCAAAGCTATTTCATGTCCCCTTCTTTGCCCTCCTGATTTCCCTCTTAAGTCTCCTCCTATTTTCTTTATACTCTACTAAGGATTCACTCGATCTATCCTCTCTGTACCTGATATATGCTTCCTTCTTTTTGTTAACCAAGCCCTCAATTTCTTTAGTCATCCAGCATTCCCTATACCTACCAGCCTTTCCTTTCACCCTAACAGGAATATACTTTCTCTGGATTCTTGTCATCTCATTTCTGAAGGCTTCTCGTTTTCCAGCCGTCCCTTTACCTGCGAACATCTGCCCCCAGTGAGCTTTTGAAAGTTGTTGCCTAATACCGTCAAACTGTTTCCAGTTTAGAACATCAACTTTTAGATCTGCTCTATCCTTTTCCATCACAACTTTATTTTAAATCTAATAGAATTATGGTCACTGGCCTCAAAGTGCTCCTCCTGTGACACCTCAGTCATCTGCCCTACCTTATTTTGCAAGAGTAGATCATGTTTTGCACCTTCTCTTGTAGATACATCCACATACTGAATCAGAAAATTTTCTTGTACAAGCTTAAAAAAATCCTCTCCATCTGAACCCTTAGACTGGGACTGCCATAGTGTTATGTCTGGAAAGTTAAAATCCCCTACCAATTAACCACCCTGTTATTCTTACAGATAACAGATCTCCTTACAAATTTGTTTCTCAATTTCCCTCTATTAGGGGTCTATAATACAATCCCAATAAGGTGATCATCTCTCTCTTATTTCTTAGTTCAACCCAAATAACTTCCCTGGATGTATTTCCGGGAATATCCTCCCTCAGCACAGCTGTAATACTATTCCTTATCAAAAATGCCACTTTCCCTCCTCTCTTGCCTCCCTTTCTATCCATCCTGTAGCATTTGTATCCTGGAACATTAAGCTGCTAGTCGTGCCCATCCCTGAGCCATGTTTCTGTAATTACGATGATATCCCAGTCCCATGTTCCTAACCATTCCCGGAGTTCATCTGTCTTCCCTGTTAGGCCCCTTGCATTAAAATAATTGCAGTTTAATTTATCAGTCCTATTGTTGTGGTTCTGTTTGTCGAGCTGGGAATTTGTGTTGCAGACATTTCGTCCCCTGTCTAGGTGACATCCTCAGTGCTTGGGAGCCTCCTGTGAAGCGCTTCTGTGATGTTTCCTCCAGCCTTTATAGTGATTTGTATCTGCCACTTCCGGTTGTCAGTTCCAGCTATCCACTTCAGTGGCTGGTATATTGGGTCCAGGTCGATGTGCTTATTGGTTGAATCTGTGGATGAGTGCCATGCCTCTAGGAATTCCTTAGCTGTTCTCTGTTTGGCTTGTCCTATAATAGTAGTGTTGTCCCAGTCGAACTCGTATTGCTTGTCATCTGATTGTGTGGCTACTAAGGTCAGGGGACGAAATGTCTGCAACACAAATTCCCAGCTCGGCGAACAGAACCACAACAACAACGAGCACCTGAGCTACAAATCTTCTCCCAAACTTTATCAGTCCCATCTTGTTCTCTGCTTTGTCCCTGCCTGCCCTGACTGTTTGACTCACTTCTGTTCTCAACTGTACCTGTCTCTGATCTCTTTCCTCACTATCTCCCTGAGTTCTTTACCCCCCACCCCCACCTTACCAGTTTAAATCCTCCTGAGCAGCTCTAGCAAATCTCCCTGCCAGTATATTAGTCCCCTTCTAATTTAGGTGCAATCTGTTCTTCTTGTACAGGTCACTTCCACCCCAAGAGAGATTCCAGTAGTCCAAAAATGTGAATCCTCCCATACATCAGCTCCTCAGCCATGCATTCATCTGCTTTATTCTCCTATTCCTGCCCTCACTAGCTCGTAGCAGCGGGAGTAATCCAGATATTACTACTCTCGAGGGCCTCCTTTTTAAATTCCTGCCTAACTCTCTGTAATCTCCATTCAGAATCTCAACCTTTTCCCCTTCCTATGTCACTGGTTCCAGTATGGACAATGACCTCCTGCTGGCCCCTTTTCCCCTTGAGAACATTTTGCACCCTCTCTGAGACATCCTCTATCCCAGCACCAAGGAAGCAACGCACCATTCTGATGTTTCGCTGCTGGCCGCAGAAACGTCTGTCTGTATAGTGAGTCCCCTAACACAATTGATCTCTCGGAACCCGACATACCCCTCATTGCATTAGTGCCAGTCTCCATACCAGAAACTTGGCTGTTTGTGCTACGTTCCCTTGAGAATCTATCACCCCTACATTTTCCAAAACAGCATACTTGTTTGAAATGGGGAAAGCCACACAAAAATCCTGCACTAAACTGCCTACCTCTTTTATCTTTCCTGGAGTTAACCCATCTATGTGATTGTATCTGTGACTTTCCCCCCCCTTCCTTTAACTGCCATCCATCACATCCCCCTGCTCCTGTAAATTCCTCATTGCCTCTAACTGTCTCTACAACTGATCCATTTGATCTGATAGGATTCACAATGAATGGAATTCATTGCAGATATAATCCGCAGTAACCTGTAAACTCCCTTTTTTCACTTTATAGCTGTATTGGACATAATGCCATTGAGCATTGACTTAAAAAAACTGTATTCTATTTAATAAGGGAACATGAATTGGAGTATGGCAAACATCCGCCTCTCTAATTGCAGGACCAAATCTTGTCAAGAGACTGGGCACAGTTGTGTTGATGATAAACAATTTTATGACAAAATATTCTTCATAATAGTCTTGTCCTAATCACCATGAAAGCTGTAAATCCTGAAATGTTTGCAGGGCTGGTACAAAGAAGAATATCATGAGTTAAGCAGTTGGAGTTTCAATACTGATAATTTGGCAGCAGCTACAATTAGAATCCTTTTAAGATCATGGCTTTTACTTTTCCTCCCTGCATTCCCTTCCTCTGCTCAGGAGCTTTACTTTGTTTAATTGGGCTACTTGCATAAACTACAAAAGGCAACCAGTTGGAGGCCCTCTGTACTTAGAATGGTTTAAGTTTAGATCAGTTTATAAAGAGGTCACTAAAACTCAAAAATGTTTCAAGTGGCAAATTATGACAAACCAATTATAGCAATCACAGCATTTTTAATAAAAGGTCAACTGCAATTTTGAACTGACATAATTCCTATTCATCTGTCACTGCTAATTTCATACAGTTAATAGTATTAAAGTTCCATGTGGTGACTTTCTGTAATGCCTGTAGGTATTACAGGTTTGTGCCTGTGATCTTTGCTTTGTTAATTCCTATTGGATTGTAGCAAAACATCTGGGATCCAGGGAATAAAGAAGGGTAACTTAGAGGGTAATTGGTTTTTCAACTCTCCAATTAAGGATTCTTCAGAATAAGTTTCCAATACACTTGAAAATAATGCCTGAAGCTAGAACGCTTAAAAGGCAGGAACCCATTGTCAGGATTATAGCAATTTATTCATTTCCTCGGTCTGAATAAATGATTGATTGTGGATTGGGAATTTTTCAATATTCTGTACAATGCTAGCTCTGTATTTGAATTTGGAGGTGGAGAAGGCCTTGAAGAAAGGTTGCACCCGAAACATCAACTTCTCCACTACCTAATGCTGCCTGGCTTGCTATGTTTAGCCTCATTCCTGATGAAGTGTTTTTGCCAGAAACTTCGATTATCCTGCTCCTCTGATGCTGCCTGACCTGTGCTGCCAGCACCACATGCTTGACTGTGATCTTCTAGCCTCCTGCCTGTCTGCTTTGTATTCCAGCATCTGCAATTTTTATTTTGTCTCTATATTTGAATTTGGCAGGTTAAAAACCTTTCTGAATTTTTATTTATGCATGAACAGCTGACATATTGAATTACTGAATTTCATGATGTTGCAAGTAAACGCTTTATTTTGCTGTGCTTTGACCCCAGATGAGATTATGCAGTTTGTTATGGTTCCAAATTGTTGAGCTCTCAGGTGAGAAAAGATGAACTGGCTCCCCTTGGTTATTACTCATGCCCTTGGTTTCAATAACATTAATTTAGAAAGGGTCCCTTCTATTACATGCCTTGCTCTGAGACTCGAATGAACTTTTGCTTTTGAATAAGCCAATTTCTTTCTTCCAGCTTCTTAGCCGATCATTGCTCTTCATTTGTCCCGGCATTAAAAGTTTGCTCCTGCTACCTCCCAACTTGTGCCTCTGCCATGACTGTTCCTTCTCACTATCCTGCCACCTCTCCAGGTTTGAATGCTGCTACTTAAATAAAATTCTCAGCTTCTTTTGTTAGCTTTTCCAATGGGCCTTCCTTGAAAGCACCTGTTACAGCTCCTGCATTCTTCTAATGTCTAATCTTGTTAACCTTCCTGTCAATCACCACATTACTGCTGACTCCTTGGTGTGCAGAGTCTGCCTATCTCCATACCTTCCACCAGCATGACCATCCATTGGAAGCTGTATTAATATTATCCTCCTTTTTATTAAGGATGATTTTCTTGAAATCAAGTGATCGGCAGAAATCTTGAGTGTTGGATGCTTTTCCACATGTTGAAGTTATTGCAGCCACAACCTGCTACTGATACAAGATCCTAATTGTTTTATTTCACCTTGATGTCATCTACTCTTCTCAGTTCATCTATCTCCTTTTGGGCAATTGCCATTTTGCAAACCTTGAACAAATTTATTCTTGATTCACCCAAATTTCTCATTAAAATTGGGAAGAAAGACATGAGGCATTGACTCTGCTGAATATCTTTTTATCCTTAGTAATTTCAATCAACTTCCATGTTTTGGAAAGGAAATAATGTTTAACGAATTGTTTTCACTTTTTTGAGAAAGTGGTCAAGTGAATAACAAAGAACGTCTACTCTTGGATTTAGAGGGCAGGGGATGCTTTAATGTTAAAGTTTGTGAGGAAAAAGAATATCCCCACAGTTAAGTGAGAATTTCTTCCTGAAAACAACCTAAACTAGAAAAGAAGCATTAATAAAGTTGCCCACCATTTTACGCATCTCTGAGAGGCCAAGGTGGAGGCCAGACTCTTCAGTGAAAGGACTGTGTGAAAACTCATCCCAACCATCTGCCTCATGAAACATCACCTATTACACCTGTTGTTGGGTATTCAGATTCAGCAACGAGCTATTTATTCACCTCAGGATGCACAGCTATGGGGTGGAAGAATGTGGGGGGTGGGCGATGGAGGTGTTCACTTTGAAGATTGAAATGAGGAGATTTTTTCTCTGAGAGATGTTGGTATGTGGAATTGTCATCCCCAGAAAACAATGGATGCTGTACATGGAATTTATTCAAGGGAGAGTTATACTTTTTAATCAAAATGGGAGTTATGTTTTGTAGGACTCAGACAGGAAAGTGAAGTTGAGATCACAACCAGATAAGCCATGATTTTATTGATTGGCAGAGCAGATTTTATGGGTCAAATGGCTTACTCTGACTCATGAGTTCCATGCTCCAGTATTTCAACTTGGATTTCTTTTCTGTGTGCACTATCTTTTCCTCCATTTTTAATATTTTTCTCCATTTTAAACTGTCCTCTGCTTAATTATGGCCATACCATTTTGTACAAAGTGTGCACCTTTTGAGCTCTGAACTGAATTGCTGAACACTTGACCATCCTTCCCAGGCTTTATGGCATGTGGTTAGCACTGCTGCCTCATAGCGCCAGGGACTTGGGTTTGATTTTAGCTTTGGGTAACTCTGGAGTTTGCATGTTCTCCCTATGTCTGCCTGGATTTCCTCCAGGTGATCCAGATTCCTCCCACAGTCCAAAGATGTGCAGGTAAGGTGGATTAGCCATGCTAAATTGCCCCATGGTGTCCGAGGATGTACAGGCGAAGTGGACTAGCCATGGTAAATGCGGGAATATGGGGTAGGGTCAGGGATTAGACTGAGTGGGATGCTCTTTCGAGGGTTGGTGCAGACTTGCTGGGCCAAATGTTCTCTTTCAGCACTCCTGAGATTCTAATATTCTGTGATTATGCTAGTTGACATGGCAAATGTTTCCCTCTCCTTGGATACTGTCTTTCCTCCTTTCAAAACTGCCATAATCACCTCCCTCCTTGACATCACTGTTCTTTGAAGTAATTATTCCATCTTCAGTCTTCCATTTGAAGTCCTTGAGCATTTTTGTTGCTTTTCTAGAATACTCCCAAGTGTTTGAATCTCTCAGATAATATTTGCATCTGTTTAGTACGTTGAAAATAAACCATGATCAAATTGATTATGGGGGATATCTAATCCTTCAATTGAATGAGACTGTGATCACCTAATTCTATATTGTCAATCCAATCATAGCCAGATAAAGGCTCTATCCCACTTTCACCACTGCTCCTACTTTTGGCTCCCTCCTATTTCTCAAGGGAGTTTCGGGAGGAAATTGCAGGAGGCTTTGCAGAAATATTTCTATCATCTATAAATATAGGTGAGATGCCGAATGCCTGGAGAGTGGCTAAAGTTGTGGCTTTAAGAAGGGATGTAAGAAGAAGCATAGTAACTGTAGACCTGTGAGTCTGATATCCGTGGTGGGTAAATTGTTGGAAATGATTCTGAAAGAATATGCATTTGGAGAGGTAAGAAATGATTCAGGACAGTCAGCATGGTTTTGTGCGAGGGAAATCATGTCTCACAAACTTGAGCTGTTTGTAACCAAGCAGATTGACAAGAGCAGAGCAGTGATATTGTTTACGTGGACTTTGGTAAAGGCTTTGACAAGGTTCCACATAGTAGACTAATGGGCTGAAGAATAGCAGATGAAATTTAACTTGCATGGTATTACGTTTGGTAAAACAAAGGCAGTTACAAGTAGGTCCTTGGGTAGTCTTATATAAGAGAAACCTAGGGGTTCAGGTACATAATTCTTGTAAGTTTGGATCACATTCAGGTAGGGTGGTTAAGGTGTTTATCATGGTTGTCTTTCTTGCTCGGGTCTTTGAGTATAGGAGTTGTCGCGTTATGTTGAGGTTGTACAGGACGTGGAGGAGTACCGTGCCTAGTTCTGGTCTTCCCGAGTAAGGATATTGAGCAGGTCAAGGTTCAGAAGAGATGTGCATGGATATTGCCGGAAATGGAGGGATTGAGTTATAAGGAGAGGGTGGATAGACTAGGACTTTTTTCATTCGAATGTGTGGGGTTAAGGGGTGATTGTACAGAGGTTTATAAAATAATGAGTGGTATAGATAAGATGAATGGCAGGTGTCTTTTCCCGAGATTGGAGGGTTGCAATACGAGGGGGCATATTTTTCAGGAGAGGAGAAAGATTTTAAAAAGATGAGGGGCAGCTTTTTCACAGGGACTGGTTCATATGTGGAATGAACAATCAGAGGAAGTGGTGGATGCAGATACAGTTGTAATGTTTAAAAAACATTTGGATAAATGCATGAGAAATGTTCGGAGGGATATGGGCCAAACGTAGGCAGGTGGGGCTAGTTTTGTTTGGGATTACAGTAAGCATGGAAGTTGAACTGAAGGATCTGTTTCCATGCAGTATAATTCTATGACTCTATCCGTGTGCTGTGCCTCACCAACCTGATCTCCAACATGTGCTTGAAGCAGATCGAAAGTCTTATTTGCTTCAGCTTATGCATTAAGGGTGGTAGTGAATGCAAGTGTCAGGAGTGAAAAGCTCTGAAGGTTTGCTGCAAATTTGTCACAACAGATGTTGGGGGAAGCACAAATGACTGAAGTAGTTCAAGAATGGAACATATCTGCAAAATTTGAGGCAGATTTGGAGTTTCGATGGATGTGCTCTGAAGTTCAAAGGTATTTATACTTGTTGGCTAAGTATATGCAAAATATGTTTAGGAAACCGTTGAGTGTCATGAGTGAGGATGGTGAGCTTGAAGTGGATGCTTGTCGAAGGTACAAAACTAGATTATCCACTCTGATAAATTTTTAAAATGTGCTCTTCAAACAACATTTCTGTGGATTTGGAGTCACATATAGGCCAGACAGGTAAAGAAGGCAGATTACTTACCTGAAAAGCATGTTAGTGAACCAGATACATGTTTATGGCAATCCACAATGGGTACATAGTTGCCATGAGACTAGCTATTTTTAATTCCAGATTTTGGTGAATTCATATTTTACTCATTGCCTTGGTGGGATTTCAAACCCATCTCCCCCAGAGCTTTAACCTGAGGGTTTGGATGACCAATCCAGTGATATTACCCCTCCCCTATTGCCTCTATCATGGCATGAATTAAATTATGTCGAGATAGCACTGTCAATCACTTATTCTGTGCTGGAAAGTTGTAGCACATGAAAAACATTTTGTGTTGCCATCTTGAAATGGATAACTGTCAATTTCCTTCCATTAAACATCAGATGGTTTGAATAATTATTTTCAAACCTCCCTTTGCCCCCAACCAGCGATAGGCCTTATTGCCATGCCACTAATTCCATCTTTTCCCCAGCCACTACTACCTCAACTGAGCCAGACTGCTTGCAGCATTGAGTTTTGAATTTTGCACCTCTCCACGTCTGGCCTCTTGTGCAATGTCCAGTCTTTCACCATAGTTTTGGCAGACTTGCCGTGTGCTACCCAGGGCTTCAGGTCCAAAGTTCCCTCCATAAACCTACCTGTCATTCCACCTCCTATCTTTTCTTTTAAGATCGTTCTTAAAAAGCACTTCTTTGAGCAAGTTTGTAGTCTACCTGAGTGTCTTCTCCTCAACTTCACAAGTTTAAATAATCAAACTTGAAGTGATTTGGATGATTTTCTCTACTTAAGTGAAAGTTGACGCAATTCGGGGCAAGGAAAGCACCAAGTGCTAACAACACTGAACATAATTCTGTTTCTAAATCCATTAATCCTTGTTATGAGGCACTGTATTAGTTGCGTATTAAATGTACTAAAGAGTTTTAATTCCGTACTTATCAGGCACTTCTCCATTAAACAGAAAATCCCTATTTATTGTCACTGATTATCAGAGTTCAAAACTCTGAAGTTAACAGTAACAAGGAGTAGATGTCATAGATGATAGGCATAAGTGTAGTAGATGTGCTGCTTTAAAATTAAAGTTAAGGCATATTGCTGGTTAAACTGAGTAAGTGTTCCTCGTATCTGGCATGCACTGCAACTAAGTTAGAGTGTTTGTTCAGGGTAATGGGAGTACAAATATGTGCTCAATTATTCAGTGTTAATTCTTTGCAATTTAAGTAGTCAAATTTTTCCAGAGTATCTAATGTCTGGGCCGAATCACCTCTGCACCTTGCAGCTTGAAAAGATTGATGCATTTGCTAAGGTATTAACAGTACAGTCTGGGAATGATATCAATCATCAGAGTGATGATAGAAACTAAATATGCATGTACTTAATCAATATAATTGAAGAAACATGGAAAAATAGAAAATAATTTAAAACCAAATACAGCAAGTGAAATATTAGGGTGAGACAGAGGAATTTGGTAAGCATCACACTGCTAAACCCACTTATGCCTGAAAAGACAAAGCTACTATAATGAGTTTAGTTTGTATCTGCCACACAGTCAAAGTAACCTCATGATATTTAATGCGTGCCATTGGTGGGACAGATAGCAATGCTATTGCAAAACTCAGGCAAAGCAATATAAGTTCAACAGGTTTTAGATTGGCCTGTAACAACACTTCTGTTTTTCCCAACATAGCTGTACAAGAATTATGGTGAGTACTATTAATAAATCATGACACATTTTTCTCTTCATTTGTCCTGCAAGTGGTAATACGGGTATATAGTTCAGTGGTAGTTCATCAAAGTGGCGATTTTTATGTGTAAATGTATAAGACTATTAAGGTTGCGCATAACTTGAGTAAATCAGTACTTGGTTGGGGAGGTTTGCACCATGGCGAACCAGGAATAGATGTTGTATTTAGATGCTTGCATTTGCCAGAAGGGGCAACTGGATTGCAGTCAGAAATTGGCACACATGCTGATCTATTTCTTCCCTTACTTTCTGCTCCATGAAATTGTCCAGGGATTCTGAGGCCTGCCCCTTACTACTTGACTGTGCAGAGATCATTCAACCAAACCACAGAATAGGAATTGAAGCTGGAAGTTGTGGCTTTTGTAAATTTTCTTTACTGGGTAAGCTGTAAGTGCTCAGGATGAAACTTGAGATATCAAATTTCTGTTTACAAACCTGTAACTTCAGAGACTCAAAAAAAATTCAGGTGCCCCAACAAAAGCTAGATAGGTTTGCCATAAGATGCATTGAAGTTTTGAAGTTTCCCTGGGTTTTTATTCTGACATAAACAGCTCTTCGGTTTTCTGAGCATTGTAGTGAACCATTTATCAACTTGTCATTATTGGAAAATCTTTGATGTTTTGACATCTTTCAAATATCCCAAAATTGCCTAGGTACCAGAAGCAATTTCAGCAGTTATTTTGCTTGTAACATGATGCCATCAACAGCAAATAAGGAGAGTGACTTGTGAATCTAACCTGGTAGCATTGGTTGAATTGGTCCAGTTACAAGGAAACCCCAACTCGCTGTGAATAGTTTCATAGGACTCTGCATCTTCTAACAAATAGGACCTCAGTCTGAACTCTCATTAAACCTTTTGACAATGAAACTTGCCCTCAATAGTGTCCTGAAGTTTCAGTGTAGATTGGATGTTCAAATGCTAGGGCTTTAACTTAGTACTTTGAGTCCCTTTAGTCTGCTGTCTAATTTTGTAAGTAACCAGAGAGCATTGTATTGAAATAAGAATTGTAGCATAAGTATAAAAATACACAATAAATTCAGTCTGATTTAACTTGCCAAGACCGTTGGTTTTTTTTTGTGTTGGGCCTATCTTTGTTCTTCTACTTAAGCTTATTTCTTGAGTCGAGCTCCCTTTAATAAAGTAAAAGCATACAAATAGAAAACTCTGAAAATGCACTAATGTGTACTTTTATCATCCATGTTCCCAAGAATGCACCTGAGTCAATTGTCAGTTTAATGAATGTGAATTAAAACTGTTGATTTTTTTCTTGTTGATGAGGCAAATGAGCAGAAAGCAATGGTCAGTTATTTTGTTAAAATCTGATATAAAGTCATAGCTCATTTTCTGATGGATACACAAAATTTTTTTCTCTTATACTCTCTGACCTGAAATTAGGCAAAGTAGAATTAGCAACGTCTGACAAGTTATGAGGGAAGGAAATGACGAAAACATTTCTATGATGCCTGACACTGACTTAACTCTTGATAATCTAATAAGAATCCACAAGAGCCTTGCAGGTGGCCATGATGCACCACTATTTCAGCTATTATTTCATGTGCACTTGTTATAGCCATAGTGCAGAATTTTTCCAATATTATCACAGATATATTTTAGACTGTTCAACCCGCTGTCCCATCTGCCTTCTCATGTTGAGATGAAAATGCCATCATCATAGATTCTTCTAGTGTTCTGTCCAAGTTTTCTATCTTATTCAAACTTGGTCATCTGATTCACTTGATATTTATGGAACATTCCCATGTCAAGATGAGCTGTTGCCTTTACCTACATGATGATAGCCATATTTCAAAGATAAGTCCATTGATTGTGACTAACTTTTAGACCTCCCTTAACTTCATGCAGAATAAACCTTTTCACATTTTCAATATGGTACATAAACTGGTATTTGTTGGCCGTCTGCCATAGTTGTAACACTATGTCCAAAAGTATAAATGTGCGTTGGACACTTTTAAAATGTAGGATCAATAGAAACAGGGCACTTGGACAGAGACCTCTGAATTGGCATTAGACTAGTTTTGGAATTATAAGCATGTTTATTTGTTTGCTAGATAGAGAGTTGAAAACTGCTTCAGATAATCGTAAAAATATTGAAAATACTTTTGAGTTCCCAGTATTTTCTTTGCCTTTGAAGGAAAAGAACATGTACTGCTTGTATTATTAATTTTATATTAACAACCGAATGTCGGAATACTACAAAAAATAAAAATATGGTCTGATTTTCTTTTTAACTATCTTGCTGTCAGACCATATGACATCCGATTCTTTAGTGATCTCTCAAAATATACCAAGAAACTGGATAGAAATTTTGAAGTTGAGATGTTGCCAGGTAAGTTGTCAAGTGAGGTAGTTGGCTTAGATTGTAGGAGCTTTTAATACAAGTTAAACTTAGTTGGCACTGTGAGGGTCAATTGTACAAAAAAAATTGATATCTGGCTGTTGGGATTTCCTAGTGCTGCATTCATTTCTGTGAATTTTTCTCAGGTGACTTGTTTTTTTATTAGAATCCTCAACTTTTCTTTGTGTCTTTGGACCGTAATGTTGTGTGTGCTTGACTTTACAGAATGCCATAGAGAAATGTTCATTTTGTAAATGCCACAGCATCCAAATAGGAAATTGGAATAGCTTCAGCTGTATGGGGTGATGGATGACTGGCAGAAGGATACAAGGCACAAATCAAATAGATGGATTCTAATATCATAAATCTGTACGAGTGAAGCTTCAGCAATTTTCGGAGTGATTTATAAGTTGCTGCCTTATGTTTCTCTGAGCCATAATGTCTGTTTACTAAATGTAAAGCACCTTTTAATTATTAAAGCTTTGAATTCATAACGTAGGTTTAATATTAGATCATTGAACAGTGCAAGTTGTAAGGAGTACTTCAATACATGTATAAGAATGTGAATTTGGACTAGAAGAATCCTACATTTTGTGGCTGGTGTGACATTATTAGTTTTTCTCTGGCTCAGCCCGAGGTGGTTGAATTAGGATGATAATTTGCACTTGAAAGTTCATAACTGTCTTTGCTCCACTTTTATCTTGTATGGGCAATGGGTTGGAGACTTGTAAATTAGCCTTTACAAATCATGTCAAGTAATTATTTAATGGATAACCTGTCAAAGTGGAACAAGTCTACTGACACTGATTCTTGTTTCAACTTGCTGTTTGAGGAAGCGACAGTGTCTATCTTTTTTTAAAGACTAGATTTTAGACTAGATTCCCTACAGTGTGGAAACAGGCCCTTTGGCCCAACTAGTCCACACCGATCCTCCAAAGAGTAACCCACCCAGACCCATTCTCCTTAACTAATGCACCTAACTCTACAGGCAATTTAGCATGACCAATTCACCTAACCTGCACCTCTTTGGCCTGTGGGAGGAAACCCATGCTGACACTGGGAGAATGTGCAAACTCCACACGGACAGTCGCCCGAGGTTGGAATCGAACCCGGATTCCTGGCGTTGTGAGTCAGCAGCCTTATGATATAGTTGAAAAATAAGCTTCACCTTATGGTAACGTGACTGGCTTACAGCGTTTTGGAGCTTCACAAACCTATATTCATGTGTCCTTGCCTACAATATCCCTTTTTCTTTCCCCCTATCAGCCGAGGAGGCTGTTCTAACTTCCTGTTGTGATGACGGAAATAAAGTTATTGACTTTTTTTGTTAGGTAATTCAGAATTTTATTTATCTGAGTCTATGCGTTCGTAGTACAGAAGGTTGCATGGATGTGGAGTAATTGTCCCAGGCTAGAGCAGTAACGAAGCCTTTTTAAAATATCACCTTCTGAATTATTGACAGGACGCTTTGCAATTCTTTTGGACAATTAAGTCATTTCTATCCAGATGTTGCTCCACATAATTAGGAATTTCAATTTTGCATCCAATTATGCTGTGAATTTTCCATTTCATTCCAAAATGTCATGAAACTGAGCCCGCTAAAATTGGCCCATTTCTGGTCACTTGGACCTGGACTTAAACTGAAGCCACACAGCTGGAAATTTTTCCAGTTGGTCTATTCTGTCCAGTTTTGATTGGAAGTGGAAAGTTGAAGTGAGAGTGAGGGAGAATGAGGGGGAAAGAAAAAGATAAAAATGGAAGTTGAAATGAGAGCTTGGCAGATTGATATTTTGCTTTCAAGCTAATGAAGTATCATGCCAATTCTTGAGGCTTCGTTACAGCCCTATTTTAAACTAAGTGGAGATTGATACTAACACACTACTCCCATGAAATTCTGTTCTGTTGCTAAGAGAAACATTTTCACTCTTCTTTTTTTTCTTTTCAGGGTTTCCATGGCCCTTATCCTTTTGGTCAGTCTTAAAACGGGTATTGCCATTGTCCAGCAGCCTCTGTGGGTCTTGGTGTCACTCTGCAATTTTGCAATGGCCCCATCCCCTTTGACCCAACACTGAAAAATGATGGCTGGTTGTTTCTAAACAATGTATGCATGTGTGAATGCTAAATTAAAGAGTGCTGTAATTGTTTAAAAAATGGATTTTTTAGATGACATTGTCGGAATAATTATGTAGTTAAACACAAAGCCATGTTCAAATTATTTTGCCTACTGAGCGACTGTAGTTTAAGCAAAAGATAAAAAAAAAATTATTTTGTATTTGTTTGTTCAAAGCATCTTAATTGTTGGATTTTTTCCTGTGCGAGTGGGAGTTTGTTCTGTAACCTACAGAGTACGACATGGAGAATGCATGAGTGGAGTAGGATTGGATGCAAGATGAGTATAACTCACTTTAGAATGGGAGCAGTTGATGACAGCACAATCAATTGGAGACTTTTCCATACTGTACAAATGAAGTTTATTAAATTAACACTGAAAAGTCTCTAATCAAACTTGTGTCTAATTTTAGAAATCACGTTCTCAATTACAGTGGATACCAACTCGTGGCAAACTTTCAATTTGTTGAGAATGTTTTATTCCAGACTCCAGTTGATTGCAAATATCTTATTGTGCGCTGATGGATTTTTGCTGTGTGTGGATGATCTACTAATTGGATGATTTCATGTTCACCCAAACACCCAAAAATCACATCAATTACTCATTCATTTGTTGAAACAACTGATGTCTCTTACATCTGATGTGGGTTTGTTAAATATCCAATACCATCAATGCAACTACATTGCCTAACCTGAGAAATATCTCTTCTGTTCTTACATCTATTTTTTCGTAGAAGATTTGCTTATGGTTCTGTGTATACCAAGCAAACATTTCCTGTCCTATGCTCGCAGTTTAAAAAAAAATTATCTTAGAGCTGCTAGCCTTATAATGTGCTTTTTGGAACTATTTTGCATCACTTGATTGGTTAAGCAGTGATGTTCACCTGCATATGGTGCTTTGCCTGTAACCATATTGATGCTTATTAATAATACAGAATTGGTGTAACTTTTATACCTGTTGCTGAAGATGGTTCATAGTATGTTAGATGAGGATACTGATTGTACAGTGGTTTTGGTGCACCTTCTGTCTCAAGGAGTAGTCGAGCATGTTTGTACTTTGAATTCAACGTCATTTATGTTCCTGCTTCTATCCAGACTATGAACAATACAGAATGAAAGTAAGGGCTCTCTCAAAGAGGAAAAATTAAGAAAACTGTCATAATTGTTTCTTTATGTTTGCTATAGCTGATTCCAAAACTGCTGAGACGTGGGAGCAGCTGTCTTTGCAGCAGTGATGGGGTATTTGGGAGAAATCCCGTGAGGTTGAACTTGTAAAGTAATGGATCAGCACTGAAATTTTACTGTGTAGCCAGTGGTTATTGCACTATATTAAATTGCTTGGAATTTAGTAAAACCCACATTTTCCTCCTAAAAGCCCTTCCAAAGAATAAGTAACTTAGACATTTGATGCCATGTTTCCCAAAGTTGGAAGCACAGCACAGTTTTTATAAAATGCATTTCATTCTGGAACTACCCCAAGTTGTTCACAATACTTGTAAGCACTTTTAAAATTCTTATACTTTGGTGAGATATACCATTGCATATAGAATACGGTAGATGAAAAGGATGCATTTCGGATAGGTTTGGTCTTAGGCGTAGGACAAGGGCACTTAACCATGTAGGAAGAAGTAAGATCATAAACAGCAAGCCAAGGTGAAATGGTTCTGCAACTCTAAGCATAATTACTGTTCCTAAGATACTTTTTATTTAATTTCTGTTCAGTGCTAATGTTTTCGCTTGGGCCTCATTTCCTATTTTGTGAAGTCTTCACAAAAAGAACTGCACAAAGGAGCATCAGATTGAAGGAAGCACTGGTGATATTTTCCTTATTGGTACTTCAACACTGTATCAATTGCTTTCCAAATGGTATGAATATTCTGCATCCTGAAGATGAGGGCAACTGTTAATGAAGATGTGTGCTGTAGCCAAATACTACTTGAAGACTTCTGCGTTAACCTGTTCTGTAACACTTCTAGGAAGAAAGCCATTTGAATTGTCCAAATACTAAATAAATAAATTGGTGGTGACTGAATGTTTATTTTTTAAAATTGTGATAAAATACTAAAATCAGTAGTAAGTAGTGACATGGAGGTCTGAGCCTTTGCATATTTGGAGAGACTGCTTTAAAAATTAAGATTCTGAATTATGAATTTTGAAGTGTAACAAGTGGAGCAGTATTATGTTGCACTGACTGATGAAATGCTGTATATTTCATTATCTTCATATGCTGCTCAATTTTCATACAATTGTCTTATTATCAGTTGAAGTCATGGACTTATTTCATGGCACAGCACTTAGCATGTGAGTTTCCTGTGTGAACTGAGAGTCGCAAAAGATTTGCATTTGTTTGCAGAATTGGCCATTGCACCAATCACTTTATATTTTTTTACATTTGCAGTTCAGTCTATCAAATATGAAAGTCTGTACAGACCCCAAGATGTTCTGCAAAAGAGACTCATGTATGACAACTAAGTTGAAAATTTAACCTCCCCACCTTAGTGGTCAACAGTTGAAGAAAATTGGACAATAAAGTACAAAACTGAGGATAAACTCAAGTTGTCATTAAAACTGCACAAAACCTCTAGTACTTGTTGAAAATTGTTTTAATCTGTGCATTCTTTTAACTGCTTGATATTCTTGAGTCACCATCAATCGAAAAGTATAATCAACTGATTATGTATGCATTGGTAGACTTTTGAAAATGTTTGAAAACTGATGTATGTACATGGCTGATTGCTGCACTGAACTGATCTTCACAAGAGCACTTGGAAATGGTTTAAATTAAAGAAATGCCAATTTATAACTTGTGTGAATAATTTTACATCCTGTTTAAGGTTATATACTCATATTTCAAGTATTTCTTTCCTCAGTGTTGTAAAGGTTTTAGGATTATAAAAATGTAATTTCATGCTTTAAGTAATTTTATGGTCTTATCAAGATTTCATACAGTTTAGGTGTAGAGTAGATCACATCTTTGTAATTATATTGCACAGTAAATATGTATAGAAGCTATTTAGATATGAAATCTATTTCTTGTGATCCAACTGTTGTTTCTGTGATGGACAATCTTGAGCCATACATGAATCCAGATTATGTTAGTTCTTTTATTTTATCACTTATTGATAGCATTATGATGTATTTATTATTGTGTATGTTGTAACGCAGCATTAAGAATTGGCTGTGAGATTCTCCCTATGCAAACCAAATGCACTATTGACATTTTGAAAGTCAAAATATAATATTAAATAGATTTCACACTTAATTTAAATGATCTTAATCATAGAAAATGGGAATATAAACAAAAAATGCAAGAAATTTCTAACCGCTCTGAGAAATGCATTTCAGGTCGATAACCTTTCATCAGAACTGGGAAGAATAGAAATGTAATAGATTTTAAGCAGACCAAATGGAGGTGGATGGGAAAAGAACAAACAAGGAATGTGTGATCATGTGGGATTTGGGCAACATTAAATGACTAACGGAACAGTAATGAAACAAGTAAAGAAAACAAAACGTGTTCTGATGTGGCTCAGCACTAGCAGCCCACTGTGTGAATAAATTTATCCGAAGCGCACTACTCATTGTCTTTTTTTTAACTTGATAGCCCCACTCGTTGTCACTGACTCCCTGCATTTGCTCAATCTTCTAATGGCAGAAATAGTCCTACAATCTTAAATTAATACTCCTAGTGATTTCCCATAGTATGCTATCTTAATTTGAATTGTTTTCATTACTTTATTACCTAAAGCACAACATAATTATGAATTAACTAATCTTTTGCACAAATATACCATTACATAAAAGTATAATTGAAAGTTGCATGTATTTTGAGCAAAGGAAGCTTTTACTTGGGATGCTTGGTGAGACTTTAAGAAGTAAATACAATCTCTGCTAAGGTTTGAATCTTTTTTTAAAAATATTGCCAGAATGGTGAGATGCTGATGTGATTTTCAGTATGGCAAAATTTAATGTTTCACCTTCACTTTTGTGAGTAATATTAGAAATCACTTTTTAAAAAATCTTTGTTATGTCACATCCTTGAAGTAGGTTGGACTTGAATCCAGGTCTTTTGGTCCATAGGTAGGCACACTGCCACTGCGTCACGTGAGCCCCTTGGAACCACTTGTAAACTTGACCTAATTGACTGAAGAGTAATTCCTCCAACAATATAAGCTTTCTAATAAATTATTCAGTTGGTAACTACTTTTAAACTTAATTGATTGAAGAGTAATTCCTCTGTCAATATAAGTATTCTAATATATTATTCAACTGGTTAGAAGATCTTTGTGGTCAGAATTTGCCAGTAAGCATCGTTAAAGTAGGAATTTCACAAAATATACAGGACGAAGATACTGTCCAGTCCAGAGAGCTAATTCAAAATAATTTATTGTGAATGCTATGTTAGAAACATCAATTGTGCAAAATTAAAATCTCATCATTGGACCCAAGGAATTAACTCTAACCAGTGACCTGAACAGGCAGCATGATGGTGTCATTCTTTCCTCGTAAACTAATTTGAAACTGTGAAATTTATTCTAATTTTTAACCTTTGATTCCCACAGGGTAATTATGTTGCCTTCTAGTTCTTTGAGTTTAACTTTCACTAAACATAATTCTAGATTTTTTTCATGAAAATGAGAACCAGCTGATAAAGTTTGGGAGCTGCAAGTGAGACGTTGAGCGCATGCAGCTCTGGAACTGCAGAGTTTACCCCGGCCTTTATCATATCATCTACCTGCTGTAAGAAGCAAGTAACCAATTTCTAAATCTCCAAGGGTGATAATTTTGATACAGTTTTTGGAATAAATGTATGAATAAAGCAGGCTGAATAGCCCTCAGATTTGACCTCTTGTGAAGGAACCGAGCATCCATTTCACAATCCGTGTTCTTTCCGCTACCCTTGTACCAAGGATCTTAGAATTGGAAAGAAGTAGCTGGACTTTCACGGTGTGAATTTTCTTGGAAAGAGCTCCTAATTATGTGTTAAATGTGCTGCAGTAGGACTTTTAATATCCATGCTTCAATTACTTTGCAAGGATTGGAAGCATTTGTGGACAGAAAAATTTTAATGTTTCAGTTTGATGAAAGGTCATCAACTTTGCATTCATATTTTGAACCTGTGTCTTGTTCATCTGTATTCTCAGCGTTTAATGTGACTCAATTTTTGTCCTTGATAGATGAAAGCAGTGGGGTTTGGAATTTGTAGCTTGTCTTTATTATTTGGATTCCAAATCTTACAAAACCAACTTTAGTCAAAAGATCTGCTTTCTTCCCCCAACTGCTTTCCCAGGCCGAACAGTTTCTGCTGGGTGGAATTCGCTGAAGCATAGCCTGTACCAGTAGTGGAGTTCTCAATCTAGTGACTGAATCTGCTTGATCCAATTATAGTTTAAAATATTGTTTACATTTGCAGCTTGGCAGTGTTATCAACTAATTTACTTGACTATCACTGAAGTGAGCACTGCATTATAATCTAATATCCACAACTCTGTAGATATCCCCAGTATTTCCTTTCTAACAATCTGTCTGCGCATTGTTAGTTTCTTAGAGTTGCTACTCTATATTTTTCACACCATAGATGATGAATGGAAGAAGAGAAAATAAGCCAGGTAAGAACATGCTTTTGAATTTTTCCTCAAGACTGAAGAGTTCAGGTAAGATCAATTGGAGCAGAATTTAATGGAGAATGAAGAAGAAGAATTGGGTATTTTTGTTTCAATAATGTTAAGCTATAGTGCTCAATTCTTCTCTGATTGGAACAATCCATGATAAAGACTTCATAGACTTTTAGACTTCAGTTTCTGGATTGTGCTTTTGGGATTGTTAATATATCAACATTAAAATGAATCCTTCAATACTTTCTGTAAGCCTCCCTGCACTAATTTTGCTTTACAAGAAATTTATAATACTTTAGTCAATATTGAATTTAATTTAATTGACCAATTGTCAAACTTGATCTAAATTCTTCAAATTATAAATGTTTTGAGCCCTATTGCTCTTAATGACTTTTTTCTTTGCAAACTTACTAAGATTAAACTTGTACTTTTCCTCTTCCACTTAGGCACGTGAGTATGAGACTAAGTGATGCCTTGTAGTATTTGGCTGTTGGACTTTGACTGCTCTAACACAACTTTTTTTATATAGTATTCCATTTCCTGCTATTTCAGTCTAATTTCTTTTTGATCATCCACCATATTCTGTCCTGTATTGCCACATGGGTTGGACTTTTCCAGATGCTTTCTAAGATTCAAACACATTGCATCCCAAGCACTTTCATTGTTGAGTTTGTAAATTCATGAAAGAAGTTAAGGTTTTAGTATAACCAGAGACCAGGTTGTTTTGCAGTGCTTAGATCTTTAATTTTGATTGTTTGTTTGTCATATGATCATCTGTACACTTCAGGGCTGTCTCCCATTAAAAACGTTGGAAAGTCATAGAGATGTACAGCATGGAAGCAGACTCTTCGGTCCAACTTATTCATGCCAACTAAATATCCTAAACTAATCTAGTCCCGTTTGCCAGCATTTGGTCCATATCTCTCTAAATCCGTCCTATTCATATACCCATCCAGATGCCTTTTAAATGTTGTAATTGTACCAGCCTCTACCACTTCCTCTGGCAGCTTGTTCCATTCATGCACCACCCTCTCTGTGAAAACCTTGCCCCTTAGATCCCTTTTAAATTTTTCTCCTCTCACCGTAAGTCTATGCTGCCTACCTTTTGATTCCCCTTTCCTGGGGAAAGACTTCAGCTGTTCACCCTAACTATGCCTCTCATGATTTTATAAACCTCTAAGGTAAACCCTCAGTCTCCACTCCAGGGGAAATAGCCCAACCTATTCAGCCTCTCCCTATAGCATAAACCCTCCAACCCTGGCATTATCCTTGTAAATCTTTACTGAATCCTTTCAAGTTTCGCAACATCTTTCCTATAGCTGGGAGACCAGAACTGAATACAATATTCCAAAAGTGGCCTAACCAGTGTTTGTTCAACCACAACATGACCTCTCAACTCCTATACTCAATGCACTGATCAATGATGGCATACACTGACTCTTAATGTTTTTCGCTAGGTGTTGCCAAGTTTTGCCAAGTGTTTTTCGAGGTTTGCACATTGTGATGTTTGGAGACATCTAGCACCTTATTTTATAAAACCTGCCTGATTTATTATCTGTCCCACCCTTTGGTACGCCTCTCTCACATTCTAACACCATTATACCATATGCCATTTCCAAAACAATGCACCATTCCTGGCTATCTCAAATTTACCAACATTTATGGTGCAGCACCATCTTTAAAAAGATATCGTGCACCCACACAAGAGCTGTCAGTCTAGAGCTGCCCTGCATTGTTCCTGACTTTGGCCCTGGACGTGGCAGGCAATTGCCAGGAAAATAGCCTTTTTCTGGGCAGAAGAGAAAGTGAGGTCTGCAGATGCTGGAGATCAGAGATGGAAATGTGTTGCTGGAGAAGCGCAGCAGGTCAGGCAGCATCTAGGGAACAGGAGAATCGACGTTTCTGGCATTCCTGAAGAAGGGCTAATGCCCGAAACGTCGATTCTCCTTTTTCTGGGCAGAGACATGGAGATGCTGCTGCTAGGGATGGAGTGATGCAGACGCAGGAGGTCCTTTCTCCCAGGCCAACAGTGGACAGCATTCTACTGGAACCGTGCCCACCTGGTTACCATCCAGGCCAGTGCAGTCTCAACCATCTGAAGGAATGCACAGAATGTAGGAAGAAGATCAATGACCTCCTCCACTTTGCCAGTGAAAGTGCCACCATCTTCTGATTGATACTTCACACTCACTTTAGCTCTGCTGCTGTACCCATTTCCTGCAATATCATCCTCACACACTCATGCTCACTAACCCTGAATCTCTTCTGCACAGCCTACTCACCCACTCAGGACATTCCACACATGCACCAAAAGTAACAGTGTGCTACCCACCTTTCTCTCCTTCATGTGCTGTATGCAGAGTTTCCTGACTGTGACCACCCTGAGCAGCTGACTGATCATGCCCAAGCCCCTTTGCTGATTTTGTTTTTTTTTTGCAGTTGGTTACTATAGTGATCAGATTAGAGTGGTGTTGGAAAAGCACAGCAGGTCAGGCAGCATCCTGCTCCTCGGATGCTGCCTGACCTGCTGTTCTTTTCCAGTACCACTCTAATCTAGATTCTGGTTTCCAGCATCTGCAGTCCTTGTTTTTACCTACTATAGTGATTAGTCACTGAAACAGATTCACATGAGTCTGCAGATATTCTTTAACATCTAAGCATTTTATTAAACAAAAAGAGAAAAAAAACTCTGAATACAAGTAACAAAGCCAAGTTTCAAACTGCTCCTCAACACTATTTTGCTGTTAGTCAATTCCAGTGAAATTTCACTTAGATTACTCCTCAGGCTGTGGACACAAACATTTCACAATACCTTTCACGAAGTTCTTCATGAGAAAGCACACAAACTGACTGATCATGTGACACCGACACAGAGTCCAGTCCTCGTACACCTAATGCTGATGGTAAGAATCCCATAACAGCGAACAGGAGTTCACTTGAAAAAAAGTTGGCAATTCACAAATCACATTTTCGACAAATCACAATTAATAAACCCACGTTATAGGAGAACTACTTGTATATATTGCATTTATGCCTAGAGGATGAGGAAGACTATATCGAAAGGTCAGTAATCTTCCTTAACAAGTTTTATTGGTACTGATTTAATATGAATTAATAAGTTAGCTCATAGTAAACAATTTAGCATCTAGTGTTTTTGTACTTTGGTCAAAACTACTTATCTATTTTCCAAGATATTTAAAATAAATGATACACTTTTGGTATCCTGGGAGAATTTTGGTGCTAAAAGGAAAAAGAAGTTGTTAAAATTACAGATCTCTTGAAATTATCAGAGTCTCTTTTCTGTTTACTTTTACCTTACACAATTTGTAAGCCTTTGATCCCTGGGTATCCAAGGAAGTAGAAATTTCTATTAGAAAGAAATAGTGCACTTACGACAGGAGTAAGGCATTAAATATAGAAATATGGAAATGAAGAGGAGCTGGCCATTCAGCTACTCAAGCATGCTCCAATATTTGTAATGATCATGGCTGTTCATCAAGCTAAATAGTATCATCATGTCCCCCTCAAAACAAAAGGCCTGACCCCTTTATCACAGGTCTTTATGTACCGCCTTTTTGAAAACACAAAATGTTTTGGCCTCGATCACTTTCTGAGAGAGTGAATTCCACAGGCTCACCATTCTCTGATGAAGAATTTTCTCCTTACCTCAGTCCTATAAGATTTTCCCCTTATCCTTAAACTATGAACCTTTGAACAATCCTTTGAACAACCATCTTGCATGTAAGCTGTGTAGTTGTCTTAGAATTTTATAAGTTTCTATGAGAATTCTAACTGTGAACCACCCCCACCACCACCACTGCTCTGCTTATTATTATAAAACTGACTCAATCTCTCCTGTTACGTCAGACCTGCCATCCCAGGAATCAATTTGGTAAAGTTTCGATGCACTCTCTATAGCAAGAACATCCTTCCCCAGACAAGGAGATAAACACTGCATAAACCAGTGTCCTGTATAAATGAAGCAAGTCATGCCTGTTCAGGTCCTCAAATCATCTACTATGCAGGCCAACATAGATTGCCTTCTTTACTGCCTGCACTTAACTTCAGTAACGAGTGCATGAGGGCACCCAGGTTTTGCTGAACATTTCCCTTTAATTTATAGCCATTCAATTAATTATCTGCCTTCATATTTTTGCTATCAAAGTGCATAATGTCATTTAGCAACATTATACTCCATCTGCCATGCATTTGTTCACTCACTCAGCCTGTCACAGTCACAATACAATATCCTTGCATCCTCCTCACCACCCACCCTTCCATCCAGCTTTGCCAGAAGACTGGAGAATTGCAAAAATTATGGCCTTCAAGAAAAATAGTAAAGATAATCCCAGCAATTACAGACCAATTAGTGTAACTTTGGTGATGGGGAAACTTATGGAAACAATTATTCAGGAAAAAATTAGTAGTCACATGGAAAAAGGTGGGTTGATGAAGAAAACAAACTTGAACCTTTTTGAAGAGGTAACAGAAAGGGTTGATGAGATAACATTATTGATGCAGTATGCATGAACCTCCAGGCGTTTGATAGAGTCCTACTCCACACTGAGAAAAGTTAAAGGTCATGGCATAAAAGGACAGTAGCAATGTGGATATGAAATTGGCTGAGTGATAGGAAAGAAATAGTCAATAGATATTTTTTGGGCTGGAAGAAAGTTTGTTGTGAAGTTCCTCAGCAGTTGGCATAGGCCTTTTTCTTTTCCTGATGTATTATAATGATCTAGATCTTAGTGTATAGGGGACAATTTCAAAGTGAGCTGATAGATGGTAGATGAGGTTCAGTGTAGAAAAGTGAGGTGATGTGCTTTGGTCAGACGTATGTTGAAAGACAGTACAAAATAAGGGGTACATTTCTAAAGTATGTCCAGGAGTTGAGAGACCCTGATGTGAATGTGCACAGACCATTGGAGGTGGCAAGGCAGGTGGAGGGAGCAGTCAAAACATAGTGTTCATGGCTTTATTAATGGGTTATAGAGTACAAGGGTCTAGGATGTGATGTTGAACTTTTACAAGGTGCGTATTGGACATCAGCTGGAGTATTCTGTACAGTTGTGTGCACTGCATAATAGGAAAGGTGGGAATGTATTGGAGAGAATGTAAAAGGGATTTACAAGAAGAACTTGGGACTGTTCTTGGAGAGAAGAAGGCTGAGGGACGATTTGATAGAGTTTTTCAAAATGGAGCAGGCTGGGCGGAGAAGGTGAAACTGTTCCCACTCATGAAAGGAAGACAAGGGAGGTTATAGATTTGAAACGATGTGCAAATTAAGCAAGGGTGATGTGAAAGTGTTTTCTCACAGCGAGGAGTTAGGAAATGGAATGCAGTGCCTAGAGGCAGGTTCAGTTGAGCCATTCAAGAGGACTTTGGATGATTATTTGAATAGAAATGGTGTGCAGTGATATGGGGAAAAAGGCAGGAGATTGGCGCAGGTGGACAACCCTTTATCCAAAATCCTGAAATCCAAAAAGCTCCAAAATTGGAAGGGTTTTTTTGCGAAGTTTTTATCTCATTAACAAGGTTGTTTGGCATGCAAGCAGTTAACCCAACTCCACACCCACTCGATGCGTGTCACTCAGATGTGACATGGGGGGGGGGGGGGGGCAGCACTGGCTGACCTCAATTCTTTCCCACGGCCCGATACTCACAATAAGTCTGCTGTTAATTTTTTTTAAAATTTCACTGTTGAACTCTCCCTTATTCCGAAATTCGAAAAATTCCGAAAACCAACTGGTCCCAAGCTTTTCAGATAAAGCATTGTGTATCTGTACTAGCTAATAGAACTGGTGCAAGTGCATTGGGCCAAATGACCTCTTTCTGCCCATTACAATTCTGAGACTCTGTAAATCTACACTTTCCTCTCGGTAGCTTCAACGTTCTTCTGTTGTGTAAGACATACCTTACTACAGTTTTACATAAGCTTTGCATATGTTCATACCTTAAACTTTATTTTATGCTTCATGCAAACAATATTTAGTTAGCTCTTAAATGACATTGATGACATTGTTTACTTGAAGGGCTCCTTTTAAAGGTTGTGAACCTGAGCTGCCTCATCCTTGTCATATTTCACATCACCCAACCATCCCTGAAAGTATAATCATTTTTATTTTTATAGTCCGTCTATTGAATAGATCATTGAAAAAAAAATAGCATGGACCAGCATCATCTAACTCATAACTGACTCAACTTTTAGCAGGAAGTATCTAGCTATTGTGATTTACTGCACAAAGTTTACGTATACAGTATGTCTCCGCAAAGCATTGATTTTGATACAGTGAAAAGTGTTTTGCATACTAAAGAGGCAGATCATGTCATAGAAGATACATCAGGGTAGCAGAACAGAGTGCAGAATACAGTGTTACATCTGCAGATGTGCACAGAGAGAGATCAGAATTAACATTTGAGTGGTCTAATCAAAAGTCAAATAACACCGGGAAGAAGTTCTTGAAACTGTTCATACGTGTATTCAAACTTTTATATGTTGTGCCTGACAGAAGAGGGTGGAAGAAAGTATAACAGGTGAGAGGGGTCTCTCATTATGTTGCTTGCTTTCTCAAGGCAGTGGGAACTATAGATTGAGTCAATGGATGGAAGGCTGTTTTGGGTGATGGACTGGGCTGTGTTCACGACTCTAGTTTCTTGCGGTCTTGGGAAGAGCAGTTGCCATACCAAGCAGTGATGCATCCAGATTAGGATGCTTTCTACAGTGCATCTACAAAAGTTGGTAAGAGTCCTTGAGGACATACTGAATTTCCTGTATTGGGTCTTGTCATTGTTTGAGATCCAACCTACAATCTTGGTGTTGTCAGAAAACTTGTAAATGGATTTGAGGCAGAAATAGGCCCCACAGTTGTTAGTGTGTACAGGATGTGGTTGGGGACCAACTATGCAGCCTAGTGGGACACCACTGTGATTTGGGTGGACCAGGAGGTGTTGTCTATCCTTACTGGTTTAATGTACAGTGCTTTCTTTCATACAATATTTTTCTTCCCAAGTAAAATGAAGGTCATTAAATATAGGTGTGCACAATTGCCAAGAAGATATTTATAACAAGTTTTGCCTATTTATCAATTAAGTTATACTTTCAAAAAGCATTTTCCTGTCTCTTTTTTTTCCTTAAAACTTTTGAATCTTCTTGTCCATAGGACTCTTATGAAATACTTTGTTCTTCTAACTGTGGATTTGGGTTAAGATATGAAAATAAGCAAAATCTACAAAGCTTGGGTGATATCCTGGATTGAAGAGTTTGTGCTCGAAACATGACTGCTGCACCTCTGATGCTGCTTGACCAGCTGTGCTTTTCCAGCACCACACTTTGATTCTGATCTCCAGCATCTGCAGTCCTCACTTTCTTCAAATATCTCCTAACAGTGACAACTAGAGTTTGATTTGCTCAATTCCAATTGTATTTATATTGCTGTTATGGGACATTGTGACTAAATTAAGAGTTTAATGAATGATATTTAGTCTAATATTCCATCAAGTTCTGTTATGTCTGTTTTCTTTATATCAAAAAAAATGAAAATAACAAATCATTTTGCTATGGAACAGTATGACCTTCGCCTTGAATTTTCAAAGGTCGCAGGGATGCCTTAAAAATAACTTAAATTTTCATTCTTTTGGGTTGAATTGCTCTCTTGAAATTAAAATTTTCTTCAATATCTCTGTCAGGTATTATGAAATTTTACTAGATTCATAACATTAATTCCTTCTGTCTTTTAGGAATTTGGCTTTGAGTTAAGACATCATAATGCAGTTTCCAAGTATTCAAGACAGAACAATTGTGTTTAAATCTATGGCATTTGATATTGAACAAAGCAAGAAACGTTTGGCCAAAATCAGGCTAACCCTACACAACAGGAGCCAAGGAATTTAATACATGACTTATTAACTGTAAAGTGATTGTAATGTTTAGATGCTTTATGGTCCTTCAATTAAATTTTTCCTCCCACAGCCCAAACCAAAGTAAGGAAGTGCCCTGTATTGGTGTAAGAGAAAGTAAGCTGCTATTTTGAGTAAACTTAAAATTCTGTTTTGTCAGTGTATAGGAATAGACTTATTAAATGAACCATACAGCACTGGAAACAAAGTTGCTTGGACAGTAACTAAAATATATTTGGTGCTTGACTCTAATTAAAAATCCTGAAGTTGTCCTTTCTCAGTGTAGTTTTTCAATTTCATCTTAATTCTAGTAATATTAAAGACACTAAGTGAAGCCTTTGTAAATAAAATCAAAGTGAGGCACATAATATTTTTATCCACGTGATATAATTCAAGTTATACAAAATGTAGATTGGTATACATCTGGATATATTAATAGTAATGAGGCCTCTGGCCATTGTCTTGGATGATTACTATTAAAACATGATCACAAAATACCTGGTGGAACTATCATTCACAGTAACTTCTGAGTTACTGAAATTTCTTCCCCACCTACCCTCATGAGGTGAAGCAAATGTTATTTTCCATCATGCTAAAAATTGTTGGCATGATGCGCATAGCTTTTATTCTCCTACCCAGACAGTTCCATCACCAAGTATTGCCAGATTACATGTAGATGCAGGACTGAGCTCCTGGTCTAAGTTTTAACCTCTAAGGGTGACTCCATGAAACCAATGTGGTATTGTCATTTGCTGCATTATATGGTTCATTAGGATTTTATTGCAAATTTTTGTATGATCATGGGTAGTGGCATTCCATAAACTTTAATCTGAATTCGAACTGCTAATTGACTTTACCTACAATTGAGGGTTTCACATTAAAGAAGAAGCTCTGTCATCTGTTGACTCAATTTGAAACTCCAGGAATTCAAGATTTTGCTCTTATTTTACCACTATCCCTTAACCTAGGTAGTTAAAGAGCATTTGGCATAAATTGGAAGCTTGAGTGTTTTAGTGGTGGTTTAAACTGGGTGTAGATGTGATCATTTTTTGTGATTTGACAACTGCAAGCTTTACAAGTGTTCTTTTTAAAAAGGTTTGTAATATTAGATTACTTAGTGTGGAAACAGGCCCTTCGGCCCAACAAGTCCACACCACCCCGCCGAAGCGCAACCCACCCATTCCCCTACATTTACCCTTTACCTAACACTACGAGCAATTTAGCATGGCCAATTCACCTGACCTGCACATCTTTGGACTGTGGGAGGAAACCGGAGCACCCGGAGGAAACCCACGCAGACACGGGGAGAACGTGCAAACTCCACAGTCAGTCGCCTGAGGCGGGAATTGAACCCGGGTCTCTAGCGCTGTGAGGCAGTAGTGCTAACCACTGTGCCACCGTGCCGTGCAGCATTACCAAGCACAGACAGATTGTCTTATGAGAAGTGGTTGAGTTAGTTGGGGGCTGTAACGATTGGAATTTAGAACAATGAGTCAACCTTATTGAAACATACAAGACTTGACAGTAGAAATGGAAGTGTTCTGCTTTTATGGGACAGTCTCAGGCAGAGGGCTAATCTCAGGATAAAAGACACATTTAAGATAGAGATGAGGAATTTCTTCTCTCAGAAGGTAGTGAATCTTTGGAATTATTTACAGCAAATGGCTGTTGAGGCTGGGTTGCTAAGTATATTCATGACTGAGACGGACAGTTTTTTTTTATCAGTAAGGGAATCAAGGATGATGGGAAAGGCAGGAAAGTGGAGTTGAAGATTGTCAGATCACCCATGATATCATTTAAATGGTGGAACAGGCCTATGGACTGAATGGTCTTTTACTGTCATGTTTAAATCTGGTGTGCATCACACCAGATCATTATAGGTCAGCTAATTTGTAGAATAAATGGGCCAAGAATGAACAGTTAGTGCGTGGTTTACTTAATTAATCTTTATTTGGCTGACTGCTACTTTTTCATGGCAGCTGTTCATAGAGCCTACGTGATACTGGCTCTTGATCAAATTGACCACTGCCACTGGGAGATTATGGTGCCAGGTCTGAGTACTGGAGCTGATGGATATTGATGCTGAATTTACCGTGAGTCAGAAGCCTACTCTTTAAAAATCTGCTACAGCAGGGATTTGGAGCAATGGGTTTGAGAATCCCTGTCTGTTACATATGATAAGTTCCATCTTACAACTCTTGAGTAAAAATGTTACCCCTGAATTCCTTACAGGATTTATTGGTGACTGTCTTAAGGTGAGGTCATTAGGGACCATATGTACAAGTGCAAGCATACCCAAGTCTATCCTGTTAAAGCCTCCATAATTTCCAAGATATCACCTCTCAAATTTCTTTTTTTTTCTAGAGAAAAGTGTTCCAGATTGTTCAATATTTAAAGATCATTATCACTTCACAGTCCAGGTGTCACCATTGTAAACTTATTTTGTACCTACGTCAGTGCTCTACATCCTTACTGTAAACATGGTGATCAGAGCGAAGCAAAATGTGGTCTAGCCAGTTTACTTAACTTTTGATAATCTGCGCTTGGTTGGAAAGGAAATTTATTGTATTTATCCATCTCCTGTTTTGGATGTCATTGTGTCCACCAACCATCCCATTGGTTATATATTTGAATTTAATAATCAGCGCTTGTGATAATCAAGGGATATTTCAGAAATATATTACGTCTGTTCTCCTTGTGGAAAAGGCTACTATCAATTTGTACCGGGTCAGGCAGTTTAAGAAGGCATCTGATGTGTGTTGTCTGACCTCGGCTGCAGCAGTAAGTGTTCAAAACTTGCTTCAACAGGACAAGTCTTGGAAATGAAAACAAATAAATATATAGCTATTTCTGATAGGATAGGTTCACATTAAGCAATGTCACATGGAAAGTATGCCATGAAAAGGCTGTTGACATTTGCAGAATTATGAAATGGAATGGGTTACTGTATTCAGGACAGTGTGCCAAAACAGAGGAACATTTTGTTTCTGGGTGATTGGGAGGGTGGGAGAGGAGTTGGTGAGGTTGCAGAAGCTTCTGTTGATTGGATACCATTTCCTATTGTACAATTTCAGTGTCATAACTGTAGTTAAAAATCTCTCAACACCAGCCCAGCTACCTGATGAAGGAGCATCACCCCAAAAGCTAGTGCTCCTATAACCTGGTGTTGCGTGATTTTTAACTTTGCCCACCCCAGTCTAACACCAGCACCTCCACATCATGGCTGCCATTATAACTGTAGAGTAACATATTTGCCTTGGAGTCAGAAAGTTTTGAATTGAAGATGTAATTCAGAGATTTCAAAGCAAAAACCTAGGTGGTTGGCAATGCCAAAGAAGTTCTGCACTACTGAAGGTCTCATCTGCTTTCAAAGGTGAGTGTAAAAGATCCTGTGACAATATTTTTTGAAAAGAATGGGGACATTATCCTTGATGGTTGGCCAATATTTATCCATCAGTCAAAATCCTGTAAACAAATGATCTGGTTGTTATAATGCTATTGTGGGATCTTGCTAAGTTGAGATTGGTTATCATGTTTTCTACATTACAACAGTGACTGCACTTGCAAAGGTTAGCTGGAATATATTTTGGAATATTCTGAAGCTGTGAAAAGTGCTCTGAATCGGAGAGTATTTTTGAGATCTTGTTGGAGAGGGGCAGGATACATTATTAGAACTGCAACATTTAAGAGCAAAGATTTTGCAGCAAGATTTAAAGTAAACCTGAGTGGCTCAGTCTTTTAAAATACAAGACTGGATAATGTTTTTCAGATGCATTATATTTCTGTCTCCAGGGCTGAATGGCCTCCATCAAACCCTGTCATGACAGCACTTCTTAAAATGGAAGCAAACTTCTGCATAAGTGGTTTCCGTGCAGATAAAGAAAATTTAACCTGCGATTGCAGATTTTAAATAGAAAAGCTGTACATAAAATAGCATCTGTTAACTGAAGAAGCTTTTTTTTAGTCTGTAACTCCTATTTAAGTTCTGCTTCCAAATAAAAGAGGGGATATTTGTCCTGGCAACATATTTGATGTCAGCATCAAATGTTTCCAGCATTGGATACCTGCCTATAAAGTTTCCTCTACTCAATGCATCAGCGAGAAGGTGCAAACCCGCATTATTGTAAATATGACAGTGTGGTTGTTAGGTAAGATTGCCAATTCAGTAACATGAGCCAGTATTTATGAGCAACTATGTCAGGCTCATTAAATGAAAGATCTTCACAGTTGAGAACATCAACTTCCATCTCAAAATACTTGGTTGAGTTTTGATCCTAGTCCCAGATATTAAGGTCTGTTTATCATTTGCAACATCAAGTTAGTTTGATAATTTCCACAAGTTATTTTTAATTTTTGAGCACTTAATATGCACTTAGGTTTTGGCTAAAATTATGTCAACATGCCCAAGATAATAAAAAAAACAGGAGCCTAAAGAACTGCGGATGCTGTAAAACAAATTGTCGGAAGAATAATGTATTGGGTCAAGAACAATTTTGAAGAAGGGTCACTTGATCCGAAACATTAACTCTGATTTCTCTCCACAAATGCTGCCAGATCTACTGAGCTTTACCAGCAATTTCTGGTTTTGTTCATAAGAAATGGGTGCAGGAAGTGGGCATCTTGGGCCAGCATTACAATTATTGTTGATCAGAATTTGTAAACTTGCGCTTAAATTTATTCAATTACACAGCCTTCACTTTCGGTTTAAGGAAATTCTAAGGCTAACAACCCTCTGAGGCACAATCTCCCATCTCCATCTAAAATGGGAGACTTCATAGTTTTAAACTATGCCCCTTTGTAGGTTCCCATGAGGAGAAAAGTTTTGTTAATATCTATCCTGCCAAGTCCCTCAGATTTTGCATGTTTCAATAAGATCATCTGAGTGTTAATGTCAGTCATTGCACCAACTAACAAAGCTAATCAACCCATGTTCCAAATGCTTTCTCCAAACTGCTACAGACACAATTTCTAATCAATCTGTTCTGACATGTTGGGGCATATTATTTATATCTATGGAACAGATATTGAATCCCAGTGATAGAAACACTTACCACTGTAGCACAAGAGCAAGTATATCCTTTCCTAAATAAAGTTAACAAAACAGCACAAAACAAAGTAGTATTCTAGTTGCAGTCTCACCAATGTTCTGTACAGTTGAAACAAGATTTCCCTACTCAAGTTTGGGAGAAGATTTGTAGCTCGGGTGCTCGTTATTGTGGTTCTGTTCGCCGAGCTGGGAATTTGTGTTGCAGACGTTTCGTCCCCTGTCTAGATGACATCCTCAGTGCTTGGGAGCCTCCTGTGAAGCGCTTCTGTGATGTTTCCTCCAGCCTTTATAGTGATTTGTATCTGCCGCTTCCGGTTGTCAGTTCCAACTGTCCACTGCAGTGGCCGGTACGTTGGGTCCAGGTCGATGTGCTTATTGATTGAATCTGTGGATGAGTGCCATGCCTCTAGGAATTCCCTGGCTGTTCTCTGTTTGGCTTGTCCTATAATAGTAGTGTTGTCCCAGTCGAACTCCTGTTGCTTGTCATCTGAGATTTCCCTACTTTTGTACTTTACCCCCCGCCCCACCCCTGCCTTGAATTTCAAAACATCTGTTTTCTGTGGAATTAAGTATCTCTCAGAATTACAGAAGTGATACTTCTGAAATCTCAAGTTTTGCTGCTTGCTGTTAAAATACATCTTTTGTTATTAGATCAACAACTGTCAGCTCTAAACTATTTCAATGTCCTTTTAGCCGGCTTCCACTACTCTATGCTTCATGAACTTAGCTCATCCTTATAACTAAATCTACCCTGCAACAATTTCCAATCACCCATGTATCTTGTGCCTGCTGGTGTTTATTGGCTAAAAAGCTTTCATTGTTTAAAGATTAATATTTTCTTCATGTTGAAATGCTTTCATGACAACAGATTTGTCCCCCACCCCCTCACTCCAAACACTCGTCACTAGTTTTCTGGCCCAATCTGCAATCCCAAACAACTTTGTTCCTCTTGTACCATTTGTTCATCCTGGAGTCACTTTGTCCCATATTCAGAAGCTCTGGAGTATCCTTAACACTTATTCACCACCTCTGCCATAGAGCTCACCTCTTTAAAGGAACATTTGTCATTCTTCCCAATTCTCCTGCATCTCAGTGTTTGTTTGTGTAAATTACTTTGAAGCCATAAGATTTGGGGCAGAATTGCTAAACAATATCTTGTAATTGCTAAAGGCACCACATAAATGTAAACTTGCTTCAGATAGGAAATTAGTTTGAGAGGGGGTGATGCCATGGTAGCATTCTTGTTAGCCAACTAATCCAGAGACTCTGGTAATGTGCTGGAGAAACAGTGAAATTTGAAGTCAATAAATATCAGGAATTTGGAGTCTAATATAATTCAGCCATTGTTGATTATCCAAAAAAGCCCAACTGGTTCACTAATGTCCTTTAGGGAAGGAAACTATTGTGCTTACCTGATCTGGCCTACACTTTGACTCCACAAGCACAGCAATGTAGAAGACCGATAACTGCCTTCTGGGCAATTAGAGATGGGTGATAAATGCTGGCCTAGCCAGTGATGCCCACATCCCATGAATTAATTACTTGTGAAACTTTTTTTAGGAAGTCTGTTTTTGCACGATTTAAAATTGTTCCATGTGTTTTCTCTACTAAATTTTGATTAGCATTAGAATCTAAATTCAATGTTGCTACCTTCCAATATTCCACGGTATTAGATTTTAGGGCTTTCTTACCACAATTAACGTGGGCAAATGACCAATTGTCAGATATTTCCAGTTGGTTAAGAAGCAACAGTTTAGATATGATAAATAGCACACAAGTGTTTGGGAAGGAATTCACCCTGGGTTTTCTCTCAATTCCTTCTGGTCCAGCTTCCAGTTGAAGAAAACGGTTCCCTCAAAACATCGCCCTCTATGATGATTGCTGGCGAGGACTCCGATACTATTTTGATATATACCATATTTCCAGAGACTGGTAGTTTATCTTTGATCACCCATGTGAATCCTTTTAGCCAGTGGAAACCGGACTGTTGCTCATGACGTAAGGATAACAGTTTCCAGCTCCCATTTTCATTTTTACAAGAATAAAACTTCTTAATTTCCCAAACACTGCATTGGTGATGTGCTAATAACGCTAGATAATTTTTTGACAATTCAATGAACCATTGTAACCTCTAGAATCCTGGTGATTCTTCTCACCTTTCTTGCACCTTTTTTTTAATTTCCTTGAAATTTGTTTATGCTCAGGCAATGTTAGTTGCAGGGCAGGAGCTGTTATATCAGGGTACTTTGGTACACAAGAAGAATTGAAATTTAAAAGCACCCTAGTTTCCAATGATAGGTACCATATAAATGACAAAAGTCCCTAATAATTTAAAGTTTTGATTTTGATGCACATTTTCACAGGTGTAATCAGTTAATTCACTCAAATTACTTGCTTAAAATAATCTTGTATCTGCTTTCTGATCTGGTATTTTATTTTATAATTCTGCTTGCGTGTTTCCCCAATATCTGTAAAATTGAGCTGTCAATTTAAGCATAAGACATAGGAGCGGAAGTAAGGCAATTTGGCCCATCGAGTTCACTCCGCCATTCAATCATGGCTGAGGGCATTTCAACTCCACTTACCCGCATTCTCCCCGTAGCCCTTAATTCCTTGTGACATCAAGAATTTATCAATTTCTGCCTTGAAGACATTTAGCGTCCCAGCCTCCACTGCACTCTGTGGCAATGAATTCCACAGGCCCACCACTCTCTGGCTGAAGAAATGTCTCTGCATTTCTGTTCTGAATTTACCCCCTCTAATTCTAAGGCTGTGTCCACTAATTTTAGGTTTAGTTCTGAATCACATCGACTTTTCACCTCCTGTGTGCAAGACCGGTGTAATATGTGTGAAATATTAAATGTATTTCACAGGTTGACAAGGTAACTAGCATGGTTTAAAGACCAAATTTCGTGACTTACTGTCCTGTGACCTGGGACATACCTTTCTTCCTGCAATTTCCTGTCTTGTTAATAACCTTTTGAGCAGCATTTGTCTCCAATGCTTTGTTTCTAAGTTCCATGTCCAGTTTTGTAAAGCTATTCTGCCAAAAGATATTTTCAATAGCTCTTTCTATTAGTATGCTAAAGGAAACCAAAGGTGTTTCCAGTATAGAATGCAGACAAACTAATTAGTTATTTATTACTTGTTGTGGAAAAGGCAGCTCCCAGTTATTGTATTGTAAACACCTTTCATCTTTGAAATTATACTCCAGTATCAAACAAAATTGACAAACTCTCCCCTCTAATCAAACTTCAAATTCAAAGATACTCAAAATGATTTTATTGTTTATTGCATGACTAATAAGATTTTGGTTTCTGGTATTCTGTTTCTTGAAGCATTTCACAAAATTTAATGGCAATTACTTTGTTTTTTTTTAAAACATAGATTGAACCCAGCTGCAAGACCATGGATGTGACCTATTTCCAGTGTACCAATGGTGCTCTGGAGGAGGAACTCGAAAGTGAACCAAGTGATGTAGATTGCAAATCTTTGGAAAAACTAAACATTTAACCCAGCGCTTGGCTATGCTTGTCGAGCACAGACGCAAACCTGGATCCTGCACCAGTTTGGCAAAATGCATTAGTATTAAAGCAACATCAGCCAACTCTGTCTTGCCTATTTCTGTACAATAAGCTACATGAAGCCTTTAAGAACATAAAGCATGGAATAAACAAATATTGTATTGCCTATCAATTTTGTTCTACATGAAGTTTGTACAGAGATCTAAAATGGTATGAATTCTACCAAAAAGTGAAGCTGTACAGGTTTGCACTAAGCATAAAGTTGAGGAACAGGAAATGTAGCATGAGTTTGAAAGGAGGGTTGAGGGAGAGTAGTAGAGAACTAGAAGGGAGGGAATGAAAGAAATGGGTGAGTCATGGAGGGAAGAGCTAATCAGCTGGAGTTCAAGACTGAAATAAATGGAAAATGGCAGGAAATGAAATGCATGTTGGATATTCAATTTACGTAATATGTTCATCCTCAGTTGAGTAACAATGATCCAGTTGGCACTAATCCAACATTGAGTATCACTAACCTTGAATCTCCTGACATTACTAGCTGTATATGCCAAACAGAACAAATACATGTAATGAACATCAAGAATACACCATTATATATACTAATATTTATGGGAGTCGAGAAAATGTATTTCCTGTGCCAAGATTCTAATGGATTTGAAATTCCACCCTTTTCAACATAGCTTCTGGTTCTAGTGTGGGAGAGATTTACCCATTATTCCCTTATTTGTGTAGTAAGCCTATATGATCATCTTATCTATAATAGAAAATAGCTTGAAGCAGATCAAAACTACAGAATCTATCCACTTTTGCATTCATATTTTATATTCCTGTCTGACATCAGATTTGATCTTCAAACATTTATTTAATAAATAATGGTCTTTACTCAAATTCCATAAATGCACAATATCCTGTGTAAAATTTTCCTTCTAACTATTTTGCGTTTAGTCTTATTTGCATTGTTCTAGAATCCTGGAAAATAATGCAGCTGATAGAACCAGAATATAATTTATTAACATTGATTTTGATTTGATCGGGCATTTAATTTTAATAATCTCCTTTGTTCAGAATTTTATAAGAAAACCAACAGACATCTTAGCCTTTTTTTGGCATTTGAACCCAGGCCTCTGGCTCAGAGGCAGGGACACTACCACTACAGCACAGACTTCTGCTCAGTCCTCTTTGAAAACTTAATCTAAGAACCTTTTTTAATTAGTAATCCATGATATATGACTGATAGTGCTAGAGGATAAACCTATACAGAGTCTTAACAATGCAGTGCTATTTATTGCATATTAGCAAAAACTGCAAATAAAATTAATGAAGTAGGCAGCATTACAAAGGTTATCAGGAGGTAAAGATGTTTGTCTCGATTGGGACCTAATTCTTGCTTACCATTCTCCATTATGACTGTGTGTCATTACCAAATTGGGTGGAGCTTAATGCAGTGTCCTGCATTAACTTTCTCAGAGTCATTACCTTATGCAACAACATGGCTGTGCATTCAACTCATACGCATGCAACAGTCAACAATAATCCCAGAACTTAATGCTGTTGTACGCTCCCCAATGACTGAGAAACTGGTCTTTCCTCCTTTATAGTAGCTTTTAATCCGCATTGCTATTATTACCCTCATTCCATTGCCTTAAACCATCAATAATCCTGTGTTGTGGTAATTTGTCGAAGGCTTTCTGAATGTGGAGAATTCATCTATTACATTTACCCCATTTGCCGTATTTGATTTGTCTGAAGACCTCCATGAAGTTTGTCAAATGTGCTCACTGAAATCAATGTTGATGGTTCCTAATTAATTTTGTTCATCTTGATATTTAGTAACTTCACCTTTAAAGCTTCCCATTTTTTCTTTCTTACCGTAGACATTAAAGTGAGAAGTCTGACTTTGCTTGAATAAATGCAGTCTCAACATTTGAAAGTATATACTGTACTATTCATGTCAGTGCTCTGCTACATATTTCCAATGGAATTCTGTAATATAATTAATAAGACCTCTAAAATGTGTTTGCTGTTTTCCTTTAGGATCAAGATTAGGATGCCTGTATCCACACAATGAGCGTCCTGTCTTGTAATTTGCCAAACTTTCATGTTTATTATAATATCTAAATACAGAATTTATCTATACCACAAAGTCCTCTTTTGACAGCACTGAAGTAACTTGTTGAATTTACATCAATCCTGATTCACTGCTTTCACCTCTTGATTTTCAATCTAATGTAATGATTCATTTGCTTGTATATTTGTAAAAAATGGAGTGTATTTTGAATACTGAGATTGTGGTGTCATACTCCTGCCTTGCTTTCTTGATCTCTCCCATATTTAAATTGCTTAGTTTTACTATGGCTATATATATTTCCTTGTGACTTTTAATTGCCAACATCTTACTCTATGGCATTTTGAAACACTAAAATGTCCTTTTAATGTTCGGTTATTTTGCATTTTCCAATCTCAAAGAAACTCCTATTGATCTGTCTGTTATTGGATAGCTTAGGATGTGCTACGTTTTTAAAATCTTTGATCATGAACACTAGTGACTGGAACATTTTGTTACTGTTCTAGAAGAGAAGCACCTTTGTGAAAATTCTCATTCCATGTATTCCTTCCTTGCTCAAAACAGACTTACTCTGTCTCTCCTAATAATATTGTAAACCAGAATCTGTTTATTTTCCTACTTTTTCTCAGAAGTTGAATTTCTGGTGGTTATATTCAAAGAATAACTTCCTGTGGCGTAATTTTTTAATTCCCAGTTTTCTTTTGTTGAAGCCAACATCTTAAAGCTTTAATAAAAGCACTGAACTGTGTTTTTGTTTTAGTTTTCCAGCATCCAATGATGGAGAAATGCAACTTCAAGGGTTACTGGACTTGCAACATTAACTGTTACCATCTAGAGATGAAGTCAGATTGTCTAGCTATTTCTATTTTTGTACCTTATAGCTAAATAATTTATATTTCCTCCTTATTCTAAATACTTCCTTTTATTTGTATGTTTGCCTTTTTCTAATTCTAGCCATCTAACTTGTTCTGATTTGTTGCTTTGTCTATCTCTTTCTTGAATACAAATGATCTTCATTGCTATAATTATTGATGTTCACCATTAATTTGCTCTGGCTTGGATGAAGTGCGTCCTCCTTGAATAGCATGCACCTTCTCCAGAATTCATGCCAATACCATATCTCCTTCACTTGAATAATGACACTAAAATTACATGTTAATATTAAACACACCTTACAAAAAATTATCAGCCATGCAATTTAGATTGAGGTTCAAATGGATGACCTGTTAGGGGCCAATATGTTGCTGCACCTCTTGTATTTTGTTGGTTGACTGTGATTATTAGATTTTTATATTTCAATTTAGTCACCATGGAAAAACTAAAATAGTAACAGTAGTTTCTGGTTATTACAAGTGTACTGGTTTTCTTCATAACTTCCACACCCAATAATATCAAAATCTAATGAATTTTACCTGTTGACATTTTTGAATCACACTTTGGACATGATTTGTATATGGATATGTTTCTTACTACTACGTTCAAATTTCATTTTGAATCACGCTGTCATAAACCTTAATATGATTCATCATTTTTGATGAAAAATGTGACAACTGCAC